>NW_006159653.1:359858-372055 GCF_000334495.1 Tupaia belangeri chinensis | reverse complement strand
CCGGGGGGACCCCTGGGCGGGAGGGGGCGGACGCTGGCCAGCACCAGCAGAGCGGTGCTCGGAGCTCAGCGCTAGCTGGTCCTGCTGCAGCGAAGGTTCCTGGGGACGCATGGCGGAACCAGCCCAGCACCCATGCCGTGCGGCGGTGGTGTCTGCTGTGCTGCCATGGGGCCCTTCTCAGGAAGCAGTTTTCTGTCCTCTGTTTGCAGGGGCAGTCCTGGCCATGGTCTCCTGGGTGTCCCGGTAGGGCAGGGGCAGGACCCAGCTGTGCTGCATCCCTGTGTCTCGACGCCCTCCGTACGTTGGCCACTGCCTGGGGTCATGGTGAGGTCTGGGCAGTCCTCCAGTGTTCCCCGGGTGCCCTTCACCTTTGGTAACAGGTGCTTGTCATTCCTGTCGCCTGGTCTTGCCTCAAGCTGCCGCACACGTGGAGGTACTGTCTGGAGCCGTGAGTGCCCGGCTGCTGCTGGCCAGCCCTGCCTCTCCCTGAGGTCCAGCGGGGCATGTGCCGTTGGTCTGGGTGCTGCTCATGACCTGGCCCTCGGCCATACCGGCCTTATCAGATGCCCACCGCCGCGCGGTGCCTACACCAGGCCTCCCTGAGAGCTCACCCCCAGGGTGCCGTTCACAGGGCTCCAGACAGTCCAGCTAGTGCCAGCGCAGCGTGGTCGCTCACCATCTGACACCTGCTGCCATCTCTGCCGTGGAAGCTACCTGGCTCGTAGGTGAGGACAGCCCCAAGGTCTTGGCCCAGTGAGGAGCTGGGCTGGCATCAGGCTCTGTGTGCGCTCGGAGCTTGTGTGCTGGCCCAGCTCCTCACACCTCCCGCAGGACAGCCTGTGTGGGGCTTGGCTGCTCCCTGAGGGGCTCCCCAAGGGTCTCCAGGGCCTCCGCTTCCCAGTCAGGGCCGTCACCACCACGGGAGAGCAGCCACGCTGCGCGTGGTACTGGGGTGTGCCTCAGGAGACTGGCCTGGGTGCCCGCGCTGCAGCCCCCTGCTCGGCCGCTCTTGCTTCTGGTGCTGGGGCCTTGCTTTTGTTGGCCTCTCGGTGCTCCCCGGGGTTGGACGCCCTGCCACAGTCCGCCTGTGACCTGCGCATGCCGTGCTGTGCCGTGAGCGTGACCCTGGCCCCGCACCCAGTGCCTGCGGAGTGCTCGCTGGACACCAGCCCTGCCAGGACAGCTGGGAAGCAGCCTGCTGGCCTAGCAGCGTGCTGGACAGTGCTCAGATGACCTGGCAGGTGCACCGTCCAGCACGCAGAGGGCGGGGTGGCCCACGTGCTGTCATCCACTGCGACATCCACCGGCTAGAATAGTGGCTGCTGGGCCTCTGTGCGAGGAGCCTGGGGTTAGGACCAGGTGCTCCGCTCCTCCGGGGCTCAGATCTTGGCTGGCATCTGTCTGGCCCCTGCCGTCGTGTGGCGCTGTGACGAGTGCCCTTCCCTACAGTCGGGGGAGAGACCCGAGTTGGATTTGCACGTGCGCATGAGGAGGCCGCGGCCTCAGGCTCGCCCTGTCTGTCCCTGGGTGGCACCATTGCCGCGTGACGTCACATGTGCAAGCTCGCACTTGGGCCTGGGCTGCCCCAGTGCCCCCCCGTTGACATCAGCTCCTACCTCGCAGGATCTTTTCGGACTGGCCTCTGCAGTGACACTGGTGCAGCTGTCTGGCACGCGGAGCCTCCCACTCGGAGCACAGACTTCAGTGCCACCGTGTGTACATGGGCTGCAGTGTCCCTAGAGGCGCAGCTTTGGCTCTGAGTCCCGGTAGATGGTCTTGGTCGCACGGGAAGCTTGTGGTAGTTTCCAGGGAGGAGAGGCCTGGGCCTGGTGAGGGGGCAGAAGCAGGGCAGGGCAGGTACGTGATGAGTCAGCCTGTGATGGGTGGCCAGAGGGGACTGTCTCTTGTGCAGTGGCCTCGCAGGGAGGGAGCACAGGAAGTGGCTGCAGGGGAGGGAACCTGCCCAGAGCCCAAGTCTGCAGAGCCACCTTGCCGCTCCCCAGGCCCAGGGTGGCGATGCTGCCTGCCCGGGGCAGTGGGCTTGCCACATGGCCGCCTGCAGTGTGCAGGGCAGGCAGGGTGGACACTTCCTGGATGTGCCCTGCAGTCAGTAGTCTGAGAAGTGTCTGTCCAGTGGTGGCCGTGTGGTCTGCAGCCAAGCTCTGAGGGTCTCTGTGCCATGGCAGGTGTGCCGAGGTCATGGTGGTCTCTGGGGGGTGGGGAGCAGAGCTGAAGCAGGCCTTGGGGCGGGTACAGGTGGGGCCTGGACACTGGGCAGCTGGGGGGGGCTCCTGGGCCTGGAAGGCCACCTGTGCTTGGGATAGAAGGAAGCCTTCTAAACAGGCAGTGGGCCCGCCCAGTGCTGCAGTCCTGCAGGCTCTTCCCCATGTAGAACCCTCGGGTCCCTCAGGGCCCCTCCTGCCACTCCTCCTGCACCTCTGCCCCAGCCTGGGTAAGTGGCCGCCCCGTCACCCTGTTTGTCCCCACCTGAAACACAGCACTCCCTGAGCCGCGGGTGAGGCCCGTTGTGTTAAGGCCAAAGGAGAGCCCGGTACAGGCCCAGGTGGCCAGGTTCTCTAGACTCCTCAGCACCCTCACACCAGCCGCCTCCTGTCCCAACTGGGCCTCACCTCTGGGTCGCTGTCAGCCCCTTGAGCGTCCCAGCTGGGCCAGCTTGGGATCTGTGCTGCCACTGCGACCTCTCAGTGTGAGGCTCCCAAACCCGCCTTCCTCGGGGTCTTCAGGGACTTGGCGTCTCCAGCTATGCCCCCACTTCTCCCTTGGGTGGGAGGGGACAGCACAGGTTGGGACAGCTGAGGTTTCAGGATTTCTGAAGCCGTAAGGAGCAGCCCTTGTACGCCTACAGACCTCAGGCTGGAGCCTGGAAGTCTGCGTCCTTCCATGACAGCCAGATGCCACATGGGCGTAAGGACCCACCTGCACGTGGGCCCTCCCATTGCCCTTGGGCACCTCCGAGGAGAGTGGTGCGGGCTGTGCTGACCCAGGCGGGTGCTCTTCCCCCGGAAAGCCCAGGCCCTTCGCTGTGAGCTAGGTGTCTGGACACATAACCTTCTGTCCACACGGTTTTCGGTGCACGGAAGGGGATATCTTTCTTTTTATCAACTGCCAGAGGACTTGGACACTCACCAGAGAGAGACAGAGAATGATGGGGGAAGCACCCCAGAGTGGAGTTGTGGGTGGGACATGCAAGGGTACCCAGAGCACTGTGACTGGGGTCCTGGTGCTCTCTCTCGCTGGACAACGTCATGGGCAGAGCCCTGGAGGTGGCCCTGTCCACACTGTCCTCAGTGTCCCAGAGAGCTGCCAGAGGGTTGGCCTTGCGGCCTGTGCTTGAGGGAGCTGGATTTAAGAGAGACAGAGAGAGGCTTGGGGGAGTTGGGTTTAAGAGACAGAGAGACAGAGACATAGTGGGGGGCTCAATGCCTCCAGCCTCCAGCAGTTTTTTGCCATAAGGCAGGCACCACCATGCCCCTCAGCGGCAGTTTGAATCCTGCCCTGGTGGCAGATGGTGTAGTGGTTATGTTGCTACACTCTCACATAGTCGACTGCAGTTTGAGTCAGTTCCAGACCTGGCAGCGTAAATTCATGCCGTGCGCAAGTGCGTGCGTGCCCAAGATCCCGGGAGGAGAATAGAGAAAGGATTGTGGTGTGGCCACCCCCCCTAGGGGGTGATTTCTCACTTTCTGTCTCTGTTTTTCTGGCTAATGCACATGCCCTATAGCAAAAATCTCTTTAAAACAACAACAACAACAAAACAAGACATGCTCTTGAGCATGCATGCCCTACATCCTTACAGGACCAGGATGGGAAGGGACTTGAACCACACAGGCCGCCATGTGGGATTCATATCACGTGATTGCCAGGCCATGGGCTGGATCAGATATTTTTTTAGAGAATTACTTTATTTTATTATTATTGTTATTTTTAAATTTTCTGTAGGGCATATGCACTCACCAGAGGGAGAAAGAGAGAGGAAAATTGAGAGAGCAAGCCACCAGGTCTGGGACTCAAACTGTGGTTGGCCACATGGGAGACTAGCACCTTAACCACCATGCCACCTGCTAGCCCCTGGTTGGGGTTTTATGGACCAGTAGTATTTCACGTCAGACGCGAGGGGACATGTGCTTGGAAGAAGCAGTTGGGGATACCCTGTCAACAGCTGTGATGAGGGTGTGTGGGCCTGGCTTAGCACACTGAGCTTGGGAAGCTCTGGGGCAGGAACAGGGGTGCCCTTCCCACTGTACCCCAGGACTTGGTAGCAAATAAGTGAAGGCATTATTTTTGCACCAACACAGACAGGGACATAAGGTGGAGGACAGTGCAGCACGTCACTGGGTGTGTGTGACAGGCACGAGAGTCAAGCTCAAAGGAGAAGTTGGAGGTGCTGACGGGAGTCTCCGTGTGGAGGTGCCACAGGTGGTAGGGGTGGTAGGGGACGGGCCTGTTCTGGGAGGGCCATGTTCCTGTGGGGGACAGTGTTTCAGCCAGAGGGTTTCAAGCTGAGAACTCTCTCTCTTTTAACAAAATTTTAATTTAAAAGGCTTTTCTATAGAGTGCGGGCACTTGCTGAAGAGGCACAGATAGAGACAGTGGGAGGGAAGGGAAGAAATCTTCCTTCCAGGGAAGATGACCATGCCTCAGTCCCTTCTCCTCCACTCTCCCCCTGGGATTCTGGGCGCACACCTGGGTACCCCATGTGACTTTCAAGCTGCTGTGTCTGGGGTTCGAACCACAGTCGGCCATGCAGGAGTCCAGCACCTCAAACCACCACGCCACCCTCTGGTCCCGAGAGGTCTCTCTCAGTGATAGCTGAGAGCAGACTTCCTTAGAATAGCTGATCTGCTGGGACACTGTTTCTCAAAAACCTGGAGCCAACCTGTGGCGTGGTGGTGAAGCCTGCCTGGCATGAGTGTGCCTGGGAAGCGAATTACTGTGAAATTGGGGTTGTGTGAGGACAGGCAGGTGCTATTCACGGACCCGGATTAAATCGAGGGGCCCTGCCATTTCTACAGGAGCCACCAGAACTGGGAAAGGGCCACTGTGTGGGAGGGGCGCCGAGTAGTGAAAACAGCCCAAGGCAGGCAGGGGTGAGGCGGTCGCCCTGCATGTCGCTGGGCCAGCTGCCTTCGAGGACACACAGTGACTAGCGTGGAGCGGCAGGCCCCAGGAGGTAGGACACGAGTCACCACAGGCACACCCAGGAGCAGGTGCTGCACGCTAGAGGTTGAGCTGGCCAGCCCTGTCCAGGCGGTGGGGTGGGATGTACCTCCAGTCACCTCGCTCTTGCTGGGCGTTGCCAGCACTCAGCCCCTCTCTGGGTCCTCCTGCGGGGTCTCTGGTCCCGTTGCTGCTGGGCTGAGCAGCTCATCTGGCACTGGCCCTGCCTTAGCGGCTATGGCCTCCTTGCTGGGCTCTGTCCTCCAGCATTTATTAAGAAGTATTTATTTGTTGGGACTGGCAGGTGGGGTGGTGGTTAAGGGCACTGGATTCATGTGGTAACTGCGGTTTGAGTCCCAGACCTGGTGACTTGCTTACTCTCTCTATCTCTTCCTCTCTGGTCATATTAAAAATAAATAAACAAGGACCAGCAGTTGGCGTAAAGGCTATGTCGCTGGACTCCCATGTAGTCGACCGCGGTTTGAGTCCCGGACCCAGTGACTTAAACTCACGCTGGGCGCGTGTGCGTGCGTGCCCAAGATCCCAAGAGGAGAATGGAGGAGAAGGGATTGCAGCGTGGCCCCCCCCCCTGGGGGGTTATTTCTCACTTTCTGTCTCTGTCTCTCTCAGTCTTCTTGTGAGCGCAAGCACCCTATAGCAAAAAAAAAAAAAAAAATCAAAAATTTCAGAAGAAAATAAATAAGTAAATAAATAAAATAAACAAACAAATAAAAATAATTCTTTAAAGTAAGTTTGTTAACTTGTGAGAAGAGAAGACAGATGGGGCACCTGACACATCTTCCTGCCATGACCTGGGTCACACGTGTGGCCGAGTGTGCTCAGGGCGGTCCCAGCACGTGAGCCCAGGGCCTTTCCCATGGTGTCTAGTCGTGTCACTGGCTATGCCGCCACGTGGCTTCTCACTCTTGGGGAGAGCTTTTAGACAGGCAGGCACTGGACAGTTACCCAGTACCTCTACACACAGCCAGCTTGCACCTGCCCAGGAAGGCCTTTACTACACGGATCCTGCTGGAGCCTCGTCTGCACCCCATGGGCTCTCCTGCTGCTGAGAGGCTGCCTGTCTTCCCTGCTCACTTCCCCGGTCTTCACACATAGCCAGATCCCACGTCTGCCTGTCTGGGAGGCATGGGCACGTGGGATTGGGCGCTGGGGGAGAGCCAGCCAAGCACAGTGCCTCACGCCTCCTGAAGGCACATGCGTGGCGAGGAGGGCCCTGAAACCTGTGTGGCTAGTGCTTAGGGTGGGTGCTGATAGGGCCGACCTGGCTCATCTTGTTCAGGGGCCCCGTCTTCCACTGCCTCAAGGGTGGGGCCATACAGGCCCTGCCTCTGTGGCTGCTGCATCTGCACACGTGTGGGCCACCAGGAATGGATTCAGGACCACACTCCACATCTCCATCTCTGTCCTGCAGTAGTCACGGACTTGGAGATTAAGCCGTGTGTTCTGAAGTGGTCGTAGGCTTGTGCAGTTGTCAGAAACAGCAGGACCTGTGCCTGCTCCCTTTTCTCGCAGGGCACCTCATTGCAGGTCGTGGACGCGACAATGGAGACACAGTACGTTCCTTCCCACAGGGCCCTTCTCCATCCTGCTGGGATCTAGAGCATGTACATGCACCTAGCATGCTCTTCAAACCACTGGGACTGGGACGCGGCTGCCTTACCCACTAGACCTGGCAGCCCCCATGTGCCCTTCTGCCCCCATCTGCTCTCTTTTGCTCTAGTCACTCAGCGAGACTGGCCACTCTCACCAGCAGGGTCTCCGGAGGCTGCTCACGCTGTGGCTTCTCAGTACTGCCGGCTTTGCCTCCAGGTTCTGTGGTGGGTGCTGCAGCCCTCTGGGCTGCAGTAGGCTCTGGCCATGATGGACACTATGGCTGTAAATATCCCGAGCAGGGGGATGCTGCAGTTCTCTCCCGGGAGTATGAGCTGAACTCTGGATGGAACAGTGATGACCAGATGTGCAGGTTTTTGAGAAACTGCCAAACTGTTTTAAAGTGTGGCTTTTCTATTCTATGTGCTTGCCGACTGCGTTGAGTGTTCAGTCTTCATGCCGTATCCCATCTGCTGCTTTCTTTCTTTTTTCGGAGAGGTTTTTGCTATAGAGAGCATGCGCTTGCCAGAAAGAGAGAGAGAGAGAGAGACAGAGACAGAAAGTGAAAAATTACCCCCCAGGGGGGATGGCCACACCACAATCCCTTCCCCTCCATTCTCTTCTCGGGATCTTGCCAGGGAGAGACAGGGAATGTGAGAGAGCACCCCCAGCTGATGGCCAGGCCACAGTTCCCTCTCCATTCATCCCCTGGGATTCTGGGCAGCACACACACGTACCTGGTGTGATTTTGAAGCGACCAGGTCCAGGACTCGTTGGCCACGTGGAATCCTGCACCTTAACTACCATGCCACCAGCTAGCGCAGCTACTCAGGTTTTTTGTTTTTTTTTTTTATAATTATTTTATTGGGGTAGGGGGTGTGGTGGTTAAGGCACTGACACGGCCAACTGTGGTTTGAGTCCTGGACCTGGAGGCTTGCTTTCTCAATTTCTTTATCTTTCTGGTCAAATTAAAAAATGATAATAGTGATTAATAAAATGAAATAAAATTTTTAAAAAGAAATATTTCTCTTAATTTTATTAATTATTATTTAAAAACGCATGTCTCCATTGTGGCACGGGAACCCCAGTGCTGCCTCCTGAGCTGCACTGTTCTTGGAGAAGTATTTATCTGTCATGTGCACACACGCTGCGCTCTCACCTCACACACTGCGCTCACACACCTCACACGCTGCGCTCTCACACCTCACGCTGCGCTCTCGCACCTCACGCTGCGCTCTCACACCTCACGCTGCGCTCTCGCACCTCACGCTGCGCTCTCACACCTCACGCTGCGCTCTCGCACCTCACGCTGCGCTCTCACACCTCACGCTGCGCTCTCGCACCTCACGCTGCGCTCTCACACCTCACGCTGCGCTCTCGCACCTCACGCTGCGCTCTCACACCTCACGCTGCGCTCTCGCACCTCACGCTGCGCTCTCACACCTCACGCTGCGCTCTCGCACCTCACGCTGCGCTCTCACACCTCACGCTGCGCTCTCGCACCTCACGCTGCGCTCTCACACCTCACGCTGCGCTCTCGCACCTCACGCTGCGCTCTCACACCTCACGCTGCGCTCTCGCACCTCACGCTGCGCTCTCACACCTCACGCTGCGCTCTCGCACCTCACGCTGCGCTCTCACACCTCACGCTGCGCTCTCGCACCTCACGCTGCGCTCTCACACCTCACGCTGCGCTCTCGCACCTCACGCTGCGCTCTCACACCTCACGCTGCGCTCTCGCACCTCACGCTGCGCTCTCACACCTCACGCTGCGCTCTCGCACCTCACGCTGCGCTCTCACACCTCACGCTGCGCTCTCGCACCTCACGCTGCGCTCTCACACCTCACGCTGCGCTCTCGCACCTCACGCTGCGCTCTCACACCTCACGCTGCGCTCTCGCACCTCACGCTGCGCTCTCACACCTCACGCTGCGCTCTCGCACCTCACGCTGCGCTCTCACACCTCACGCTGCGCTCTCGCACCTCACGCTGCGCTCTCACACCTCACGCTGCGCTCTCGCACCTCACGCTGCGCTCTCACACCTCACGCTGCGCTCTCGCACCTCACGCTGCGCTCTCACACCTCACGCTGCGCTCTCGCACCTCACGCTGCGCTCTCACACCTCACGCTGCGCTCTCGCACCTCACGCTGCGCTCTCACACCTCACGCTGCGCTCTCGCACCTCACGCTGCGCTCTCACACCTCACGCTGCGCTCTCGCACCTCACGCTGCGCTCTCACACCTCACGCTGCGCTCTCGCACCTCACGCTGCGCTCTCACACCTCACGCTGCGCTCTCGCACCTCACGCTGCGCTCTCACACCTCACGCTGCGCTCTCGCACCTCACGCTGCGCTCTCACACCTCACGCTGCGCTCTCGCACCTCACGCTGCGCTCTCACACCTCACGCTGCGCTCTCGCACCTCACGCTGCGCTCTCACACCTCACGCTGCGCTCTCGCACCTCACGCTGCGCTCTCACACCTCACGCTGCGCTCTCGCACCTCACGCTGCGCTCTCACACCTCACGCTGCGCTCTCGCACCTCACGCTGCGCTCTCACACCTCACGCTGCGCTCTCGCACCTCACGCTGCGCTCTCACACCTCACGCTGCGCTCTCGCACCTCACGCTGCGCTCTCACACCTCACGCTGCGCTCTCGCACCTCACGCTGCGCTCTCACACCTCACGCTGCGCTCTCGCACCTCACGCTGCGCTCTCACACCTCACGCTGCGCTCTCGCACCTCACGCTGCGCTCTCACACCTCACGCTGCGCTCTCGCACCTCACGCTGCGCTCTCACACCTCACGCTGCGCTCTCGCACCTCACGCTGCGCTCTCACACCTCACGCTGCGCTCTCGCACCTCACGCTGCGCTCTCACACCTCACGCTGCGCTCTCGCACCTCACGCTGCGCTCTCACACCTCACGCTGCGCTCTCGCACCTCACGCTGCGCTCTCACACCTCACGCTGCGCTCTCGCACCTCACGCTGCGCTCTCACACCTCACGCTGCGCTCTCGCACCTCACGCTGCGCTCTCACACCTCACGCTGCGCTCTCGCACCTCACGCTGCGCTCTCACACCTCACGCTGCGCTCTCGCACCTCACGCTGCGCTCTCACACCTCACGCTGCGCTCTCGCACCTCACGCTGCGCTCTCACACCTCACGCTGCGCTCTCGCACCTCACGCTGCGCTCTCACACCTCACGCTGCGCTCTCGCACCTCACGCTGCGCTCTCACACCTCACGCTGCGCTCTCGCACCTCACGCTGCGCTCTCACACCTCACGCTGCGCTCTCGCACCTCACGCTGCGCTCTCACACCTCACGCTGCGCTCTCGCACCTCACGCTGCGCTCTCACACCTCACGCTGCGCTCTCGCACCTCACGCTGCGCTCTCACACCTCACGCTGCGCTCTCGCACCTCACGCTGCGCTCTCACACCTCACGCTGCGCTCTCGCACCTCACGCTGCGCTCTCACACCTCACGCTGCGCTCTCGCACCTCACGCTGCGCTCTCACACCTCACACCCTGCGCTCTCACACCCCTTTCTCACACCTCACATACTGCTCTCACACCTCACAGACCTCACACACTGCTCTCATGCACCTCACACACTGTTTGCACACATACCTCACACGCTGCTCACAAGTTGCTTTACAGCCTTGTCCTACATCACTCACACACGGGCGTCTGAGGGTAAGGCTGGAGTAGATGGGAGCCCTGCTGAATTACGTGAAGAGAGACAGGAAGGCGGTCACAGTCCGGGAGCCTGTGTGGATCGTGAAAGCCGGACAGGAGAGATTGGCGAGTCTCATTTTGTAGGAATAAAGCTTTGTATGGCCAAAGCCTCTGTGGCGTTAGGGAGATGGCACTTAGTGACAGATGTCTGGCGTTCACTGAAGCTGCCGGTCTGTGATCACAGAGAACGCACAGAGTAGCTAGCGAGTGTGAGCTGGACACCCACTCTGCATCCTGACGGGCGCGGAGTGCCATCGCCAGCTGCGGTCCCACAGCTCTCGCTCCTGCATCTGTCCTGTGCAGCCCACTACCGGCGGCATGTGCCAGGGACTGCTGGGACCGGTGGCCCCGTACAGGCTGCCCTGGAGTAACCCTCCTCGCGGGTTTTCGGGCTGGTCCTAACACACATGCCTGCCAAAGGGTCTCAGTGGTGTGGGGCTGGGCCTGCAGTTGGCCTGCCTTTACCACCGCTGAAAGCACTGGGGATCTGTCGGGCCGGGTGGAGGCCACCACTCAGCTGTGCTGAGTGCACGGCTGCTGCGGCCTGTTTCTGGCTGTGCATGTGGTAATCTGCCCATGTGCACTTCGTGTGGGCCCAGAGCACAGGAAAAGTCCAGGAAAATACCCAGGGCTTGGTCCACCCATGGGAAGGGTGGGCAGGGACATGGCCCTAGCTGTCTGCATTTTTTCTAAGGCTCATGCCTTTTGAATTCTCACATGAAAATGTTCTAAAATAAAAGAACAATGCAGGCACCACTAACCGCTGTCTTGTCCACAGGTATGGACCGTGGCGGGAGCCAGTCAACCCCTACTACGTCAGCTCCGGCTATGCCTTGGCCCCGGCCACCAGCGCCAATGACAGCGAGCAGCAGAGTCTATCAAGCGATGCCGACAGCTTGTCCCTCACAGACAGCAGCGTGTGAGTCCTCAGTCCGCCTGGTGTGCAAGCAGAGTGCTCATCCTACGACGCCCCAGTGCCTCCCAGCTCTCCCTTCAGAGAACGCATCCTGGTTCCCTGCAGCACATGACATTAGTGCACCTCAGGTGCAGGCAGGTCCCACGGCAGGAGCGCTCTAGAGCCAAGCCAAGCGCAGGGCTGTGTCAGAGCCGAGGGCGGGCAGCTGAGAAGGAAGGCTGGCACATGGCGACTTCCCACTCTCCCTCAGGTGTTCTTGGGCCCAGGTGTCAGTCCGCAGGCAGGTGCAGCTTAGCAGCCAATCAGAACAAGAGGACCTCTGTACAGATGCATTTGTCACGTCTCATAGCAGGACCCCGCCTGGCCAGCGAGTGGTCCTGTCACCTCCTTGGAGGAAGTCCCTGGAGATGTTCTGTGCTGCGCCCAGAGCCGTAGTGCCTCGGGTTAGGCCTTGGGTCACGCTCCACGAGCTGCACACAAGCCTCAGCATCCCTTAGGGCCATCCTGGGTCGTGGTGACAATCGAGAGCTTCTTCCTTCCTCTGTGTGGCATCTCTAGGGAGCCACTCTCTGAGGTGTGCCCACTCCTCTGCTTCTGCGGGGCAGGGGACTTTTGAGATAGAGCTTGTGTCAGAGATCTCGCACTGTCCAGCCGGTGGGTCCACCCGACTTGCCCCACTTTCGACCTAAGCTCCTGCCCCAGTAACAGTGAGCACCAGAGCAGGGGCTGCACGGGCAGCCAGCCTCCTAGG
>NW_006159653.1:358429-359814 GCF_000334495.1 Tupaia belangeri chinensis | reverse complement strand
TGTTAGGGTTGTTCAGGGGCCGCCAGCCTCCTAGGGCGTGGCCTGCCTGCTGAGTGACAGGGGAGGCGTCCTTGTCCCAGAGCCCGTCTCAGCTGCTGTGTTCGTGGCTGATGGAAATACCCGAGACCGGTCGACTTTACAGAGAAACTGGCTACGTGGCGCCCAGTCCTGGCGGTGGAGAGTCCCAGGCCGCGCAGCTGGCAGGGAGCTGCTGCCTTACCCCAGGGCAACAGAGCAGAGGGTGGGGGCCGTATCCCAGTCTGTCCTCTCTCCTTACAGAGCAGTAGGGCCTGATCACCAGGCCTGCCCTGACTGGCCCATCTCTAGTCTCTCCCCAGCCCCAGCCTTCTACAGCCTCAGTCCTGTGTCGGGGTCATGCTCATGCCGACCCAGATAGCTGAGGGTGCCTGAGACCGGGACAGCCTCTGCCCCTCGCCCAGAGCAGGGCTCTGAGACACTTGCTTCTCGTAAACAAAAGCCTCGCAGCCCTGCTGCTGAGGAGCGCACAGTGCACTGCGCAGCGGGGCCGGGCGGCCTTTGCAGACCCTGCAGCTCCAAAGCCCTCACGGGCTCCTCTTCAGAGCCCACAGCCCAGCAAGGATGGTCTGGTTCTGGCCCTGGCAGGTACCCTTCTCCTGTGCAGGGGAGGGGTGGTCAGGACTGGACACAGGTCTTCCCCAGGGAGGCCCAGGCCTAGAGTGGGGACACACCCCCCATTTGGAGCCCTTTAGACGTGGACTGTCGGCCGGCCCGCCCGGCCTGGGCTCTCGTGGTGGCACTCGTCTCGAGCTTGCATGGTGCCCCAGCATCCTGTTGGGTCCCTTACCAGAGCAGTCTCCATGGAGGTGGAAGGGGCTGCGGCCGTGTGGGGCAGGGCCAGACCTGCCATGGTGCAGAGGAAGCGAGCAGCACTGGGAGCCTGGAGGACCCTGGGCACCCCATCTCACAGGAAAGCTGGCCTGCACCCTCTCAGGGACCCAGTTCACCGGCTTCCCCAGGGAGCTGAGCAGTGGGCTTTGAAGCCATCCCACTTCCCCTTTGCAGCCTTGAGCGCCCTTGGTCTGATTCCTGAGCCCTCCCAGTAGCACGTGAGCCTCTGGCTGAGGCCATGGGCAGGCCCAGCCCTGTAGCCCTCCACCTGCCTGCCCCGTCCCTGTGGAAACCTGAGACAGTCCGTAGCTGTGGAACCTTTGGAGGCAACGGCACCGTGGTGTGTGCTGTGGAGAGTGTCGCGGGGAATCCAGCTGGAGGAGTGAACCGTGGCTGGGCTCCAGGCCTCGCTGTCAGGGGAGGACGTGCGTGCGTGTGCTCGTGTGGCTCTGCACACCTGTGTGCACATGGCTGCTGGGGGCTGAGTCGGGCTGGCCACGCCGTGGGGCCCAACC
>NW_006159653.1:356978-358406 GCF_000334495.1 Tupaia belangeri chinensis | reverse complement strand
TTCTTCCTGCAGGGACGGGGTCCCGCCATACCGGACCCGCAGGCAGCACCGCAGGGAGATGCAGGAGAGCATGCAGGCCAATGGGCGGGGGCCTCTCCCTCACATCCCTGTAAGTGCTCAGACCACGCATGGTGCCCGCCTGTCCTCTGAGTACGTGTGGCCACACCTGCAGGCGAGGCAGGCCCTGAAGCAGGTGTCCTGGTGGCTTCTGCTGGCTGCTGTGAGGCGGACTGCGTCGGTCCCCCCAGGTTCTGTTGAGAGGCCTGGCATGTCTGTCTGTGCGCTCCGATTTGTGTGTGGGGTGCCGTGTGGTGCCAGGTGAGGGGAGGGACCTGCTGTTGTTGGCTGCATGGAGCCCAGAGGAGCATCTCGACTCTGGGCCCCTCAGCACGCCTCCTGGGTAGGAGCTCGCGGGCTCCATGGGCTTTGCTGCTCTGTGGGTATAGAGCCGCATGCAGAGGGAAGTGGGGCACAGACAGGAGCCCCCACAGAGGGCAGCCACTCAGAGGGGAGCTGTGTGGTATGTCTCCATCTGCAGAGTGGCGAGTTGCTGTCCTTACTCTGACGTGGAGTTTGGACAGAGTGACTACAGGGAGACGGGAGCAGCTCCCAGGGCCCCAAGGGGAGCCGTTGCAGACTCATCACAGGTCTGTACAGGGCAGTGGGCGTCTCCAGGGGCACCCACACTCGTGGTCGGGGGCAGTCTCGGCTTTCCTGCAGGCGACTTAGTTTCCATCTCAGGAATGCGATTGTCCCTGGCGGAGGAGAAAGGATGTTCAGTCCTTCTGAGAAAGGGCACTCAAGCTCTGCGTCCCCCAGGTGACGGCCTCAGCACATGTTTGTCCTGAATGAGAAACCAGTGATGTCTTTTCTTGAAGAGTAGGTGGTCCTCCGGGCAGTGCAGGGACGTGCATGTGGGAAGTGCCCTCCAGCCCTCAGCACAGAGTTCCCCCACGTGTGGACTGGAGCCCTGCCTGTCACGGCTGGTGGGTGCCCTTCCCATGTGCTGCTGAGGCCGGGTGCCGGCCTGCTCACTGCTGAGGCCGGGTGCCGGCCTGCCGGGGCCGGGTGCCGGCCTGCTCACTGCCGAGGCCGGGTGCCGGCCTGCTCACTGCCAGGGCCGGGTGGTGTCCCACGTGCACCAGACGCACCCTGAGTGCTCCTGGACAGGGGCCAGGGTGCTCGGTGGAGCTGCTCCCACACCTGAAGGCCTGCATCCCGCACAGCCCAGGGCATCTGCGTCTGCCCCCATTGCTCCCTCCCACAGCAGCTCACGAAGCTGCACTGGCCCAGCGTAGCCCTTGGTGACCGAGGCTTCTCAGACACCCGCCCCACTCCATGGTGCTGGGCAGCAGCACCGTGTTAGATCTGCGGCCGGGCAGTGGGTCGGGCACTGTGGGAAGCACCCGCCAGCCTTCAGCACAGAGG
>NW_006159653.1:353232-356968 GCF_000334495.1 Tupaia belangeri chinensis | reverse complement strand
CTCTGTCTCTCATGGGAAAAGCAAGTGGATTAGCTTTAAGAATAAAAGGGGGCCAGCAGTGGGCGTAATGTGCAGCAGTGACTCCACGCAGGGGAGGACCACCACGTGGCTCACACAAGGGAGCGGTGCACGCCTGTAGTCGCGTGACAGTGGGGGTCTGCCTGAGGGCGACGATAGCTCCTCGGACTCCCTTTGCGATAGTCTTGAAGTTTAACACCACTTTTTTTTTAATAATTATTTTATTTAACTTTTATTTATTAGTATCATTATTATTTTTCAATTTGATTGGAGATAGACAGAGAGAGAGGAAGTGAGAAAGCAAGCCACCGGGTCCGAGACTTGAACCGTGGTTGGCCATGTGGGAATCCAGCACCCTTAATTGCCATGCCACTTGCCGGCCCCGCCACTTCTTTTTTCTTTAAAGAACTATTTTATTTAACTTTATTTACTCATTTGTTTATTTCAATTTGACCAGAGAGGGACAGAGTGAGAGAGAGAGAGAGAAAGTGAGAAAGCAAGCCACCGGGTCCGAGACTTGAACCGTGGTTGGCCATGTGGGAATCCAGCGCCTTTAACCACCATGCCACCTGCTGGCCCCTAGTTTAACACCACTTTAATATAGCCCCACGTTGCCCGGTGTGTCACTGTGAGACGCATGGGGAGCTGAGCTCTCCTGGGAGGGAGGTCCCTGATGGCGTCCCTGTGCCCTGACCTCTATGGCCCACCCTGCACTGGGGCCCAACCTAGGCCTTGCCCTGTGCACATGTGTGTAGAGCCCTTTCTGGGGCAGGACCAGGCAGCACTGGGAGAGTCCTGGGAGTGCTGGGGGCTGTGCCCACCCAAGAGTACCTGCAGGCCAGGCCTTTTGCCCCCCAGTGGGCAGTGCCCACCCGGCTGCAGCCTGCCCTCTGCTGTAGACGTGTCTTGTGGCAAGCCAACGGGCGCTCGTGCGGGCATGTCTGGCAAGGCTCCAGCCTGCCTTGCAATAGGGCCTGGCTTGGCCTCGTCCACTGGGTCCTTATGCCCACACCTGCCTGGGACGGCGTCCTCCCAGTGTCTGCAGGGAAGGGACAGAGACGGCATGGGTAGCACTGATAGCTGTGCCCTGTCCCCGCAGCGCACCTACCGCGTGCCAAAGGAGATCCGCGTGGAGCCACACAAGTTTGCCGAGGAGCTCATCCACCGGCTAGAAGCAGTCCAGCGCACACGGGAGGCCGAGGAGAGGCTGGAGGAGCGGCTGAGGCGTGTGCGGATGGTGAGTGGCCCTCGTGGAGTTGGCCGCGGCCTGCCTTCTCCTTGCAGCTCCTGGCCCAGCCCAACATGTCCCCTCAGGAACTGGCCAGGCTGTTGGTCTGCGACATCCCCATCCGGGCCCCTGCCTGCCCCCTTCCTGCCTTAGAGGCCAAGAAGCCCTGCCTGTCCGGCCTCCAGGGGTAGGTCCCTCGGCCGGCAGAGCTCCTGGCCTTCAGGGTCATCGGGTGGGGCTGCACAGGCACTACCTGCAGCCCCAGAGTTGGGCCAGGAGGGGCCGGTGGGCGGGCTTCTCTTTACCTTTCTGGGCTGCCCTCCCCAAGACATCCTGGGTCCTGCCTCATGATACCCGCTTCTCTCTGTGCCCTGGTCATCAGCGGGACTGGCCCCAGATGCAGTGATGCCCACGTTGCTTGGAGTGCGGCCTTTGCCCTTAGCAGTGCAACGTCTCAGGGAACACACGAGGCTGTCCTGCACTGCTTTCCCTATCGTGAACGGCAGCCTCTCAGCACATGGGCCTCCGCGTGGGCTCCTGAGCAGTCCCCCCAGCCCGTGCTTGGACAGCCACGGCCTCCGGAAGGCTGTACAGGGCCTGGCGCCGGCTCCCACCCTCTGTGCTGCCTGTGAGCTGCACGCCCGAGGTTGGAGCTGTGCTGTGGTGTGGGTGGGCGTGGAGGTAGTGCTGACCGGAGGCTGTGTCCGTCCAGCTTGCCCTGCAGTCGCTATCCCGACTCGGACCCCTCCCCGAAGCGGCTGGCTCTGGTGAGAGCGGATCTCACATGGCGGGGTTGGGACCCATGGTGGTCTAGGTGTGGTCACTGCAGATCCCAGCGTGAGCTGAAAGGCCAGACCGCGGGAGTATCTCGGCACGTGCCTACACGCGCGCATACCAGATCGATCTCCTCAAAACCCACCTGGCTCCCACACTGACCACCACCCTTCCCTCCCTCTGGCCATGGCCCTGGCTGTGGGATCCCTCATACAAGCGGGTGCCTCTGGGGCAGGAGCTAGCCTTGGGGTCCTGCATGAGCTGCCCCCTGAGTCCTTTCACAGGCCCTGAGGTTCAGGAACCTGCCCCTGGCCACTTCCAGGGCTGCAGTCCCCTGCGGCCGCTGTGCAAGGTTCTGACGGTGCCGAGTCTGGGGCTTCAGCTCACAGGCCTGCCACCCATGGCACTGTGGTGGCCCTTAAGGGCTCTGGAGCACGTCGTGGCCATGCCGTCTGGTGGCCAGCCTAGTCCCAGGACCCGTCTGAACCTTACCAAGTGACCGGAAGGAGGAGTGCAGGGTCTGGAGCATCTCGGCCTCACCCAGACCACGTGCTGGGGTCAGTGGCTGCAGCAGGGCCTCAGGCAGGCTCCCAGCCCTGGCTCACGTGCCAAGATGAAACCCGCGTCCCCGATGGTGTGGCAGAGTGTGCCCAGACTTCGCCCCTTTCACACAAGGGTGACCCTGACAGCTCTTAGAACAAGTGTGCTTGGGCCGCCTAGCAGCCTGGTGGTTAAGGTGTCTGGATCCTACGTGGCCAGCTGTGTGGTTCAAGTCCTGGACCCAGCACCTTGGAAAACACTTTGGGCTCATGTGTATGTGCCCATAATGCCAAGAGGAGAGCGGAGGAGAAGGAGCTGTGGAGTGGCCATCTCCTGAGGGGTGGTCTCTCTGTCTCCAGCAAGCGCAGTGCCCTGTAGAAAACTAAAAGCAGCAGACGCACTCATGGGAGCGCTGTAGCTCACGAGGCGCTCCAGCCCCCAGCTGTCGGGGACTCCTTGGCTGTCTCTGTGCCCGTCTGCAGTCCCAGCAGTCGGCATCTTGGACACTCGTGACGCCGAGTCCTGGACTCCCTATTGGTGGGGTCCCTGGCTATGGCCAGGTGGGGGCTCTGTTCCTGCACAGGAGGACGGTAAGTGCTAGGTGGTGGGCCTGGGCCAGTGCAGGCTCCCAGAGGGACAGGCTGGACAAGGAGGCCGAGGTCTGATCAGTTTCTAGTCTACCAGAGCTAACAGCCCCTTAGTCCAGGGTGACGGCCCACACTCAGGTGGCCCTGGCATGGGGCCTGGGCAGAGCTGCTGTGGCTGGAGTGTTCCTTCTTGCACCCTCTGGGCTGTGGAGTGTTGGCTGGGGGATTTCGTGATTTAAGGCAATCATGCTGTCGTTGGCAGGCCTTGCTGTTGCTGTTGAAGAGTGTGTACCTGTGCTAGAGTGCACGTCCCCTCCCCTGGCGGGTGGTCACACCGCAGTCTCTTCTCTGTTCTCCTCCCGGGATTTCGGGGCTGTGCACACGCACCTGGCATTTTCTCCAGACTGCCAGGTTTATGACAGTGACTCTGAACTGGCCATGCAGGGTCCAGCCACCTTAACCTCCATGCCATTGGCTGGCCTGATAGTACTTTTTAAAAAGTGGTAACTTCAGATTTTTAAAATAAAGAATTTTCATTATAATATTTGGGAATTACAAACACAGAGAATGAAAACCATGCAGAGGGGCC
>NW_006159653.1:347003-351654 GCF_000334495.1 Tupaia belangeri chinensis | reverse complement strand
CCTTGGCAGAGCTGCTGTGGCTGGAGTGTTCCTTCTTGCACCCTCTGGGCTGTGGAGTGTTGGCTGGGGGATTTCGTGATTTAAGGCAATCATGCTGTCGTTGGCAGGCCTTGCTGTTGCTGTTGAAGAGTGTGTACCTGTGCTAGAGTGCACGTCCCCTCCCCTGGCGGGTGGTCACACCGCAGTCTCTTCTCTGTTCTCCTCCCGGGATTTCGGGGCTGTGCACACGCACCTGGCATTTTCTCCAGACTGCCAGGTTTATGACAGTGACTCTGAACTGGCTATGCACGTTCTTGATAGTACTTTTTAAAAAGTGGTAACTTCAGATTTTTAAAATAAAGAATTTTCATTATAATATTTGGGAATTACAAACACAGAGAATGAAAACCATGCTGAGGGGCCAGCAAGTGGCATGGTGAAGGGTGCTGGGCTCCCACATGGCTGACCGTAGTCAAGTCTCGTACTTCTCACCCTCCTGCCCCGCTCCCTCGCTCTTGTACCTCTCTGGTCAAAATTAAAATAAATAAAGTTAAATAAAATAACTCTTTTTAAAAAAAGTTTAGAAAAGAAAACCATGCAGAACAATTCCAAACCTTGCAGTTGAGGTCGTCGAGGAAGACGGAATCTCTGCCAGGTTGCCCTGCAGGTCTGGAGCCCCTTCACTGCTGCCATGTGCTACGAGGTGGCCGAGACTCCCGGCACTTCCTAGCCTCTGGTGGTGCGGCAGTACCCAGTACCACAGGCGGAGCTCAGGGACGCCCAACTGCCGACCAGGGCTGCTCCGCCTCCCTCTGCACGGGGCAGCCAGCCGCAAGCAGCTGGGATGGGTGGGAGTGGCATCACAGCAGGAGGTCCCTCCAGGGTCTCTTTCCCGTTGTCTCTCATGGGAGAAACAAGTGGATTAGCTTTAAGAATAAAAGAGGACCAGCAGTTGGCGTAATGGTCGTGTCGCTGGACTCCCATGTAGTCGACCGCGGTTTGAGTCCTGGACCCGGCGGCTTCAACTCACGCTTGGGCACGTGTGCGTGCGTGCCCAAGATCCCAAGGGGAGAATGGAGGAGAAGGCCATCCCTCTGGGGGATGATTTCTCGCTTTCTGTCTCTCTGTCTTTCTGGCGAGCGCACGCACCCTATAGCAAAAACCTCTCGTCCACCATATGCGAAGTCGCCGGCGGGGGGGGGGGGGGAGCCTAAAAATATTCTTAAAAAGAAAAAAAGAATAAAAGCCCCTTCAGTCTGGGAAGACTGAATTGCTCCTAGACCCGGCTCTGCCAGGTGGCTTTGGGCTCGACACCAGGGGGCGCCTTCCATCTGCCTGTCCCTGTGCCGCCTCTTGGGTGCCGTTTCCCACACTAGGAAATTGTGTACGCCTATGCAAGTTGCTATAGAGCCTTGGCATCTGTGAGAAATCCAGTGGTAAACTTCTGGAGGTTTCTTCATGTTAAAATCCAGGGGTAGCCAGGCGCCCGCCTCGCCTCTCTGTTAACCCTAGGTGAACCCGGTGCGCTCACTCACGGGTCCAGTTAGCTCAGGTGAGCAGGAGCTATGAGGTCGGGGGGCGTGTTTGTGTCTGCAGACCGAGCGTGGCCTCTGCTGGCTCTCAGAGAATGGGATGGGATCGCTCAGGGATTGTGCAGGATAAGCACAGGGCGACCCCCTTTCTGGAGGGAAAGTGCGTTCTGGCGGTAAAATTAAGGGAGGAAGGACTCGGCTGAGAGGAGACAAGTCCCTACTGAGGACCAGGAGAAAACCAGTCCCTACAGGCATCCCCTACGCCACGACAGGTCACGAAGTGTGGCAGCTGAGTCCAGGGGGTTCCTTCATGGCATCTGGGCCCGTCCCCGCTGCAGCCAAGCCTAGCAGGCCGGGGGGCAGCTGGGCTCGCTTGGGCCGGACGGCGCAGGGAGCTCCCATATGGAGGCTCAGAGACAGCCCTGCTCCCTGTGTCAGAGGGTGAGGTGATGCTGCTCCTCGCACCCACAGGAAGAAGAAGGCGAGGATGGGGACCTGTCTCCTTGTCCTCCGGGAGTGAGTCACAAGCTGCCTCCCGCCCCGACCTGGCACCCCTTCCCGCCCCGCTACGGGGACATGGGCTGTGCTGGGCTGCGGGACTCGCACGAGGAGGACCCTGAGGCCATCCTGGATGAGCACGTGCAGCGTGTGCTGAGGACGCCCGGCCGCCAGTCCCCTGACAGCGGGCACATGGCCAAGGGGGCGGCAGTGCTGGGCGGCCCGACCTCTGGGCACAGCAAGCACACGCCCAGGTCAGGGCCAAGGCTGGAGGCGGCTGGCCTGCACCACCACAGGCACGTCCACCACCACGTCCACCACAGCACGGCCAGGCCCAAGGAGCAGGTGGAGGCTGAGGCTGCCCGCAGGGTCCAGGGCAGCTTCCCGTGGGGCCCCGAACTGTACGGCCACGCGGCCAAGCCCCGCAGCTACCCAGAGAGCATGGGTGCCGGTGCTGGTGACAGTCTGACCCACAGGTGAGTGCAATGCCCAGCCCGGGCTTGGGCAGTCGGAGCTGGGTGGGCAGGCGTGGTGAGGCCATGTCCCATGTGGGGAAGCTGATGGGGCAGGACTCGGGCATGGGTCTCCTCTGCTGCCCTGGGGGCCCCAGGTAGGGGTCAGGGGCCCAGGTGAGGAGGGGCAGCTGGGCCCTGGCATGGCGGCCTGAGGGGGAGGTGCCCTGGCCACAGCTCCAGCCTCGTGACCCCGTGCCCGAGGTACTGTCTGGGATCCAGGGTCAGCTGTCCAGTCTGTTGGAAGAGAGGTAGACTGCGGCGACCGGACGGTTGGAGCAGGCTGCTTGCAGTGCTGCAGCTGTGGGAGGGCGGTGCAGAGGCTGCTCTGATGCGTCCGGCCTCAGGCCCCGGGTCCAGGCTGCCGAGGCCCTCCCAGGTGGCACAGGGCACAGGTGATGGCCCAGGGGCGGGGGTGACTTCAGGTCTTGGTCTCGCAGCGGGAAGGCAGGCTTACCTTCCAGGAGGGGCGCCAAGAAGGCCGACTCGGGGAAGAGTGGCAGTGTGGAGGCCCCCGGGCCCTCGGAGGACGCAGAGAGGAACCAGAAGATCATGCAGTGGATCATCGAGGGCGAGAAGGAGATCAGCAGGCACAGGAGGGCTGGCCACGGGTAGGACACCGCCGCGTGTGTGCCGGCCCCGGGCCTGTTTGCTGCCGTGCCGTGAGCCTTGGGTGGCAGGGCTGGATTTCATGTGGCCTCTGCCTGGGCACGTGGTCCCTGACACAGCCCAGTGTTGACAGCAGTGCACCGTGGCGCAGCCCCACCCTCCGCAGGCGCTGGCTGCCCCCGCCAGCCGGAGGGCTCGGGTTGGGGCAGACGCAGCGTTCTCCGAGGCTATTTTGTTCTGGCGACGCTTCTGCTCGAGGGTGACCTTGGTCACCTGGCCGTGAGACGCTGTCTGTCTCGGCCTTGGGTGCCCTGGGCCTGGGTGTGGCCAGCCCTCTCACTGCCCCCCACGGTGGCTCCTGGGCTCACCCCTCGCCATGGCCAGAGGCAGTTCAGTTCGGAGTGGCGTCGAGGGCGGGCAGTGGCCTGTGTCCTCAGACCTCCTGACCCCAGCTGCGGCCCAGCATTGCTCAGGGTAGCCAGGTGCTCTGGGCCTGCCTGTGAGGCGTGAGCCCTGTGGGTGCCCGTCCCCTCTATGTCCCATCCACCTCGGTCCAACAGGGACAGCTCTTCACCTCCTCTTCCCTCGAGGCTTTCCATGGGAGCGCTTCTCCCAGGGACGCATGCCTGCCACTGCCCGGGCTTGGGAGGCTCCAGCTGGGCAAGGCCGGGGCGGTTGCAGGGCTGGAGGGGCCAGAAGGGAGGGGCTCGGTCTGGCGCTGTGGGGCCCTGACCTCTTCCCAGGATCCCTCTTCTGGAGCTCTCTCATCTCAGCTCCTGGTGCCAACCTCCCTTTCTGAAGCCGAGAGACGGACATCTCCCTCGGGTCCCTCCCGGTGGTTGAGCGATGGATGTCACAGAAGCAAAAGCGCATTCTCGACACCAAGCCGGGGGAGGCCAAGGCCAGGGAAGGCCCGTGTTCAGGGCTGTGCAGTCAGGTCCCGTGTTCCCAGATGTTGGGGTCAGGGTTCTGCCGGTGTACAGGAGTGCTGTGCCCACGTGACACTGGGGCTTGTATCTCTTCTCTGAGTTTTCCGTACACACCAAACTAGCTTCTAGTTTTCAACATGTTTATTTTAATAATTTTTATTATTATTATTTTATTTATTATTATTATTTGCTGTAGGACACATATGCTCACCAGAGAGAGAGTGAGAAAGCAAGCTGCTGAGTCCAGGACTTGAACTGTGCTTGGCCCTGTGGGAGTCCAGTGCCTTAACCACCACGCCGCCTGCCAGTCCCATATTTTAATATTAGAAAAGTTAAGGGGTGGGACCACCAGTTAGCATAATGGCTATGTCTCTGGACTCCCATGTAGTTGACCGCAGTTTGTGTCCCGGACCCGGTGGCTTAAAACTCACACTGGGCGCGTGTGCGTGTGTGCCCAAGATCCCAAGAGGAGATCGGAGGAGAAGGGATCGTGGTGTGGCCATTCCCCCTGGGGGGTGATTTCTCGCGTTCTGTCTCTCTGTCTCTGTCTGTCTGGCGAGCGCACGCGCCCTATAGCAAAAACCTCTCCAAA
>NW_006159653.1:322942-331192 GCF_000334495.1 Tupaia belangeri chinensis | reverse complement strand
GCGGGCTCCTGGGCTCACCCCTCGCCATGGCCAGAGGCAGTTCAGTTCGGAGTGGCGTCGAGGGCGGGCAGTGGCCTGTGTCCTCAGACCTCCTGACCCCAGCTGCGGCCCAGCATTGCTCAGGGTAGCCAGGTGCTCTGGGCCTGCCTGTGAGGCGTGAGCCCTGTGGGTGCCCGTCCCCTCTATGTCCCATCCACCTCGGTCCAACAGGGACAGCTCTTCACCTCCTCTTCCCTCGAGGCTTTCCATGGGAGCGCTTCTCCCAGGGACGCATGCCTGCCACTGCCCGGGCTTGGGAGGCTCCAGCTGGGCAAGGCCGGGGCGGTTGCAGGGCTGGAGGGGCCAGAAGGGAGGGGCTCGGTCTGGCGCTGTGGGGCCCTGACCTCTTCCCAGGATCCCTCTTCTGGAGCTCTCTCATCTCAGCTCCTGGTGCCAACCTCCCTTTCTGAAGCCGAGAGACGGACATCTCCCTCGGGTCCCTCCCGGTGGTTGAGCGATGGATGTCACAGAAGCAAAAGCGCATTCTCGACACCAAGCCGGGGGAGGCCAAGGCCAGGGAAGGCCCGTGTTCAGGGCTGTGCAGTCAGGTCCCGTGTTCCCAGATGTTGGGGTCAGGGTTCTGCCGGTGTACAGGAGTGCTGTGCCCACGTGACACTGGGGCTTGTATCTCTTCTCTGAGTTTTCCGTACACACCAAACTAGCTTCTAGTTTTCAACATGTTTATTTTAATAATTTTTATTATTATTATTTTATTTATTATTATTATTTGCTGTAGGACACATATGCTCACCAGAGAGAGAGTGAGAAAGCAAGCTGCTGAGTCCAGGACTTGAACTGTGCTTGGCCCTGTGGGAGTCCAGTGCCTTAACCACCACGCCGCCTGCCAGTCCCATATTTTAATATTAGAAAAGTTAAGGGGTGGGACCACCAGTTAGCATAATGGCTATGTCTCTGGACTCCCATGTAGTTGACCGCAGTTTGTGTCCCGGACCCGGTGGCTTAAAACTCACACTGGGCGCGTGTGCGTGTGTGCCCAAGATCCCAAGAGGAGATCGGAGGAGAAGGGATCGTGGTGTGGCCATTCCCCCTGGGGGGTGATTTCTCGCGTTCTGTCTCTCTGTCTCTGTCTGTCTGGCGAGCGCACGGGCCCTATAGCAAAAACCTCTCCAAAAAAAAAAACAAAGTTAAGCGGCCAGCAGGTGGCGTGGTGGTTAAGGGCCAACTGTGGTTCAAGTCCCGGACCTGGCAGCTTTCTCTCTCACTTTTTCACTCTCTCTCACTCTGTCCCTCTCTGGGCAAATTAAACAAATAAACTAAATTAAATTAAATACTTCTTTAAAAACAGTTAAGTTAAAAATATTTTTAAAACTATCTCACGGCGCCAGCAGGTCACATGGAATTGCATGGCTGTAGTCCTGGGTGCAGCACCTTAAAGAATGCACTGGGTGCATTTGTGTGCGTGCCCGAAATCCTGAAAGGAGAATGGAAGAGAGATTGCAGTGTGGCCATCCCGCCTACGAGAAAGGGGTCCCTTCTGACTTCTCCTGTCTATCTCTGTCTCTTTCTGTGTGTCTCTATGGCAAGCACACTTGCCCTATGGCCCAAATCTAAAAAACAAAATGGTTTCTGTCTCGATAAAGCTTAGAAATCAGATATGCAGGGTTGCCAGCAAGTGGCGTAATTAGCCAACTGCGGTTTGAGTCCTGGACCCAGTGGCTTAAACCTCATGCTGGGCGCATGCACGTGCATACCCAAAATCCTGAGAGGAGAAGGGATTGTGGCATGGCCATCCTCCCTGCAGGGTGATTTCTCACTTTCTGTCTCTCTGTCTCTCCAGCAAGCGCACACACCCTATAGCAAAAATCTCTCTCTCAAAAGATCCGCAGGAAGTGTGTCAACGGCCATGTGGGCCGCGGTCCCAGGGCTCCCCATGGCTGCCCGGCGAGCCCACGGCGTGCCTGTTCTTTGCTCCCCAGGTCTTCCGGGGTGAGGAAGCAGCCGACCCATGAGGGTACCAGGCCTCTGTCCGTTGAGCGTCCGGGGGCTGTGCACCCTTGGGTCAGTGCTCAGCTCCGGAACTCCGTCCAGCCCTCCCACCTCTTCATCCAAGACCCTGCAATGCCACCCAACCCAGCACCCAACCCCCTGACCCAGCTGGAGGAGGCCCGCAGGCGTCTGGAGGAGGAGGAGAAGAGGGCGAGCAAGCTACCCTCCAAGCAGAGGTGCGGCCCGGGGGTGCAGCACAGTGGGGGGTGGTGACTCGTGGCCTGTGGCTCTGCTTACAGGGAGAGGCTCCTGGAGGCCTGAAGCCCGTACTTCAGGGACCTCACTGGGTCTGTCCTCTCCTGGGAACCCCTGGGGGGCGCTGGACAAAGCACCTTATCTGTGGGGGGCTGCCCCTTCCAGTTCTGGGGAGGGGTCACCCCTCCAGCCCATACCTCAGGTCTGCGTGGGTGCCGTGGGGCCCCAGCGTGGTGGGGACAGCTGTTGCAGGACCTGGTGGCTTCTGGACAGGTGGGGTCTGGGTTGGTGTCTCCGCTGACTCTGTCCATAGACACTTAGCGGGGAGCCGCCCACCGTGCTGCAGGAGGGATGAGGTGTCCCAGATGGCGGGGCCGGTGCCCTGGGCCCCAGTGTCATGGTCCACAGCTGTGGGGAGGCCGGGCTACAGCGCCCCGCTGTGGAGGCTGTGCTTCTCCCCGATGTGTCATGCCGCCTTCAGGTGACCTGGGACTCCTGGACAGACAAGGGTCTGGGTGGGGCTCCGGGAGCCTCCCTTCCCAGGCCAGGCCCGCATCACACAGAGCACTCTCCCTCAGAAACCACCTGGGTCGCCTGGGGTCCAGGGTCAGGACCCCTGTGCGTGGAGGTGTCTGACCTGAGGGAGGCGGAGGCTGGGCCTGGCTCTGGACCGTGCAGCCCTGTCCTACTGGCACGCCTGAGGCTGTGTGCACCCGCCATGGCGTCTTCATGGGCCTGCCCTGGGCTCGTCTTTGCTCCCTGGGCGGGCCACTCAGAGGACGGCGGCTGCTGTCTGCCGTGTGCGTCGGACTCTGCCCCGGGCTCCCCGTGTCCACTCTGGGGGCCTGGGACTGGGCCCATCCGTCCACCAGGAACTCATGCTTTTGCGGCAGGCAATGACTCGAGGGCCTCCCGGAACTCCTGCCTCCCTTACCTGGCAGATCAGAGTGGACATCTCGGTCAGTGGACAGGAGCAGGTGCCCAGCAGGAAGGAGCTGCTGAGTCTGAGCAGCTGCCCCACGGAGCCGTCCCCATGCGCCCATGTCCACAGAACGCCTGAGGCAGCAGGCCAGAAGCAGGTTCTCCGGAAGGCTCTGGGCCATGTGGACTCTGTTCCACTGGAGCAGGAGGCAGAGGGGTCCCAGAGTGTGTTCCAGGGAACCCAGGGGCTCTGTGGCCAGATGAGGGACTGGGCAGAGGCACCATGCTGGACGGTCTGACGGCCTCTGGCATCCCCGAGCCCGGAAGGGGGGTCGGCACCTCGCCCGCCCACCGTGGGTTGTGCCGCGCGCCATGTGGAGGCACCCCAGGGGCTGGCGGCCCCAGTGACGCGGTTGTCCCGTAGGTATGTGCAGGAGGTTATGCAGCGGGGACGCACCTGCGCCAGGCCAGCGTGCACGGCAGTGCTAAGTGGGGTGCCCGCCGTGTCGGACACGGAGCTCTCCGAGACAGAGTACGTGAGCCCCGAGGGCCCCGGGCTTGCCCCAGCTGGACATCCTGGAGGGGAGAAGCCTCCTGGACGGCAGCCAGGGCTTCAGAGGGCCTTGTACGGCTGGGCTCTGAGCCATCGGGCATGTCCCTCTTGGCCATCAGAAGGGCTCTTGCCACCTCATGGTGACCGTGGCCAGCTGGCTTGTGATCTACGCGGGCCTGGCCGTCTGCTGGGCCATGGCTGGCTGGCCTGAGCAGGGCCGGGGCTGCAGACCTCAGCTGCTCGGGCAGTCGACCCACCCAGTGTCCCTGGCCAGTCCGGTGCCCTGGAGCACCCACAGCCCAGGAGCAAGAGCTCGGCCACGTCCACGCCAGGGGCCACCGTGGGTCGGCACATGGTGCTGACCTCCCTCCTGCCTTCCTGCTCAGTGTGGCAGGACGGGCACCCAGTCATAGGCCTCACCGTGTGTGCCCAGCCTGAGAGCTTGCATGCCCTCCAGTCCCTCCACCTACCCTGGGGCAGTGGGCCCCACAGGCTGCTCTTTCGGCTGGGCCGGCTCTGCCTGGTGGGCTTCAAGGGTGCAAGCACAGGGAAGGTCAAAGGGAACAGGCGCCTGAGGGCCTGGTTCGCCATGTGGGCGGTCACCTGGCCGAGGTGCCCTCTTGGCCCGGGCCCAGTGGGAAGGCGCCCGTGGGGCCTTCTTGCCGTTATACCTGCTCTGGAAGCTTCTAAGTGCACCTGATGGGCAGGGCAGCCCTGAGCAGGCCTAGGCGGTTCTGGAGTGGTCAGAACGCAGGGGGACATGGTCTGTCACCCCAACAGCGGCCGCACATGTTGGCCGCACATGACGGCTGTGGCCCCCCCATGGAGGGGCCTCACTCCACCCCAAGGCCCGTGTGCAGGCCTGGCCACGGCCTGCCCTCCAGCAGTGGTCGTCTTGGGCAGCCGAGGCCTGGCCTGGCTGTCACAGCTGCTCCCAGGCCACGGGAGGAGGAGCTTGGGGAACAGAGCTGAGCCCTGAGCAGGCCTGGCACGGGACCCTGGGTGGGGCGCCATGTGGGGCCAACGGGGCCGGAGGGGCAGCAAGGCCGTTTCTGAGCAGTGTGGCTTGCCGCTGTGGCCTGCCTTGTCACCTGGCAGCCCAAGGCCTAGAGGGCTGCCTGGTACTACTGGCCGGAAACCATGATTGCAGTTCTCTGTCTGCCCCAGGACGAAGCCGCAGAGGAAGGCGGGCAGCGGGGGCGCCCCGCCCTGTGACAGCATCGTGGTGGCTTACTACTTCTGTGGGGAGCCCATCCCCTACCGGACCCTGGTGAGGGGCCGCACGGTCACCCTGGGCCAGTTCAAGGAGCTGCTGACCAAGAGGGGCAGTTACAGGTGAGCAACTCGGGCAGGCAGGTGCTCGGCTGGCCCGGTCCCACCAGGAGGGCCTTGTCTGTATTCAGAGCCTGTCGCGCCAGGCCCTGGGCTGTTCTCCTGAAACGGGGTGGTGGCCTCAGGCCAACCACAGAGGATCTGTAGGGACCGAGTCCAGGGTCTTCCTCGTGAAGGTGGGGACACAGAAACCCATGATGGTGGCCAGCTTGTCTGAGTGCTGCCATTCCTGAGCGAGGGCTGGGAGCAGAGCAGGCCAGCTCCAGAGAGCCCGCGAAGCCTGCACTTGGGCCAGAGTAGGGGACCTCGGGGTCAGCCGTTGGGGCACGGGAACCCCCGACCCACTCCCCCAGTGCCGTCAGACGGCCATCCCAGGAGCCGGGCAGGAGCCAGCCCTCACTGCCGTCCCCTCGCGCCCAGATACTACTTCAAGAAAGTGAGCGACGAGTTCGACTGCGGCGTGGTGTTCGAGGAAGTGCGGGAAGACGAGGCCGTCCTGCCCGTGTTCGAGGAGAAGATCATTGGCAAAGTGGAGAAGGTGGACTGACTGCAGGCCTGGCCGCCGCGCCAGCCCGAGGACACCCGCTGTGCCCAGCGTGTGGGACCAGGCGGGCACCTCGCCCCCGGAGCCCATGGTGCGGGTGATTGAGACGTGCGTGTCACGAGTCCGTGTGTGGCGCACAGGGACGGGCCATGTGCCGGGGGTGTGTTGTCCGCTCGGCGCGTCTGTCTGGGGGCGGGGCCCCGAGTATTGGCACCAGACCCTGGGCCGAGGCAGGACCCTGTCCACTTCTCCATAGCAATACTGGAGCGCACGGCCCGTGACCCCGAGCGACCCTGCTGCTAGCCAAGGGCTGACCCACGGGCACCCTGCGCCGGCCAGCGTCCACTTCTTCCTTGGGGATCTGTCCGGCTGGGTCCAGGCCCAGGCCCACAGGCCCACGGGGCTGCCATAAACTGCGTGTCACCGAGTGCCTTCAGCACAGCTGCCTCTTGCCTGCCACTGTGTGAATCCGGCGTCGGAGCCCGGGCTCCCCCTCCGCCCTCCGCCCTCCGCCCCAGCCGCGCCGGCCCAGCCCCGGCCCCTCCTTCCGAAGGGCCTGTGTAAATATGTACATTCTCAGGCCAGGGCCCGCGGGGCCGCCCCGGGCCCATTTTTCACACGATGACTTGTACAATGACCTTTTCGAAGGTACTTGGGTAATCATGAAATAAAACTGTTTGAACCTGCCGTGGCCTGTAGCGGCCTCTCTGCCGCTGCCGACTGCGGGCGCATGTGCTCGCCCCCCGACACTCTGCCATCGCCAGGTGGCGCTGCACCCCCAGGCCCAGGCAGCACGGGCAGGACAGATGAGGCCTGTGCCCCATGCAAGGTGAATGGGCTGGGAGGCTGATGTGACCGGGGGCAGGGCCAGGCCAGGTGGGGTGGCAGCTAGCCAGGAGCCACACGCATTTGGTCAGGACCAGTTCTTTATTCACAGTGCCAGGTCCCTCAGTACCCAAGGACAGTGGTGTGGGGACACGGGTGACGTGGGGCAACTACAGCTCCTCCTTGGCCTCCACAGTGGAATTAGCCAGTGGCTCCTAGAGAGGGTGTCAGACAGAGCCCAGCTCAGCTCTGCCCACGGCCAGCCCCACCAGGGAGGAGCCAGGCCCGGGACCTCCACTGGGTACCTACCGCCGCAGGGACCGTGGGCTCCTCTGTGGGCTGCTCCGCGGGCAGTTCGCCCCCGCTGTCCAGGAACCGAGAGAAGGTCTCTAGGTCCCGGGCGCTTTTGTACTCGATCACCTGGACAGAGACAGGTGGCCCGGAGGACGCGGCCCTGTCCGCACGCCCTCGCAGCCCCAGGCAGACCGCAGTCCCAGCCGCTTCCTCGGCCACGGCCCCCTCACCTTGCGGCCCGGCCCTGCTGGGAAGTACTTGAGGGTGGGGAAGCCGTGCACGGCGAGGGAGTCCAACTCGTTGGCTGTGGCGTCCAGCTCGGCAATGATGATGTCCTCATGGTCCCTGTACTTCTCAGCCAGGGCCTCCCAGACTGGGGCCATCTCCTTGCAGTGGGTACACCACGGGGCGTCTAGGACAGGCAGGGGCAGCTTACCACGCGCCCGCCGAACCGCACTGGGCACTCACAGAATTTGACGAACACGTTCTTGGTTTCATCAAAAGCCACCTGCTCAAAGTTCTTGCCCACAAGGGTCTTCAGCGGGCGCTGGTCCCAGTCCGGGGGCACCTCCTGGCTCAGGAGATAGGGCTGCAGAAGCCGGGCCTGCCTCCCTGCCGGGAAGGGCTACCACTCCCCACCCTGCCCCATGCCTGTCAGGGACAGACCTTGACTTCCCCATGGAGGACTGCGCGGCAGAAGGCGGTGACAGTGGCTGTGGTGATGGGCCCCCTGCCCGTGGGCGCGTACTTTCTGGTGGTTTCCACGTTGACCAAACGCAGGGTGGGGGCCTCCTCGGCCTTGAGGCCAAAATACTGCAGCACGTGGTCGTTATCAGCAGCCACGTCCACAACCACGAACAGCACCTGTGGGCAGGCAGTCTTCCATGGGCACCCTGCGCCACGGCCGCCCTCCCGGCCGCCCTCCCGGCCACCCAGTACCTGCCCCCGAAACTGGGGGGCCGCCTCCTTGAAGCCTGCTAGGAGCTCCCTGTGTGCAGCCAGCGTCTGGTTAGCGAACAGCAGCAGGTGGTTGAGGATCCTGGCGGCGAAGATCTTTGGGGACGTCTGTAGCAACAGGGGCTTGTGACTCCTGTGGGCACCCGCACCCCAGCACCGGCCCCTCCGGCCACCCGCTCACCTGGCTGTTGAACTCCGTGACCAGGTGCATGCTGTGTATGACCAGGAAGCGGGACAGGTCCCCCAGGTCCAGGCCCAGCTCCTCGTCCACTGGGAAGTCAGCCCTCCCCTCATCAAACTGGACACTCCTAGTGTCAGAGGGACCCCGCGCCCACCCCCCGCCGGCCCTGACCCACCGCCTTGAGGAGGACTACAGTGTCCCTGGGGAGGCTGAACTTCTGGAAGAGCTGTTGCCTGTCAGTGAGGCCAAAGGTCATGTCCAAGGCATCCCGGGCCAAGGCCAGAAAAGTCTCCACATTTCTGTCCTGCAGGTCCTAAAGGCCATCTTGTGAGGCAGGGGGCCACGGGGGCCATGGGCGCCACAGCCACGCCGCCCCAGCGCCCTCAGGCTCACCCGGAAGAA
>NW_006159653.1:307964-308266 GCF_000334495.1 Tupaia belangeri chinensis | reverse complement strand
CCGGGCTCCGGGGCCCCTCCCCCCTGGGCCGGCGTGGCCGTGGCCGCCTCAGCTGCCAGCAGGGCCGCTGCCTTGCTGTACTCGGGGGCCAGCGCCTTGCAGTGCCCGCACCACGGGGCGTCTGGGGGACGGGGCCATGAGGGCAGAGCCGGCCGGCTGCACCCCTCCGGGCCCAGCCCAGTGCCAGAGGAGGAGCCCCGAGGCCCAGGGCCTGGGCAGCACTGCGCTGTGGCTCAGGCTGCCCGCTGAGGGGGTTTGTCCATCCTCAGGGCTTGAGACCACGGATGCCCAGCGGCAGGAGC
>NW_006159653.1:305109-305524 GCF_000334495.1 Tupaia belangeri chinensis | reverse complement strand
GGGGGTTTTGCCCACCCCCAGGGCTTGAGCCCACGGATGCCCAGCGGCAGGAGCCCAGGCAGCCACGGAGCCCCGCCCTTGGCCTGCACGAAGGCCACCACGCATCTCCCTCCCCCACACTGCCACCCCCTGCTCAGGCTCGGCCGGGCTCCGTGGGCCCCTGGCCAGCAGGAGCAGGCCCTGGCCTGAGCACTCACAGAACTCCACCAGCAGGGCAGGGTGCTCCCGCAGGGCCAGGCCCAGGGTGCGGCCACTCAGCACCAAGACCCCGTCTTCCTGGGGGACATCCTCCAGGGGCTCCTCTGAGGGGCTCTCGGAGCCCTGTCCCCGGGGGCCTGGGGCCCCAAGCAGCAGAAGCAGCACAGGTAGAAGCCGGCAGCCCATGGCGGTGCTGGGCCCATGGGCAGGGGCAGAT
>NW_006159653.1:304088-304944 GCF_000334495.1 Tupaia belangeri chinensis | reverse complement strand
AGGGCGGGGGCGGGGGCGGGTCCAGCCCTGCCAGTCACGGCTGATGTGGAGGCCCCACTCCCAGGACAGATGATCCGTCCTGTCGTCGTCGGTGAAGACGGACGTGACGGCATAGTGGCCACGCGCCAGCACACCCCGCGGCGCCTCCTCCACCGGAGTCACAAACTCGTACTCCTGGGCGCTGGGGCCGTAGCTGCCCACCATGTAGGTGGCCTTGTCCACTGGGAGAGGGCCAGCGCATCAAGGACTGCCCTCGGCCCTCGGCCCCCCCGCCCAGCTGCACTCGCCACTGCACTCACCGCACAGGCCCCGGCGGTAGGTGTGGTGCAGACACTTGAGGCCGCTCACGATCTCCTTGTGGACCTGGGCACAGAGGCTGTTAGGGCCCTGGGGCTGGCCTGGCCACGCCCCCACCAGCCCCGCCAGGCGCCGCACCTTGAAGGTGATCCTCACTCTGTAATCTGCACCCTCCTTGAGAACAAACACCTGGTCCTTCAGCACCGCCAGGTCCCCTGTGAGGGAGACGGCAGCTGAGTCCACACCTCTGGGGAGGGCTGCGGTCCCGCGCTGCGGAGGCCTGTGTCACAGGGCCGAGCATGGCCAGGGGATGGGTCCACAGGGGGCCACAAAAACCATGGATTCAAGGCCCAGGGCATTGGCCCCGGGTGTGGCATGGAGGTGCACACGTGGGGCCGCCCGAGGACCTGGGGTTACCTGTGAGGTCCATGGTCACAGGCCCTGGGGCCTGCTCGGACAGCAGCGTCAGCCTCATCACCTGCACGCGGGGCAGGCTGGGGTCTGCAGAGAGACCCAGTCCACAGTGAACCCCAGCTGCCCCTCCCCGCGCCCTGGCCTG
>NW_006159653.1:303241-303857 GCF_000334495.1 Tupaia belangeri chinensis | reverse complement strand
TCGGTACCCGGGCACCACCTCACCCACCACCTCGTCTGGTGGTCGCCCGCCCTCCTTGTCGGCCAGGAGGACTAGGGGTGGGGGAGCCGGTGTGAGCAGCTGCCCAGCTGCCTGGGCAGTTGTGACAGTCTATCTGACTGGACCTCTCACTGGCCAGGACAACCCCAGAGGGACTGCAGACTGAGGGGACAGCTGTCACGGGCCCTCTCTGCCTCTGGCGCCAAAGGTGGGGGTCAGGCCTAGGATAGGGGCTGACCGAGGGGCAGAGCCTACGGCCACAGGGTGGTGGCGCCCTGGCCCTACCCAGGATGCCCGGCAACTCTGGCCCGGCCTCCTGAGTGGACTCAGAAGGCCTCCCCTACTTCACTGGGGCCAGCGGCTCTCGGCCTTGGCTCACGCACTAAGGCCACCGCCCAGGGCCGCGGAATGGAGCCTCCTGGAGCTCGTCCCCTGGTGCAGGGACGCGGCAGAGCTGGCCTCTGGGTCCCCCAAAGCCTTCCGCGCCCGGCCCCACCCAGGGCGGGGGCAGTCTGCCGGCGCCCAAGGAAGAGGGTCCCTGCCGCCCTGGCCGCTTGGCGGACCTCCCGCTCTGGCTCCCTCCCCCATGAGGGCCGCC
>NW_006159653.1:300882-302824 GCF_000334495.1 Tupaia belangeri chinensis | reverse complement strand
CGGAGTGGGGCGCGGGCGCCTCCAAGTCCCCCGACTCTAGTTACCAGCAGGCCACGCCCGGAATGGCCTCCTCCCTGACTCCCCCTAGTGAGCTTCTGTCTGGGAGAGGGGACTCCTGGGGCCACCGCAGAGGCGCACACAGTCATCGATACCCAGAGACGTGGGGACAGGAGGCGGCGCCCACACATACAGAAATACAGGGGTATTGCTGTGAGCGGGCCCCTGGGCGCCCCACGGTTCTGAAGGCCCTGTCCTTGCAGAGGCCACTGTGGTTCTGAGAGCTGGCATGGAGGAAGACTCTGGTGTTTTTGAAAGTTCATTTATTCATTTCTCCCATGAGAGATACGGAAGTGGGTACCCCACGGCGTCTCAGCCCCAGACAGAGACCTGGGGTGGGAGGGGTGCAGGATTCGGCAAGCCCTGGCAGGAGCAGGAACAGCAGGACACAGAGGCCTGGGTCTGGGTGACAGAGGGGCAGCCCAAGCCCCACTTCCCTGAAGCTGCTCTGTGCAATAGGAGGTGGCCCTGGGCTCGCCTTGCCTGCAGGCCCGAGGTGGGGGACAGTCCCAGCCTCCATGGGCGCCTCTCTATTCAGGACAGCCAGACCTAGGGCCAGCAGGTCCCCGGTGTGGGGGTGTGGGTGAGGTCACTGGGATCTAGGAGCCGTGGGCCCCAGGAGGCTCAAAGCCCCTCCAGTGTCCGCCCCACCATGGAAATGGCTCAGGTGCCTCTTTGGGAGGCTCCTGGGCAAGGCCACCCCACCTGCCCCCCAGCACCTCTCTTAAGGAAGCAGAAACAGACCTATGCGGGCCATGAGCCAGCAGGTGGCATGGTGGTTAAGGTGCTGGACTCCCATGTGGCCAGCTGAGGTCTGAGTCCTGGATCCGGTAGCTTGAAAACCACTTGGGGCACATGTGCATGGGTGCCCAGAATTCCAAGAGAACAGAGAAAGGGCTGCTGTGTGGCCACCACCTACGCTGCGGGGAGCCCTCTTTCCTTTTTCTGGCCGACACCTGTGCTTTATGGCAAAAACCTAAAAAAAAAGGGTCAGTGGGCCAGCAGGAGCCGTGGAAGCCGACACGACTGGATCTCACATGCCAGCTGCAGGTTCAAGTCCTGGACCTGCATGCTGGCTGCACCTCCGAGTGTGTGCCCAAAAGCCCTCGAAGAGCATGGTGGAGCATAAGGAACTGTGGCATGGCCATCACCCTGGGGTCCCCACTCTGTCTGTCTCTGTCTCTGGCGAGCACACACACTTATAGCAAAACTATTTTTAAAAATGGGTCCGCGACTACCAGTGCCTCGGGGGTCTGGGGGTCTGGGCCAGGGCGGTAAGCCCTGGCAGGAGCAGGACCAGCAGGAAGCTGAGAAAACAGGTCGGCTGTTGAGATCCTCCTCCCCCAGTCCCAGGGCTCTGACCAGGCCTCTGCCCGGCCCAGGATGGTCCGCCCTGGCCCCCGGCAGCTTAGAGGGCATCAGCCATCGCCAGACTGCAGGACCTTAGCTCAGGCAGGGGACACCCAGGCCATGCCACCGGCGCACTGCAGTGGCCTAGACTCTGCCGGCGCGCAGGGGCACGGCCGGCAGGGGGCGCAGCGCAGGACGACACTCACCTCTGGCGAAGAGGCAGCCGACCCCTGCGGACCAGACCCGGTCCACTGCTCCGCCCTGCTGCGAGGGGCCTGAGCCCTCCTGGGGTCCCACTGTGGCCGGCCACCCTGGAGTCCCATCTCCGCCTGCAGGGACCAGAGTTTCTCAGGACATGGGGGAGACTCTGGTGTCACTCGTCGGGCTCTGGCGCCGTCGCCTCTGGGCCATGGCCGTGGGTGGGTTAACTGGGGGAGGGGAGGGCAGGGGCGGGGCCGGGCGGGGAGGACGGCTCTCGGGCTCTGGACACTGCTGCCATGGCCGCCGGGCCCGAGTCCCCCCGCCGGCGGCCACG
>NW_006159653.1:299301-300681 GCF_000334495.1 Tupaia belangeri chinensis | reverse complement strand
CCCTCGGGCGTTGCCCGCCGGCCCCGAGTCCCCCAGCGAGCGCCCACGCATGCAGATGCCGTGTCTGAGCAAGGTGGGAGTGGCGGGGGGGGTTACACGGTACCCCAGATTGCCAGGCGTCCGAGACCTAGAGGGCGGGAGCCCGGTGCGGATGCGCGTCTGGGGTTATCCCCGAGCCGAGCGCACTGATCCAGAGAACCAGGCTCCTGGGTGGGGGTGGGCAGCTCGGGCAGCCCTCACGGCTCCCTCCGCTAGATGGAGCGGGTGGTCGTGAGCATGCAGGACCCGGACCAGGGCGTGAAGACTCGCAGCCAGCGCCTGCTCATCACCGTCATCCCGCACGCAGTGACGGGTAGGGGCCGCCAGGGCCTGGGGGCAGGGGCGCCTGGGCTTCCCCTAGCCAACCTCTCCTGCAGGAAGCGACGTGGTTGCATGGCTGACCCAGAAGTTCTGCATCTCTGAGGAGGGTGAGGTCTCCAGGGGCGAACCGCGGGGGAGGCAAACTAGCTGGGAAAGGGTTCCCAGCACTCACCACCGCCCCTGCAGAGGCCCTGCACCTGGGCAAGTTCCTGCTGCAGCTGGGTTACATGTACGCGCTGCGCACGCCCCACAGCCTGGTGCTCCAGCCAGACATGGCCTACAGATTCCAGGTCAGGCGCTGGGGAGGCACCACCTACCCACCCACCCCCTCAGCAGCCCACGCTGCGGCTCCCAAGGGTCAGAGCTGGCTGGGTTGAAGCAGGCAGTGGTGCTGTCACCCCGGGGTCACTGTGACGCTGCGGGTACACTGCCCTTCCTGGAAAAGCCTGGAGAAGTACCCGTGGGCCGCAAGGGGAGGGCTTCTGCTTTCCTGGGGCCACAGCAGGCCCAGGGAGGGTCCTGTCTGCAGAGGGCACTGCCACTTCCTAGCAGCCCTCCAGCACCCGCACGTCCGTGTGCACACAGAGGGGACAGAGCCCCTCCTGCCCATCCAGGGCTGGGGTCATTCCCTACTCCTGCCCCACCCTGCAGGGCTCCAGGGGCTGAGCTGACCGCAGTTCTGGGCAGAGAATGCCCAGCGGCCAGCTGGTCTCTGGGTGGTGGGTAGACAGGGGCACTGCTGCCCAGCCCAGCCCCATCCCAAGGGGTCCATGCGGGTGGGAAAGGCCCAGGGGGTCCTGGACGCCACCTTCCTGACCGCATCAGACACCCTACTTCTGGACGAGCACACTGTGGCCAGCTGCAGAGCTGGACTATGGTGAGTGACTGGGGGACTCACGGGTAAGGCCACCAGGTAGGGGTTGAGCTCAGGCCTCTGCAGCCGGCCCCTGCCCTTCCAGCCATCTACTTGGCCAAGAAGAACATGCAGACGCGGGGGGCCCTGGCCAGCCATGAGAAGGG
>NW_006159653.1:295720-299238 GCF_000334495.1 Tupaia belangeri chinensis | reverse complement strand
CGCCCCCTCCCCTCCCACCCATCTACTGGGCCAAGAAGAACATGCAGACGCGGGGGGCCCTGGCCAGCCATGAGAAGGTGAGCCCCTCCCACATCGGGCCAGTGCTGTGGGGCGGGGCGGGCCTGGACCCACAGAACCCTCCGTCCAGGAGCTCTACGGCCAGCTGCCCAGGAGGATTAGCCACGCGTGGGACCTGGTGCTGATGCAGGCCCGGGAGCAGCTGCGGTGAGGCCCGCCACCCCCAGGGCTGCTCACGAAGCCCCTGGCCGGAGCAGCTGTGAGCCCCTCCCACATCGGGCCAGTGCTGTGGGGCGGGGCGGGCCTGGACCCACAGAACCCTCCGTCCAGGAGCTCTACGGCCAGCTGCCCAGGAGGATTAGCCACGCGTGGGACCTGGTGCTGATGCAGGCCCGGGAGCAGCTGCGGTGAGGCCCGCCACCCCCAGGGCTGCTCACGAAGCCCCTGGCCGGAGCAGCTGTGGGACGGGATCTTGGCTGCTGCCCAGGCCCTGGCCTCAGGGTGGGGGCATATGGTGGGGATTGCACACCCAGCTCTGCTCACTTCTTCCAGGGCAGCAAAACTGCGCAGGAAAGGGGACAGGCTGGTGATGGCATGCCAGGAGCGGAGGTACTGGCTGGTGAACAGGCCTCCGGTGAGCCTGGGGGGGTGTGGGCTGGGGGTGGGGCTCGGGACAGTGCTGGGGGGACAGGGCTGGGAGGGGACAGGGCTAGGGGGAGGACAGGGCTGGGGGCAGGGCTGGGGTCAGGCAGGGCTCCCCTGGGCAGGAGCAGCGATCAGGTCAGTGTGCTTGCCGCTCCCATCAAAGGCTCTCTCAGGGTCCCCCTTTTAAGCCCATGGGAACTCTTGGTCCTGGTGGAAGACACAGGTCTTCAGTGTGACTCAGCCCGGTTTCCCTAAGAACCACAGAGTCGGGCCTGAGGCTGCCCCGACCCAGGCCCTGGGGCAGGCCAGCTTCTCTCTGGGCCTAGTGAGGCACAGGGAAGCCACGTGGGCCAGGCACAGGGACTGAGGTCTCACCAGGAGGATCCGGGGTCCTGCACAGGCCGGGCTGGCCCAGAACCACGGTCTCGGCAGGGGTGTGAGGCCCCTGCCCTCTGGACGGTGGGAGACCCAGAGGATGTGGCCGGGCTCTGCAGTCCCCGTGTCGGCTTCCGTACGGAAGGGCAAAGCACGCCAGCGTGTGGGGTCTGGGTGGGAACCCGGCCTGGGGCAGGGGTCTCTGACAGCTGTCCGAGTGCATCTGCCTCATCTCACCGCCCTCTGCAGCCAGGGGCTCCCTGCGTGCTGGAGCAGGGCCCAGAACGGGGCTCCCGCATGGCCAGCCGGGTGCAGAAGGTGAGCACGGGCACTCTCCACGGCCCCGGCTCCAGTCCATGGCTATCTGTCTGGCCTTCGGTCACCCAGATGGCACTTGGCACAGCCCTCCGGGTCCCTGGCTGGCTCCCGCCTCACCTGTGCTTCCTGCTCTGTGTCGCCCTCTCTTGCTGCCTGCCTACTGCTCCTGGCACGAGTAAGTGGACTGGACGGGGCGGGGGTCTTCCCCGGGGCACAGCCTCAGGGGCAGGCAGTTGGAGGGATGACAGCAGGACTGTGGGCCTAAGGAACCTGGCTCAACCAACCACCTCCCTGCAGGGCCCCTGGGGGCCTCCAGAACCAGACGTCCTGGGTTCAAATCAAATCCCACCCACAGGGGCCCCCGGACAGAGCAGTGCCAGCTCAGCTCTCCCTCCCGACCACACACAGGTGACACTGCTCCTGGGCTGAGGGGTGTTCTGACAGCAGGTGCCTGGCTGATCAGAGGCCGGGCTCGGTCAGCCCTCCACAGCCACGGTGTTTAAGAAAAATTTAAATACATTTTAAAGTATGACATTCTAATCACAATTATGGAACTTCGAGGCAACTTTGAGAACTGCAGGTTTTATGGAACATTCTAGAAGCCACCTAGAAAGTCAGAACCCCATTCAAGGAACTCCTAAGGGCCGGGGCCTGAGCTGCTGTCATGCCTGGTCCAGCCCAGGGAGGGGCCCTTCAGCTGGGGATTTTGGGCCCAGCCAGGGACCTGCCTTCTTATTTATTTATTTATTTTCTTTTTTCTGGAGAGGTTTTTGCTATAGTGCGCTCGCCAGAAAGACAGAGAGAGACAGAGAGACAGAAAGTGAGAAATCACCCCCCAGGGGGGATGGTCACGCCGCAGTCCCTTCTCCTCCATTCTCCTCTCGGGATCTTGGGCACATGCACACATGGGCCCAGCGTGAGTTTAAGGCACCGGGTCTGGGACTCGTACCGCGGTCGACTACATGGGAGTCCAGCGACATAGCCATTACACTAACTGCTGGTCCTGGTACCTGCCTTCTTACCACCCACCTTCCCCTCCAGACCAAGAACACGGAGTTCTATAAGCGGGAGGTGAGTCCCACTGCAGCCCAGGCCCTGACTCGGGGCTGCCGGGCTGCCGTCCCACGGGAATGGAGGACTGCCCAGCCCAGCCCAGCCCAGCCCAGCCCAGGCCCCCATTTGGGCCTGCGGTCCCACGGGGTGGAGACTGCCGGGCCCAGCCCAGCCCAGGCCCAATTCGGGTCTCTCTCCTAGATTGAGTGCTACAGAAAGGCTCTGCTTAGGACCCGGGCGAAGTCCTCTGTCTGCCTCGAGGCGTGAGTAGGGTCAGGTGGTGGCTAGAGGCCCACCAGAGCCTGGACCGGTCCTCACGCTGGCTCCTGCACCGCCAGGCACCTGAAGTTCTGCAGCCAGCATGGGCCACACGACCCCGTCATGTCCGGGTGCCTGCCCAGTAACCCCTGGGTCACAGACGACGTCGCCTACTGGGTCACGAATGCACCCCTGTGAGTGGGCGGGGTGGGCTGCAGGCTGCGCCTGGATGGCCGTAGGCCAGGGTCAGCTCACCCCTCCCCCCCCAGGGCGTCTGCACCCACCAGGCTCCGCGTGGAGCGGTGGGGCCTCAGCTTCCAGGAGCTCCTGGGAGACCCCGTGGGGCGGGCCAGGTTCCTGGACTTCCTCGGGAAGGAGTTCAGCGGTGAGCAGCCCCAGGGCCGGCCGGCCCTTTCAGTTCTGCCCTGCCCGCCAGCCTGGTCCAGGCGGCCCTGACTCAGTCACTGCCCCCAGCTGAGAATCTGAGCTTCTGGGAGGCCTGTGAGCAGCTGCGCTATGGAGAGGAGGCCCAGGTGCCCGCCCTGGTGGACGCTGTGTACCAGTGAGTGCCCGCAGGGCGGTCAGCCGGGGGCGGTGCTGCCAGCTGCGGCACCCACGCATCCCCACCCCCAGGCAGTTCCTGGCCCCTGGCGCTGCCCGCTGGGTCAACATTGACAGCCGGACGATGGAGCGGACCCTGGAGGGGCTGTGCCGGCCCCACCGCTACGTCCTGGACGACGCCCAGCTACACATCTACGTGCTCATGAAGAAGGTGCGGCCGGCCCCAGGGCTGGGACTGCTGGCCACGCTGCCCTCCCCATGGGCCCGGGGCTGCCGGCTGCCGGCCGCCC
>NW_006159653.1:291916-294995 GCF_000334495.1 Tupaia belangeri chinensis | reverse complement strand
CCGGCCGCAGCTCACACTCCTCACCGGAGCCAATACTGAGGCTCCATGATTCCAGACGCAGTGTGACACGCACGTTCCAAACAGAGACAGGGACCAGGACGGGGACGCAGCGCCCTGCCCTGCCTCCTTGTGGGCGCTGGCTGAGGTGGGACCTTGCCCACCAGCCGTGCCACGGCCTCACAGACTCCACCTCTGGGCTGCCACGCTGGGCCCCGACACTGTCACACACCCCACGCGGTGTCTCCGAGCCCCGGCAGCCTCTGCCCCGTGGGGGCCTTGCCTGCTGGGCTGACCGCAGTGACCCACCACAGCACCGGCTCGGTCTCTCGGCGCTCTGGAGGTCAGAAGTCAGACACAGTCCCACAGGACCCGGTCCCTTCGGGAGATCCTGGGGAGAAACTCCCCTCACCTCATCCAGTCTGAGTGGCTCCTAGATCCCTCGCTCGGTGCCCTCCCTCCATCCGCGAAGCCAAGGAGGCCCTCACTTTCAAGGTCCCTGTGATCACACGGAGCTGGTCAGTGAGGAGAGGCAGTCTCGTCTCAGCCTGCGTTTAATCACAGGCACAACCCCCGTCCAGCCCCGCGTGCACACGACCCTGCAGGCGGCCTGGGTCTGCGGTCAGGAGGCAGGCAGAGCCCGACGTTAGCGTTAGGACTGGTCAGTGAGCCTGACCCTTTCTGCGATTTTCCCGAGTGTGCATGCACGTGCCAGTGAGGGGTGCCGGCACAGCCACGCCACACGGAGGCCCGAACTCAAGCCGTCCGGCTGCCCCAGCCACCTTACCTACCAGGCCACGCTAGCCTGTTACTTACTGACTCACGCTTGCCTTCACCCTGGGGTACACGAACTGCTGCCAGTCCCTCACTGGAGAGGCCCTGGTCCAACCCATGTGGGGACCAGGGCTCGGGCCATTTCTCACCCCGGTCTTGTGAGGCTGTGTGACCTGGTTGGGGCCTCCACACAGCCACGAGTGCTCTGGGCTGCAGGAGGCCCAGCGACGCCTGGCAGGCCGTGGGGGAGCTGGCCAGGTCAGTGCTGGCGCTGTCCCTTGCAGGACTCCTACCCGAGGTTCCTGAAGTCCGACCTGTACAAGGGCCTGCTCGAAGAGGCCGCGGCCCCACAGGAGACGAAGCGCCGGTGAGCCCCGCAGTGCCCTGCAGTGGGGGGCACTCGCAGCCACCCTGCCCTTAGCCCCATCTCGCCCACAGGGTGTTCCCGTTCGTGCGGAAGCCATGGCACTCGAGCCCCAGCCCCGCTCTCCTCCCTGCCTCTAGTGAGGCTCCAGAAGCCGGCAGTCCTGGGGGTGGCGACGGGGAGTCCCAGTGAGCCGGGCCTGTCCCCGACCCCCAGCTCGTGCTAGCAGCAGTCGTCCTCCTGTCGGCCCAGAGCCTCGCTGCCTCCCCGGAGCCCCCAGATGGTGGGGAAGACAGGGCAGGCCTCTGGGAGGCCTGGCTCAGCTGGGCCCCACCGCACCCAGGGCTGGCCTGCATGTGCTCCCCCTGCTCCCAACACAGCAATAAAGACCTCGGCCCTCAGTCTGAGTCCACCCTGCTTGGGTCCAGCTCATGGAGTGAGTGTGCACATGTGCCACGATGCCTGCATGGTCTGTGCACACGTGGTGTGGCGTGCACACGTGGAGTGGTGTGCACGTGGAGTGTGACCGTCAGGGAGCGGTCCAGGTGTACAGGATGAAGCCTCCAGGACCCTGGGTGTGGAGTTGACAGGCCTCGGACTGCACTGGCTTTGGCTGTGCTGTCTGTGGCAGGGGACGGGTGCTGTCCACTCAGGAGGCCCACACTGGACATGGTGCAAGGGAGCAGAGGGCTGCAGCTTGAACCAGCCTGTCCTGATGCAGTTGTGCCCAGCTTGCTCTAACCTCAGAGCCACCAAGGCCGCAGGGCTACAAGCCCAGGGGTGCGGCTGCCTGGAGGGAGGAGAAGAGGGAGGAGGGCCTTCACCCCAGCACAGGCACCCCCTTCCTAACCCACCACACGCCGGTGCTCACGGTCCTGCACCTCCCTCGGCAGCCGCTAGGGGCGTGGTGGTTCCCGTGACCTGCAAGGCAGCCAGCCTCCCGAGGGGCTTTGGGCCCCTGTGCTGGGGGCCGGGCAGACTTTGCCAACACCCACACACTCCGGCCCTGACTTGGGCTCTGGGAAGCTAAGGAGCGCCACCTCCTGTCCTCACTCACGGGGCCTGCCCTCAGGGTCATAAGGGCAGAGTTACTTCCCTCAGGGACAGCTGCGTCCTGAGCCAGGGGCGCTTGGCCACTCAATCCCATCCCTGTGGGTTCTCCCAGGACGCCCACTGGGAATGCCTGCAGGGCTCACTCCAGCAACCGCCCTCATCTCTGCCCCCAAAGCTGCATCTCCTGAGCTCCACCTGGGTTCTTCCTGCCTGCCAGAGACACCAGACCCTGGTCACAGTCCCTGCCAGCGCAGAGGACAGAGGATGCGGGTGCTGAGGCTGTGCTGCCTGTCCAGGGGGTCACCCACGTTCTCGGGCTATGTGCCCTTACTGGCAGCAGGCCTGGGAGGCCATGCTGGAGGGCTGGGCACCAGGCCCCACGGGCAGGTCTGGGCACACGCTCTTGCTGCCCTGGTCACTCCTGCAGGGACAGCACCTTGCCCCCGTCTGGAGCAGAAAGGCACACCTGACCACGAGGTTGTGCAGACAGGGCAGAAGTGTTTATTCTGGTCTCCAAGGTGACAGGGCAGCAGGCTGCTGTGGCTGCCAAGCTGGGCCCGCTCCTGGGCAGGGTGAGCTCTGTCGGGTGCCACGGTGGCCCTCAGGCCTAGGAGCAGCAAGGCACGGAGGTGAACCCCACATCAGGCGACACCATGGTGGCATCTGAGCACCGGGGCGGGGAGCCCTGCCAGGCACCGGGCTCCTGAGACTCAGCTCCGGTGTGCTGCGGGGCAGACAGACCAGGCCCAGCCCCGGCCAGGACCAGGGTGCCCAGCAGCAGCAGCAGGTGGGTGTAGGGCGAGCAGGCCATGCCACTGTCCTGGCAGGGAGCCCCCAGAGTGCTCTCCACACCCCCCACACTAGTGGCTTTTTCTGGCTCCAAAGGACACA
>NW_006159653.1:290997-291777 GCF_000334495.1 Tupaia belangeri chinensis | reverse complement strand
GCTCGAGCTGCCACTCCTGGCTGCTGCCCAAAGGCCAACCCGGGGCCACCCACCTCTGAGTCCCGTGACTCCTGGAGGACAGCACAGAGGAGAAGAAAGAGGGTGATTCCTGGGGCGCCCTGGGCTCCTCCCAAGCAAGGGCCGCTGGCTCTGGGGATCGGAGCGTGGCAGGGCTCTGAGCTCTGCCCAGACACTGTAGGTGGCCTGGCCTTGAACGTGGGCCCAGGGCAGAGTGAGGCCTGTGTGAGGGCTCCAGATGGACATAGCGAGCTGGGCAGGAGGCCAGGAAGGACGCCTCCCAGGTGTCTCACCGCCATGCCGGGGCCAACCTGCTACGCCTCATTCCGGTACTGCAGCCGGGAGAGCCGGTCCCGGACAGCCTGGTCGCTGTCTGGCCCACCCTGGCCCAGGCGCACCACCCTGCTGGTCGGGATGAGGTCCTGCACCCTGTGCTTGGTCACGGAGACCAGGCCAGGGGCCTCAGGGTGAGCAGGGCCCGTCAGGAAGACACAGGCAGCATGGCGGCTGGGCTCAAACAGGACAGCTGCAGGGGACACGGCCGTCAGCATCCCCGGTCAGCAGGGCCCCCAGCAGCAGGGCCCCCGGCCACGAGGCCACACTCACCGTGGAAGGTGACGACTTGGCTGGGGACGCTGGCCAGCTCCAGCAGGACACTGGGCAGGCTGGGGTGCAGCATGTACAGGCTGTGCTGGGCAACCCCGGGCTCCTGGAGCGAGAGCCAGCGGCAGGCTGATGGCCACGCCGCGCCGGGGCCTGCCC
>NW_006159653.1:277075-290572 GCF_000334495.1 Tupaia belangeri chinensis | reverse complement strand
GGCACCGTGCCGTGCCCACGCCGGTGACGCTCAGGCACCCCGCAGGAGACTGTCGAGGGCTGTGCCTGAGCTCTGCGCCACCCTCCGGCCGCCCGCCCACTCGTGCCTGCCGTGGCAGTGCTGGCTGGAAGTCTGCACCCACCCTCATTCAGAGGCCTGCCAACGTCTCCTCGCGCCCCTCCTGCCCACCCCAGGACACTTTCCCTCGGCTCCACACTTTGTCCTCAGGGCCCCATGTGGCTCTGATCGGCCGTGGCCGCCAGGGCCCGGGTCTGTGGCCCTGCTCCCGCCTTGGCTAGGTGTCCATACCGTCTGGCTGGTGCCGACCAGCTCATGGAGGCCCCAGAAGAAGAAGGCTGAGCGGAGGTCTGCAGTTGGCAGGCTGGCTGATGGTGGGGCCCCAGGGAGGCTTGGGAGGGCCTGGCTCCACAGGACGGACCCGGTGCCGAGGTCCACGAGCAGGATCTGGGCGGCAGGTCTAGGGGCTCAACTTTGGGGCCTGCCGAGGCCCACGTGCCCCCAGCCTGCCGACCACTCTCTGAAAGCAACTGGAACCTTCTTGCCCGCCCCAAGGCCCAAGGAGCCGCCTGCTCTCAGACCGTTAGCCCTCAGCTAGACAAAGGTGGGACCCGAACCTCTCTGTTGAGGCCAGTTCCGTTTTCAATGACCACAGCCAAGGTGTCTGGTTTGTAGTGGCCGAGGGTGGGCTTTCTGGAAGAGCAGGAGGGAGAGCTCACATTGGTGGCTGCGAAGCAAAGACAGAGGGGGACCCGGGGCCTGGGGCGGGCCAGGGTGTCAGCCAGGCCTGGGAGGAGGCGCTGACATGTGCTGAGGGCTTTGCTGGCCCCACCACAGGTGCAGGGAGCCGCAGGACAGGCCAGAACGGTCAGGCAGGAGCACCCGCCCCTAAGGAGCACCCCCTCCCGGACTGACCTCAGGGGCTGCAGGACTGGAGAACCCTCATACCTCAGGACCTGGGCCGTGCTGAGGGCCCACCTTGGCGTCAGCTCCTGCCCATCCAGCAGCAGGCAGGCCTCCGAGCTGATGAGGAGCACGTCCTGCCCGGCGGCCCCTGGGACACTCAGCAAGTAGCGGACTGTACCAGTGCTGGGCGTGGGGAGAGTGCGGCTACAGGGGTGCCACTCGGACAGCTGTGAGGCCAGCCCTGCTCTGCACTGCCCGCCCTGCAGCACAGCCCTTGCACCCAGGAAACAAACCACCCACCATGGCCAGGGGCCGCGTGCAGTCGGGCTGCTCTGCGTTTCTCGTCTGAGCTCAGGGTGGCCTGGGTGCCCTCAGCTTGCCGTGCACTAAGCAGTGGCCAGACCCACCTGTGCAAGAGCACCCCGCAAGTGCCATTCAACATGTGCTGCCACTGGGGGTCCTCCCGGAATGGGCCACCTGCTCCGGTCACCTTCTCACAGAGCCCCTTCAGGGAGCAGCCGCAGAGGGAACGTGCTGTCGAGACACAGAACACAAAGCACCAGGGTCATCTTTCCAGGATTGTGCACCCTCCAGCCCCTGCCAGCATGGCGCCTGGGCTTTCGACCCTGTCAGGGCTTCCTCCGTGACCCCAGGATAAGGGCTGTCACTGGTTCCCTGCAGCGCGCTGAGCACACGCCGGCAGTGCTGCCAGGTCTGGGGGCGTGGCATGAACGTACCGCAGGGGAGGAGGACGTAGTGGGCGCCCGCCCTGGTGACGTGGAGGAGGGGGCCGCCCTCCCCGTCCATGCCGAGGCTGCCTCTGCGGCCGATCTGGTGCCCGGTGCGGCCTGAGTATGCGTACCCGCCCACCTGCAGTGAGAGGCAGCAGGGGGTCGTGAGTTAGGGTGTGCAGCGGCTCCAGAGGAGGAGGGCCCTGGAGGCTTTCAACTCTGAGGACAGAGGGCATCGGGCGAGGTCTGGCACCTGCAGCGGTGCCTCTGCCTGGTCGGAGGCCAGCTCCTGGCCTCTCTGCTGTGGCAGACGGGAAGACCTGGCAGCTGTCTAACGGATATAGGGCCACCTTGGCAGGCAGGTGCAGGGGGACCTGGGCAATCCCTGGGCAGGAGCTGGACCTCGACTCTGTCTGGGAGTGGAACACACTGCCGGAGGGGAGAGGCCGCACGCCTGGGGCCTCAGTGACGCACAGGACAGCTGGCTGGGCTGGTACCTCCTGGTCTTCCCGGGCAAGAACCAGCAGGTCTGGGGCCCCATCGCTGTCTACATCAGGCACTTGGAGCACAGGGCTCAGGATGGAGACGTTCCTGCCGAGGACGCTGGGCTGGTTCCACATGGCAGCCCCTGGAACAAGCACAGCACTGGGCCACTGTCGTCGGACACAGCCTGGGCAGCCTCGGACACAGCCTGGACAGCCTCGGACACAGCCTGGACACAGCCCGGACACAGCTTGGACAGCTCTGGACACATCCCCAGACACGGCCCGGACAGGGCCTGGACATGACCCAGACAGGAGGTGGCAAGATGCAAGGCCGAGGCCATCAGAGCTGCTGGGGGGGCGCCATAGCCCCTGCTCCGCCTCCTCTCCTGGAGAGCCCAGCACGCGCCCATTGGCGACCCGGGTGGAGCCCCGGCCTACCTGTGAACAAGTCGAATGCAGTGAAAGGCCCCGGTCCGCCCACGAGGATACAGGCAGAGGGTGCCACGTTGTCCCTCAGCTGGGGCCTGGCACATTCCACGAGGGTCACGTCTTGGGCCACAGGCCTCTCCCAAAGCATGCTGCCGCTGGCCCCCGATACAGCCACCGCCAAGGTGCAAGGGGCGGTAAAACCTGGGGAGCACACCCGACGGTGGCTCGGGCACCTCTTCACAACTCGTGTCCCCACCCCAGCCCCTGCCACTGGGGCTTCCCCCTTCTCCAGCGTGGACCCACAGGGGCCAGTAGCAAAGAGGGGGCTGCCCTGCCCCTTCACATTGCACCTATGATGTGGCGGCTTCCAGAAATGCCCCGTCTGCCCAGACCTCGCAAGAGTGGGAGGGCCCAGCCTAAGACCCCCAGCCCTGCTCTGTGGTGTGCTGTGGTCCAGGGCAAGCTGGGCTGTGCTGCTGGAAGCCACGTGGCTGACAGCAGGCTCTGCTCCCAGGTCAGGCTCAAATCTTGCTGGGCAAGTGTGTGGGGGCCCCAGACCCTGAGCTGCTGCAGGGGAAGGGGTCACGGCTCGCGAGACCCTCCCAGGGTGCCTCTCTCGTGTGCACAAACATCGCCACACACAGGCTCCTCCTCCCATTATAGATAAAGTCACCTTCGTCAGCACAGGAGTGGCTGGAGTTGTCGCTACTGCTGGAAGTCCTATAAAGAAAGAGGACGTCCTGGACCTTGTCCTTGTCTATGTCCGCCACAGCCACGAAGCCGTAGGTGACTGGAAAAGAGCCAGGCGGGGATCGGGCTGGGGTGGGTCGCAGAAAGGCCTGTCTGGCCCCCAGTCTCAGGAGCATCTGCAGACCCCTCGGGCTCACCACAGGGGTGGGCAGGACACCCAGGCACATCCCGAGCACCAGCTGTTGAGAAGCAAGCCCTTCCCAAGGCTAGTCAGACTCTCGCAGGGAAGGGTCTACAACTCCCTCTCATCTAGGACCGACGGCAAGCTCCGTGCCTCGAAACCACACATCAGATGAATAAGTTGAACTCTCCCCTAACACCAGATGTAAGAACCCACTCAAAACAGATTACAGACCTAACCTGAAGAACTCATGGTAAAAACTAACTTAGGAAAACATGAAAGTCTTTATGACATTGGATTTGCTAGTGATTTTTCTGATATGGTACCAAAAACAAACAAAAAAATTAGCTGGATTTCAATCGAGTGGGTGGTGTGGCGGAGATGGCACTGAGCTCTCACATGGCTGGTTGCGGCCCAAGTCCCAGATCTGGTAGCTTGCTTCTCACTTCTCTCTCTGTCTCTCTGTGGTTAAATTAAAAATAATAACAACATGGGACCAGCAGTTGTTGTAATGGCTATGTCACTGGACTCCCATGTAGTCGACTGTGGTTCGAGTCCTGGACCCGGTGGCTTAGACTCATGCTGGGCACGTGTGCGTGTGGGGCCAAGATCCCGAGAGGAGAACGGAGGAAAAGGGATTGCGGCATGGCCATCCCCCCTGGGGGGTGATTTCTCGCTTTCTGTCTCTCTGTCTCTCTCTGTCTGTCTGGAGAGCGCACGTACCCTATAGCAAAAAAAAAAAAAAGAAAAAAGAAAAAAACCTCTCCAAAAAAAAAAAGAATTATTTTATTTAACTTCATTTACTTATTTTAAATTTTGACTGGTGAGGGACAGAGTGAAAGAGAAAGAGAGGAAAAGAGAGAAAGCAAGCCGCCAGGTCCAAGACTCTGAATCACGGTCAGCCATGGGGGAGGGAGTCCAGCGCCCTAACCACCATTCTCTCTCTCTGTCCATCTCTGGTCAAATTAAAAATAAATACATAAGTAAAGTTAAATAAGATAATTATTAAAAAAAAAAGAGATTCCAGCAAAGCCAGCTAAATCAATTAGTATTCTTATTGGGCTTTGTGCAAATAACAGACCAACTTGAGACTGAACTTATTTTTTTTTGCAAATGGGTTAGTTTATGCTTCTCTTTGGTAAAAGGGGAAATGGAGAGAGAGAAATGCTCCAGAAGAGAAGGATAGTGCAGTTGTTACTCGGTTTTAGTTCCGTTCATATTTGCTTTTGATTTTTACTATCTACCTACTATTTGGACAGAAACTACCTAGCCTGTTTCCTTGCTTTAAGTCTTAAGTCAATTTTTCTTAAATTTTTAAAACTTTGACTAATTAAAGCTAAAACAGCTCTTCTTGAATTAAAAAATAAATAATAGCAAACTGAAGACGGTGCAGGAGATGAGTAGGCAGCAGCGCGGGGAGGGAGTCGGGGGAAAGCAAAACATTTAAGAGAGCAAAAATGGAAAACTGCTGATAATAATGTATATGATAATAAACGAATAAATAAATAAAGGAAAAGATCAAACCTTTGGGGCGGCCCTCATGGCACAGTAATTAAACTCTGCACAGGGAATCCGTTCCCGCACGGCCTGTTACAGCTCCAGTTCCAGTCCTAACAGCTTAAAAATCATGCCATGGGGGCTGGCCCGTGGTGTGGTGGTTGAGGGTGCTGGGCTCTCCCACATGGCCGACTACGGTTCAAATCCTGGACCTGGCGGCATGCTTTCTCACTTTCCCTCTCTCTCTCTCTTACTCTGGCCCTCTCTGGTCAAGTTAAAATAAATGAGTAAATAAAGTTAAATAAAATCATTCTTTAAAAAAAAATCATGCCAGGCATGTATGCATGCCCCATATCCTGACGGAGTAGAGGAATGAGGGAAAAGGAATAAGAAGGCACCTTTGGGTGCTCTCTCTTCCTCTCCCTGCACTTTGGGTGCTCTCTCTCTCTCTTCCTCTCCCTGCACCTTTGGGCGCGCTCTCTCTCTCTCTCTTCCTCTCTCTGGCATGTACACAGCCCTCTTGCAATAAAAATTTAAAAAGATACAAAAGTGAACATTTCAGAAGAAACCATTATCAAAATGAAAAGACAAGCCACAGACTGGTTGCAAATATTTGAAAGTCATATATCTGATAAAGGATTTATATTTATGGGACCAGCAGCTGGCATAACGGCTATGTCGCTGGACTCCCATGTAGTCGACCACGGTTTGCGTCCCGGACCCGGTGGCTTAAACTCACGCCGGGCGCGTGTGTGTGCGTGCCCAAGATCCCGAGAGAAGAATGGAGGAGAAGGGGTTGTGGCGTGACCATCCCCCCTGGGGGGTGATTTCTCGCTTTCTGTCTCTCTGTCTGTCTCTGTCTTTCTGCCGAGTGCACGTGCCCTACAGCAAAAACCTCTCCCCCCAAAAAGTATTTATATCTAGAATTTATAAAGGCCTTTCACTATTCACTAACAAGGCAAACAATCATTAAAAATGAGCAAAAGGGCCCGCCCCACAGCCTCATGATTAAGGGAGCCAGGTCTCTCAAGACTGCATAGTCTGAGGCCCCGCTCAGCAGTGGGAAAGGGCACTGGGCATGTGCCTGTGTACGAGTGGACACCCCGCCCCAAGGACGGAGGCAAGGTGACGAGACTACAGCATGACCACACTCCACCCCACATGCCAACTCGCTTCTAGCCCCAGATCCGGCAGCCTGAAAACCACGCTAGGCGTGCGTCTAAAACCCTGAAAGGAGGGACATGAAGAAGGGGTACGGCGTGACCACCCCATGGGGGATGCTCACTCTCGCTTTCGCTCTTCAAGGTGCACATATGCTCTTTGGCAAAGTTAAAAAAGAAAAAGAGGTGGCATAATGGTTAAGGTGCTGAACTCTCACACATCTGACCAAGGTTCAAGTTCTGGACCCGGTGGCTTGAAACTCATGCCGGGTATGTGTGCACGTGTGCGTGCCCAAAATCCTGAGAAGAGCCTACGGTGTGGCTGTACCCCTGGGGGGCGATTTTTCACTTTGTCTTTCTGGCAAGCTCACCCGCCCTACAGCAAAGATATCTCTCAAAAAAGGAAAAAGAAGGAGGGGCCAGCAGGTGACATAGTGGTTAAGGTGCTGAACTCTCACATGAGCGACTGTGATTCAAGTCGTGGGCTCCGTGGCTTGAAACTCACGCCAGGTGTATGTGCGTGCGTGCCCAAAACCCCAAGGGGAGAATGGAGGAGAAGGGAATTGTGGTGTGGCCATCCCCCTGGGGTGTGATTTCTCATTTTCTGTCTCTTTGTCTCTTTGGTGAGTGCATGCCCCCCATAGCAAAATTCTCTAAAAAAAAAAAAAAGAAAAAAGAAAAAAGAAAAATAAATGAATGTGATGAAACCAAAACCAGCCACTTACTTCCGCTGACTTACCCAACCCTCCTCTCCTAAGTGACTTCCACGCTTTCATTTTCACTTAGAGCTGCTCTGTAGCTCCCTAACATTTCAGGGGAACCTGAGCCACAGAGTCACAGCCAGCTCAGGGCTGACTCCAGTCGGTCAGCAAAGTTGGGCAGCCATGCCCCACCCCGCCCAGCCTGCAGGTCCCGGGAGGTGACGGCTCACCTGCCGCGCTGTAATTGACACTCCACGTCCGCTGTGACACAGGTCGGTCTGGACACGGGATGAGGAACGAGACCACAAACACCACAAAGAGACAGATGAACAACGAAAGGAAAAATGCCACTGTTCGGCAGCGAGAAAGCTGGGACTGTGGAGGTGTGCTTTTTAAGTTATCTTCATTTTTCAGCTGAGTTCCCAGATTTTCTTGTGATTTTCTATCTTCATTCTTCAAGGGGTGGATTTCAGCCTCTAAGTCCTTGCCGTCCATCGCTGTGTGCACATCCCAGTGCTTCGCTCCTGGTCACTGAGTCAAAGAAACAAGGGGTCGGGCCGGCCCTCCACTCTCGGCCACTTCCAGCTCCACAGGAGGCTGGCTGCAGCCCACCACCCAAGACTAAAGCCAAGTCAATGTTTAAGGGGAGCCGAGACAGACTGCTGAGGTCGCACGCGGTGGAGAGAGGCACCTGGGTGTGCGGGGCCAGTGGGCATCAGATGCTGCCAGCCCATTGGTCCCGGGGCTTCCTGCCTGCTATCCAAGGAGCTGAGTGGCCATGGGCCACGGGGCCCCGGGCCGCAGGCTGCGGGCGGAGCTGATCAGGGCGAACCTGCTTGCTGAACATTAACTAAGCCTCAGGGAGCCCCGCCCCGGCCCTGTACAGCCTGCAGTAACAGGTGGCCATCTGAGAACTCTGAGACCAACACCCTCACCGTGACTCCCCAGAAACTGCCACCTGAACCCAGAGCGCAGCCATGCAGGCAGCTCTGGGGCATGGCTCAGCCCCATGGTCTGACCGTGCCCGCTTCCTCCCCTGGGAATGGCTGTGGGGACCACGGCATTCCCGCCACACGCGGCCCAGACGGGTCCTCGCATGGCCAGCACGCAGACAGCTCTGAGAGCGATTGGACAGAGCTCGGCGTTTGCAGGGGCTGCACTGGGTGCACACACACGGGCGTCCTGACTGGAGAACCTCTCCTTGGGCTGGGCGGTGGGTGGATGTGGTGGGAAGCCTGAAGCACCCACTTTGGAAGCCAAAACAGAAAACACACTTGAACATGGGAGTCTGCAAAGCAGCACCCCCTGCATCAGGCCCACCGTCACGCGAGGGAGACAGACTTCTATCTCAGGGAGGCAAGGTGTTCTTACCCTTCTTATTTTAAACATCTTTTGTCCTAGTTTTATCCTTTTTATTTATTTATTTTTATTTTCAAAAGAATTGTTTATTTATTTAATTCCATTTGTTATAACTATTTCTTTAATTTGACCAGAGAGAAAGAGACAGAGAGAGAGAAAGGGAAAGTGAGAAAGCAAGCTGCCAGGTCTGGGACTCGAACCATGGTCAACCATGTGGGAATCTGGCACCTTTAACCACCAAGCCAGCTGCTGGCCCCCTTATTTATTATTATTTTTTATTTGCCAGAGGACACGTGTGCTCACCAAAGAGAGACGGCAGGGGGGAGAGAGGGAGAGAGAGAGAGAGAGAGAGAGCGCACGAGCGAGCGCGCCCATGGGGTGCGGCCATACCACAGTCCCTTTGGCCCCTCTCCCATCGGGATTTTGGCATGACACACATGTGCCCTGCATTGTTTCTCAAGCTGTCAGGTCCCAGACTCCAACTGTGAAGCCAGCTGTGTGGGGTCCAGCCGTCTTAGCCACCAGGCCAGTCTAGGCCACTTCGGCCTCTTCTAAAACAGCCAAACTGGTGTCCTAACACAGATTTTACGGAAAGAACAGAAAGAACCGTGCAGCTCTAAGTGAGTTATAACCTCGTTTACCCAGAAAGGGGCTGTCAGTTCATGACTCACAGGGTGTGCATCACAGGGCAGCCACCAGGGACGCCCAAGGGGACGAGGGAGACGGGTACTGCCGCTTTTGTTCTGTTCTATTTAGGTCTTTGCCAAGGGTACAAGTGAGTGCCAGGAACAGAGAGAGGGGATGGGATGGTTGGGGGATAGCCGCGCCGCAATCCCTTTTCCGGTCTCCTCTCAGGACTCTGGGCACGCATGCGCACACGCCCACAGTGTTTTTCAAGCCATTGGGTCTGGGACTCGAACTGCGGAGTGGGCCATGTGGGACCCGGTGCCTGGGATCCAGTGCCTACCCACTCTATCCCCTGCTGGCCTCAAGAAACTGCTGTTTGATTTTAACTATTTTTCTTTTTCTTGTTCTTTTCATTGCCAAAGGATGTATGCCCTTACTAGGAGGGAGGGATCCATGGTGGGAGAGGCCACACCGCAACCCCTTCCCCACCTCTCCGTCCTGCAGAATGGGGCAGCACACATGCGCCCACATACGTGCTGACAGCAGGGTGTCAGGTGAGACCCGGCTCCCTGACCTGTGAGCCACAGGCCAGCCCTGACTGACCTGTTCTATAATGACTGCGCTAAGTGATTCCTTTAAAAACCTGCGAACATACCTACTAGAATGACCTTAATGAAAAATACTTTTCAAAGGACACGTCTGGGTGAAGATGTGGGACACAGAAACTCACGCCCGCTGGCAGGAGGGCGGAAGGTGCGGTGCTGGGGTGTGGCAGCTGCTCGGGACCTCACGGGGAGTTGCCACGTCACCCAGAGGCCACTTCTCTGTGCATCCATGAGAATTAAAACAGGCTCGGGGGCCAGCAGGTGGCATGGTGGTGGAGGCGCTGAACTCCCACATGCTGACTGTGGTTCGAGTCCCAGACCTGGCTGCTTGCTTCCTTACTTTCCCCTTCTCTCTCTACTCAAATGAAAAATAATACATAAAAATGAAATAAGTCTTAAAAAAGAAAAGAAAACTTGCTTCAAACAAACCCAGAGGCTCAGAACCTGTAACCCTGTGTTTACTGCACTATTCACAATAACCCGGGGGTGGAACAACCCCAGCAGCCTGTGAGTGGACACGTGGCCTGCTGCGTCACACCAGAAGCAAGGAAGAGATTGGCCCGCACTGTGACACGGAGGACTCGGGAATGTGCACTGGGTGACAGGCCAGACGTGAGGGCCACACATCATTGGACCCCACTTACATGAGGCAGGGGCAGGGCTACCCATGGGGCAGAGCAGCCAGGCCACAGGGCTAGGGTCCTGCTGAGGAGCGGGGTTTCCTCTGGGGGTGACAAAATGGCGGCGATGGTTATGAAGCGTGGTGAGCGTACTAAATGTCGCTCAGGTCATAGGCCACGTGTTCCAGCACAGCCCAAAACTAACCACCGTGCACGCCTTTCCACACGCTCAGCCATGACCCTAACATCCTGCAAGTCAGACAGAGGTTCACTTATCTACGGTGATGAGTCAGACCCAAGAAAATCAAACGGTGAGTCAGGGCCCAGGGCCTCACTAACCTGGCACCTGCACGGGGTGTGGAGGGCAGGGCAGGGTTGTCGGGAGGAGGCGACTGGGTAGGAGGTCAGAACTCCCACATGCTGACTGTGGTTCGAGTCCCAGACCTGGCTGCTTGCTTCCTTACTTTCCCCTTCTCTCTCTACTCAAATGAAAAATAATACATAAAAATGAAATAAGTCTTAAAAAAGAAAAGAAAACTTGCTTCAAACAAACCCAGAGGCTCAGAACCTGTAACCCTGTGTTTACTGCACTATTCACAATAACCCGGGGGTGGAACAACCCCAGCAGCCTGTGAGTGGACACGTGGCCTGCTGCGTCACACCAGAAGCAAGGAAGAGATTGGCCCGCACTGTGACACGGAGGACTCGGGAATGTGCACTGGGTGACAGGCCAGACGTGAGGGCCACACATCATTGGACCCCACTTACATGAGGCAGGGGCAGGGCTACCCATGGGGCAGAGCAGCCAGGCCACAGGGCTAGGGTCCTGCTGAGGAGCGGGGTTTCCTCTGGGGGTGACAAAATGGCGGCGATGGTTATGAAGCGTGGTGAGCGTACTAAATGTCGCTCAGGTCATAGGCCACGTGTTCCAGCACAGCCCAAAACTAACCACCGTGCACGCCTTTCCACACGCTCAGCCATGACCCTAACATCCTGCAAGTCAGACAGAGGTTCACTTATCTACGGTGATGAGTCAGACCCAAGAAAATCAAACGGTGAGTCAGGGCCCAGGGCCTCACTAACCTGGCACCTGCACGGGGTGTGGAGGGCAGGGCAGGGTTGTCGGGAGGAGGCGACTGGGTAGGAGGTCAGCCTGGGAGCTGGGAGCGGCTCATCAAGGGGCTGGGACCAGGGCAAGGGCAGGACAGAGCCGTTGGTCTAGCAATCGTGACCAGCTGGAGACAGGCTAGAAATGCTTAGCACACGGTTTTGTTTGACAGCCCCCAGCACAGTAGTCAAGCACAGTGTATAGGGAGTGGAGCCTTGTGGCTGTTTGAATCCCGGCCCCAGGACTTGACAAACACACCAGGAGGAGAACTGGAGGGGAAAGGGTTGCAGTGTGACCATGCCCCATGGATGTACCCTCACCCTCTCATGAGTGCACGCACCCTCTGGCAATTAAAAAAAAAAAAAGAAAGTTAAATGAGAAACCAGAATTCTAAGAGTCTAAGTTTTTATCTTTAAAGCTCTGTTACTTAATAGCTTTACAACGTCAGGCAAGACGGGCTGCATGTGGCGGTGTGTGCCGCGCCCCAGGTGCTCAGGGAGCTGAGGCAGGACCGTGAGGCCACGTGTGCCCGTGTCCCAGGTGCTCGGGGAGCCGGGGCAGGACCGAGTTGGGGTCAAGCTGGGCAACACCATAAGACCCTGCCTCTGAACAAAACAAAACACTCTTTACAATAAGCCGAAGGCAGGGCTAGCCCTTGACATGGGGACTAAGGTGTGAGATGCGCATAGCCGACCTACAGCATGTCCATGTGCCCAAATCCCCAAAGGACGGAGAAATGGAGACGGGGCATGGTGTAGTCATCCCCTTGGGGGCTGCTTTCTCCCTTTCCCTCTGTCTCTCTTTGGTGAACACAGTGGCAAAATTAAAAAACAAACAGAAACAAAAAACCAAGCACTTCAGCAAAAAGCTCAAGCTCTTTGATTCTCGCTGCCCTCGGCTGTGAGAAGCTGGGTCTTAAAGATGGCCAGGCTCACAGAACGAGAGCTCCTGCTTAGACTCCCACCCCACAAACAAAGCCTGCAGTCCCATGGTCCCAGGCTGCCCACTTACCTGGCTGCAGGACGCCGGGAGAACGTGCCCACATCAGCTCCCGGTTGGCACCGGCACATCCGGTCACTAGGCTTGGACACAGCCCATGCTTTCCTGAGCAGTCGGTCTAGGGGTCAGAAGGCCGCTGGTCAGACGCAGCGCAGGCAGCCTGCTGCAGCGGGGACTTACCCCTGCGGCCGTGGCTCCTAGCTCTGCCCCACCACGACACTGGTGCTTCCTCAGGGCCGCCACGGCAGGGGCCGGGGATGCCTCCTGGCTGTGCCGCGGCCCGAGTCGGCTGTGTTCTGCCATTGTACCCTGACCCTGCCATAGGCAAGCACAGCACAGACCCTCGGATCCACCTGAGGCTGCACTCCAGGCCACCCTCCTTGGGGTGGCACAGCCCAGCAAACCCAGACGCGGCCCTCCAGTAGGACACAGGCCACACCAGTCTTCTCGTTCTTGTTGTCTATCTGGTTCATGGCAGAGCTGTGTGCACAGGAGGGAGGGAGGACAGCTGAGGAGGAGACGTGTCCTTGGAGGGGCTCACCACACCATGCCCTTCCCCAGCCCCTGCCCCGCAGCAGGGTGAGGGGGCGTGGACACATGTCCAACATGTTCTCAGCTGCTCCTGGGATCCACGCCAAGGCCAGCCGTGTGGCTTCTGGCAGTGCAGTCACGTTTGCTGCCAATCGTGTCACTGGGATGGCCAACACTGCCCATGGGCTATGTGACCCTGAGCTACGTGGGCCCTGAGCTACGTGAACCCTGAGCTGTGTGGGCCCTGAGCTACATGGGCCCTGAGATACGTGGACCCTGAGCTACATGGCCCTGAGCTACGTGGACCCTGAGCTGTGTGGGCCCTGAGCTACGTGGGCCCTGAGCTACGTGAGCCCTGAGCTACGTGGGCCCTGAGCTACGTGGGCCCTGGGCTATGTGGTCCTGACGCCAAGCCCAAGGACAGTGTGAAACAACGTAGCACAGTCTGGGTTTTAAAGCTGTAAGGTCAGCGGCAGGGTCACGGCATAGCCTGGGAAAGCAGAGTGAGGGTGACTCCCTCCTCGAGTGGGCTCCTTCCAGAACCGCGGGGTGCTGACGAGCACAGAGACAGTGAGTGGCACGGCTGACCTCTGACCCTCACGGGCAGAGTATATGGGCCTGCTCTCTCGCCCTACTGCCATCTTCCCTACAGGGGTCCCCCAAGCTGCTGCCCACCTTGCCACGTGACGTAGCAGGAGGGGGCAAGCCCAGAAGTCGGCCACCTGCTCCCATCAGGGCTCACCTCTGGCCAGCGCCCTCATGAGCAGGGGAGGCTGGAGGGGGACGCCCGGGGGAGCGGGACGGACGACGGCTCAGGGGGGCTGGAGGGGGACGCCCGGGGGAGCGGGAC
>NW_006159653.1:263095-277035 GCF_000334495.1 Tupaia belangeri chinensis | reverse complement strand
ACGACGGCTGGGGGGGGCTGAAGGGGGACGCCCGTGGGAGCAGGACAGACCACGGCTGAGAGGCAGACGGCGCCCACGGCTGCAGTCACACGATACCGTGACTGACGAGCACCTCGCCTGAGTAGGGGCCTCAGCGGAGATGGCGCACCTGGACCCACGTGGTGGCAGGGCCACAGCGCTGGCACCCCGCTGAGCACTGCGGTTCTAACGTAGCTGGCCCCTGAGACTACGGCAGCTCTGCAGGACAGATGGACCTCGCGAGGAGCCAGGATGTTTTTAATGATTAAGTTTTTGCTATAGGGCATGTATACTCGCTGATGAGGGACAGACAGACACAGAGAGAAAGTGAGAAATCAACCCTCAAGGAGGATGACCATATTGCAACCCTCCTCCTTCCTTCTCCTTGTGGGACTCCGGGTGCACACACGACTGGCATGCCAGGTCTGAGACTCAAACTATGGAGTTGGCCATGTGGGATACAGGTAACGTAACCTCCATGCCACCTGGCCCAAGAAATTAGCTTCAAAATGGAGCCCCACGTCAGTGTCGTTCCATAGCAACTGCCCTGTGCACCCCCTGCTGTTGGGCAGCTGCAGCGTGCTTCCCCTGGGGGTGCTGAAGGGACCAGTGGGTTTCAGAGTGAACGTGACAGCTAGAAATGCATTCGCTGGGACCAACAGGTGGTGAGGTGCCGGACTCCCACATGGCTGACTGTGGCTCCAGTCCTGGACCTGGAAGCTTGCTTTCTCACATTAAAACAGGCACTTACTATACTTTCCAAGAGAAGAGCACCAGCTTTAAGAAAGACGGGTGTGTGAATTATGACCATTCCAATAAACACACAGATAGGGGCCAGCAAGTGGCATGGAGGTCAGGGCGCTGGGCTCCAAGTGTCCTGCTCTGCGATTCGATCCTGGACCCAGCAGCCTGAAAGGCACACCCGCTGTGTGTGCATGCATGCCCAATTCTGAGACAAGACTGGAGGAGAAAGGCCATCTCAACCGGGGTGACTCCCTAATTTCTCTCTAAGTCTTTCTCAGATCAGCACACATGGCCTATGGCAAGACTAAAAAAAGAAGAAAGAACAGAATGTGTGCATGTGGTGCGAGAGAAAGCTAAGAGGCACAAAGTCTGAGAGTCAGAGTGGCTGGGACACTGGGCTCTCAGGTAACTTTTTTTTTTTTAGAATTATTTTATTTAGGGACCAGCAGTTGGTGTAATGGCTATGTTGCTGGACTCACACATTGTCGACCATGCTTTGAGTCCCAGACCCGGTGGCTTAAACTCAAGCCGGGAGTGTGTGCATACGTGTCCAAGATCCTGAGAGGAGAATGGAGGAAGAGGGATTGCAGCGTGGCCATCCCCCCTGAGGGGTGTTTCTTGCTTTCTGTCTTTCTGTGTTTCTGGCAAGCATATGTGCCCCATAGCAAAAACTCTCCCTCCCCCGCAAAATATTATTATTTTATTTAACCATATGTATGTGTTTGTTTATTTTTAATTTGACCAGAGAGGGACAGAGTGAGAGAGAATGAGAGAGAAAGTGAGCAAGCAAGCCTGCCAGGTCTAGGACTCGAACCATGGTCAGCCATGTGGGAGTCCACCACCCTTAACAACCACGCCACCTGCCAGCCCCTGATCTCAGGTAACTTGTATTTTATCTTCTTTCTTCTCTTCACTGTAGAAGCTCCTTTGAGGACTGAAAGTGGTTTCATAAAAAGAAAAAGGCACTTGGAGAATCACAAACCACAGCAAGTTTCTACTGAAACGCACATGTCCACGTAGCCACTGACCCTTTCCAGTGGGAGGCCCTGGCTTTGCGTGTGGCTCCTGGACTGGTGCCTGAGCTCATCCAGCTGCGTAGCCACATCCACGACTGCAGCTGCACTTCTGTGGACTGAGAGGAAACCTGGTGACCTAAATGTAGAGCCCTTTTGGATTTATGAGACATTTCAGTCCTATATACCTGTCCTACCCACATTGAACTCGACTGTGTCTTTTAAAGTTTTTTTTTTTTTTTTTTGAGAGATTTTCACTGTAGGGCGCGTGCGCTCGCCAGACAGACAGAGAGAGACATAGAGACAGAAAGCGAGAAATCACCCCCCAGGGGGGATGGTCACGCCGCAATCCCTTCTCCTCCATTCTCCTCTCGGGATCTTGGGCACGCCCACACACGCGCCCGGCGTGAGTTTTAAGCCACCGGGTCCGGGACACGAACCGCGGTCGACTACGTGGGAGTCCAGCGACATAGCCATTACACTAACTGCTGGTTCCCTCTTTTAAAGTTTTTATGCACTTCCTCTGTGAGAGAGTGAGCCAGAGGGAGGGACACTCCAACAGGTCCCTGCCACGGTGTGCCCAGTGCCAGCCCGGTCTCAGGCATGCTCACCGTGTGAGTGCTCTGGGAGGTGCCAGGGTGAGAACCAGGACTTCTCCCATGTGGGTCCAGCTGCTTTGCTCTCTGGTCCCCTGACTGTCCCTCCGACTCACCGTCACGTGGCTCCCACAGGGGTTCTGCAGCCATCTCTCCTCAGTTGCCAGGTGTGTGTGATGCTGAGTGGCATTGCTTTTTACTGTCATGAGCGCAAAAGGCATAAACAAGTTCAGAGTTGTCACAGCTGACTTGGAAAGCAGAAATCTGGACTGGCCCCCTCGGCTAGTAGTTAGGGGAGCCAGCTCCCACATGGCCCATCGCGGTGTGAGTCCTGGCCCTAGGGGCTTCAAGAACTGGGTGCAGGTATAGGATGGAGAAATAGAGAAGGGATTGCAGGGCGCCCCAGCCTATTGGGGGTGCCCTCTCTCTGGAGAGGGCCTGTACCCCTGGCAATTAGAGACGAAGGAATGACAGGACCTGGAGTGATGAGAGCGGGGCCCTGCATGCTGACCAGACCCGTCTGCAGCCCATGGTGCGCCCTGACGTGGAGGCCCAGCTCAGTTACTGCCAGTCATTCAAGAGGGCGGACCGGGCTGGCCGCTGTGGTGGCTAAGGTGGCTGGTCCCACATGGCTGACCACAAAGAAAGGATGAAAAGAACCACGTCGGGAGCGCGTGCCTATGTGCCCAACGTCCCCAGAGAACAGGGAAGGGACGGCCGTGTGATGGGCCTCTCTGGAGGATGCTTTCTCACTGTTGCCCTCGCTGGCAAGTGCATGTGCCCAACAGCAAATTAAAAAGAAAAAAACAGGGCTGACTGTGTTTATTTTTCCCACTATTAACTTTTTCGGGGGGACGGAGGGCATGTGCACGCCCTGGATAAATATACACAGAGCTGGGTACACACTGATCAGAGGAGGTGAGGAAGCACCCCTGGAGTGGCCACGCTGCAAACCCTTCTCCAGTTCTCTGTCCTGTTAGGATCTGGGCATGCGCACAAGCTGCCAGCACGTTTTCCAGGTCGTTAGGGCCAGATTCATACCTGCAGTCAGCCACGTGGGATCCGGCTCCCAGAACCACCAGGTCATGGAGTCAGTCCTACTACTAACATTTTTAGAGTTAAAAGACTTGTTTCTCCCCTACTCTGCCTCCGTCCCGGTGGTGACAGTAATGAGTCCAAACATGACGAAGAACAGAGAAACTCAGGATTGGAGGCATTCTGAGTATCGTCTCAGACACAGACGTCTTCTGCACTGTGGACAAGCTCTGTGGACAAGGACAAGGACAAGGAGCTAACCCAGGTATGTCCTCGGGTACTGAGGACAGCCGAAACTACCACAGCAGCAAAGGCCCCTGAGACCAGGACAGCGTGCATGCTCCTAACACGCTCGGTCAGGCACTTGGAAAGGCCTTGAAGACTGTCTTAGAGTTAAGAATGCAGAAAAAAACTACTCAGCAGAGCAATGTAGAAACATTTCCCTTCTAAAAAGAATTATAAAAGCAGGGGCCAGCAGGTGGCATGGTGGTTAAGTGTTGGATGTGTGTGCATGAAAACATGTTGGGTGTGTGTGCGTGTGTGTGAAAATCATATGTGTGTGTGCGTGTGCATGAAAATCATGTTGGGTGTGTGCACATGTGTGTAAAAATCACGTTGGGTGTGTGTATGAAAATCATGTTGGGCATGTGTGCATGTGTGTGAAAATCATGTTGGGTGTGTGTGAAAATCATGTTGTCCCGAACCTGGCAGCTTGAAAAATCATGTTGGGTGTGTGTGCGTGTGTGTCTGAAATCCTGATGGGATGGAGTGAAGGAAGAAAGATTGTTGTGCAGGCATGCCCCATTGAGGAGTGGCCTGTTTTGCGCTCTCTCTCTCTCTCTCTCTCTCTCTGTCTGTCTCTCTGTCTCTCTCTGTCTGTCTAGTGAGCTCGTGTGCCCTTTGGGGGGAAAAAAGTTGCAAAAAGGGTTAGTTTGATTATTTAGGACAAAGTTATTTGATAAATTGCCTTATAAATATCTGAAATCCTTTAAGATTGTTAAGGCGCTCATTTCAAGTAAAAGTATCTATAGTTACAAAATAGTATTGCTGACTTCTCTTGATGAGTTCCATATGTAAGAATTCCTCCCTTATTGATTAAAAATATTTCTTTGGTTTGTGTGCTGAGCTACTAGATAGAGTGACATTTGGTAAGTGTTGCATTTTATAGGTACAACATGACTTGAAGGAGCGTGTGTGTGAAAATCATGTGGGCATGTGTGCGTGTGTGTGAAAATCATGTGGGCATGTGTGCATTTGGGTGAAAGTCATGTTGCATGCATGTGCGTGAAAATCCTGTTGTGTGTGTGCATGAAAATCACATTGGGGGTGTGTGTTTGTGCATGCATGCCCAAAATTCTAGAGGGAAATGGAGAAGAGATTGAGGCATGGCCTTCTCCCACAGGGATGACCTCTCACTTTTCTTCTCCCTCTCTGTGTCTCTGGTGGGCACAGGTGCCTTACAGCAAAGACTAAAATAATAACAATAAACAAAATAAGATTTTTAAAAATGATCGATTCAGGGGGCCGGTGGGTGGCATGATGGTTAAGGGCACTGGACTCCCACATGGCTGACTGCAGTTCAAGTCCCAGACCTGGCGGCTTGCTTCCTCTCTCCCTCTCCCTCTCCCTCTCTCTCTCTCTGCCCTTCTCTGGTCAAATTAAAATAAATAAACAGGGGCCAGCAGGTGGCGTGGAGGTAAGGGTACTGGACTCCCACATGGCCGACCATGGTTTGAGTCCCAGACCTGGTGGTTTGCTTTCTCACTTTCCCTCTCTCTCTCTTTCTCTCTGTCCCTCTCTGGTCAAATTTAAAGAAAGAGGGACCAGCAGTTAGCGTAATGGCTATGTCGCTGGACTCACATGTAGTTGGCCATGGTTTGAGTCAGGACCCGGTGGCTTAAACTCATGCTGGGCGCGTGTGCGTGGGTGCCCAGGATCCCGAGAGGAGAATGGAGGAGAAGAGACTGTGGCATGACCATCCCCCCGGGGGATGATTTTTGTCTTTCTCTTTCTGGCGAGTAGCAAAAAAACAAAAACAAAATAAAAAAACCCTCTCCAATAACAACAACAACAAAGAAAAAAAAAAGAAAGAAAGAAAGAGAGAGAGAGAAGAGAGAGAGAAAGTTAAATAAAATAATTTTTTTTTGGAGAGGTTTTTGCTATAGGGTGCATGCGCTCGCCAGACAGACAGAGACAGAGAGATAGAAAGCGAGAAATCACCCCCCAGGGGGGATGACCATGCTGCAATCCCTTCTCCTCTAGGGATCTTGGGCACGCATGCACACGCGCCTGGTGTGAGTTTAAGCCACTGGGTCCAGGACGCGAACCGCGGTCAACTACGTGGGAGTCCAGTGACATAGCCATTACGCTAACTGCACAAATAAGTACATTTTTTTTTTTTTAGAGGTTTTTCACTGTAGGGCGCGTGCGCTCGCCAGACAGACAGAGAGAGACATAGAGACAGAAAGCAAGAAATCACCCCCCAGAGGGGATAGTCACGCCGCAATCCCTTCTCCTCCATTCTCCTCTCGGGATCTTGGGCACGCACGCACACGCGCCCGGAAGTAAAATAACTTTTTAAAAAAAGTTATAGATTCAAAAGTTACAAAGACCACGTTGACACCAGTACCTTCACCCAGTGTACTCCTGTGGCTACGTCACAGCCACAGTAAATATCAAAGCCACGAGTGACACCAGGACGAGGTGTGGTGCGGCTCTGGCACCTCGTCGCTGTGCAGCTCCAGAGCGGGGTGTCACCCACCACCTCCCAGGTGCTGACCCTTTAGTCACACCATTTGTGCTCCCCTGGCAACCACCAACAGAGCCTCCGTTCTAAAGCTGTCATTTTGAGACTATCAGAAATGCTGTGGGGTGTGAGATGTGAACTCTGGGCTGGCTCCCACTCCGGACCCGAGCCGCTCCAGGCCATGGCCGCCGAGCGGGGTCCATGGCCCAACACCTCGCGGCCGCACAGCTCTCACACCAGCGGTTCTGTGCTCTCCAGCTCGAGCTACCCCAAGTGAAATGGCTGCGACTGCACATGGGTCTTCACGGGACGCTCTCACGGTCCCGCGTCCTTGTGCGGGGCAGCTGCTGAGTCAGGGGTGCCTGAGCCCCGCTCTCGCTCTCGCTCTCACTCCGGTGCAGAATGAGGTTGGGCACCCTGGCGGGGGGCTCTGTCCTTAGCACCCTACTGCGCTCCTAGCAACTGCCCCGCTCTGCATCTCCTTCACCTGGTATTAACAGCCATTCTCACTTTTTCTCAGTTTGCTACAGGCCGCGTGTAGTCACAGGATCGAGGACGTGGGGATCACCCAGGAAGGACGGCCGCCCCCATCCCTCCTTCCTTCTCAGGGCCTGGGCACCGCGCACGCCACGTTTGCAGGCCGCTGTGCAGGGCTCTCACACAGCCCGGGGCTGTGCCGCCGCTACCTCCTGGCCCAGAGCATGCTTTGTAACCCACTCTGCTCAACTTCTTGAAGAGACAGTTTCACTGTGCTCCCGATAGGCAGACTTCAGAGCTCTGACCCTCCTGCCTGGACTCTGAGTGCCTGGGACCCGGCCACTGACCTGCCTTTCATCAACGCTGGGTCTTTAATCTGCCTTTCGTTCTTTTGTTCTTTCCATTTTTTGTTTACTTTTTCTTGCTTTCTGCAGGCACTCGAACATTTCGGAATTCCAGTTTGATTTCTCTAGAGTGAGTTTACTTTTTAAAGAATTATTTAACGTTGGGCCGGCAGGTGGTGTGGTGGTGAAGGGCTGTGGACTCCCACATGGTTGAACACAGTTCAAGTCCCGAACCTGGCAGCTTGCTTTCTCATTCTCACTCCTCCTCTAACTCTCACTGTGTCTCTCTGGTCAAAGTAAAATAAATAAATAAAGTTAAATAATTGTTAAAAAATACTTATTTTACTTTATTTATCATCATTACAATATTATTTTTAAAATGTGCTACAGGGCAGAGAAAGAGAGAGAGAGAGAGAGAAAACAAAGCAAGCTGTCAGGTCCAGGACTCAAACCACAGTTAGCCATATGGGCGTCCAGTGCCTTAACCACCGCACCACCTGCCAGCCCTCTTTGTTTTTAAGACAGGATCTGCTGTGTTGTGAGCATCCTGCCTCAGCCTGAGGAGCCAGGGCCACTGGCACACACCACTGCACCCAGCCAGTAGTTTGGACCACGAACTGAACCCAGGCTGGTTTGTTCTACACACGTGTGCTCACTGAAGAGACAGAAAGCGAGAAAGTTCCCTCAAGGGGACGGCCATGCCCCAGACTCTTCTCCTTCATCCTCCTCTTGGGACTTTGGGTGAAGGCACATACATGCGCCTGTTGTGATTTTCAAGCCTCTGGGTCCAGGACTTTAACCTCCATGACCCTTTTGGTCACCATAATATATAATATTGTGTATATATGTACACACAGTACCCCACCCCCACTTATCACAGCCTACTGGCGTCAGCACTTGCTAGTTCCAGTGAAGTGCAGAGGCCTGCAGTTCAAGTCCTTTTGCCACTACTGTTTAAAATATGCAGTTAGGGCTGGCTCTGTGGACTGGTGAAGGCAGCTGAATCCCACATGGCCCACCACACAGTTCCAGTCCCGGACTTGTGGCTTGAGACGTACACCAGGTGCACATGTGTGCGTGCCCCAAACTCTAAGAGATGGGACCGTGGTCCTGGGTGTGATTTCTCACTTTCCCGCTCTCTGTCTCTGTCCAGTGAGCCATGTGCCCTATGGCAAAACCTAAACCCCTCCCCAAAAATGTACATATAGATTTCCTTTACATACATAGAGGACCGTATCAGACTAGGCTCCACTTTGGCTTAAACCATTGAACATGATTTAGGGCTGGTTCTGCGCACAGCAGTGGCTTGTTGTTCACATCAAACTGGCTCCTACACGGAGACCACAGCTCAGTGGCCCGCTGTTCGCGTGAAGCTGGCTCCTACACGGAGGCCACAGCTCGGTGGCCCGCTGTTCGCGTGAAGCTGGCTCCTACACGGAGGCCACAGCTCGGTGGCCCGCTGTTCGCGTGAAGCTGGCAGTGGCGTGTTGTTCGCATCAAGCTGGCTCCTACACGGAGACCACAGCTCGGTGGCCCGCTGTTCGCGTGAAGCTGGCTCCTACACGGAGGCCACAGCTCGGTGGCCCGCTGTTCGCGTGAAGCTGGCTCCTACGCAGAGGCAGCTGGACCTGGTGGCTTGCTTTCTCACTGTCTCTTCTCTGTGTCTCACTCTGGTCAAATTAAAATATAATAACGATGACAAGTAAAATAAAGGAATAATTCTTAAAAAAAAAAAGATTCAGAAGACAAGACTGCCGTATTTCTGCTTTTCGTTCTCTTCTTAATATTCCACGATTTTCTCTAGTCATTCCTTTCTGTTTCAAGAACATCCTTCACCCATTCCTTTAGGGTAGGCCTGTGGGCCACAAATTCTCTTAGTTTTCCTTCACTGGATGACACTTTATTTTCCCAACACTCGTGATACATAACCCAGGACTTGACAGAGGCTTCTCTTTTAGTGCTTCGGGAGCATCCTGCCACCTCCTTTGGCAGTCTTGGTCCCTCTGCTGTGCTTATGTGTGTGTGTGCATGCCAGCGAGCTCGGCGGGGAGGGACAAAGCACTCCTAGTGGGGGTGGCCACACTGCAACCCCTTTTCCACTTGTTCTCCCTGCTGGGTGCATGCACACATGCCCAGTGTATTTCAAGATACAGAGGCCAGGATTTGAACTGCACCGCTGGGCATGTGGAATCTGGCTCCCTTGACCACCTCGCCACAGACTGGTCCCTGGCCGCCTTTGTTTCTGATGAGAAATCCACTGTCATTTGAAGTGTTCTTTTCCCCACAAAATAAAGTGTTGGTTTTCTCTTGCTGCTTTCAACTTTTCCCCTTGTGTGTGATACTCATAAGATTGATTATAATATCTTTGGAGAGATTTTTGCAATAGGGTATGTGTTCTCGTTAGAGAGATGGAAAATGAGAAACCATTCCCCAGGGGCAATGGCCACACTACAATCCTTCTCCTCCATTCTCCCCTTGGGGTCCTAGGTACGCCCGCCTAAGTGCTGGATGTGAATCTCAAGCCACCAGGTCTGGGAACCGATCAGCAGTTGGCCATGTGGGCATCTAGTGCCTTGACACCACCACCACCTGCTGGGCTCTATGTCTTATCACGGCTTTCTCTGGGTTTATCCTGTCAGGTTTACTTAGCTTTAGCAGCATCGATGAGAAAACCTTTCAGGTGGCTCTGGCTGCTGTGCTTCCTCCTGCTGCTCACATGACATGGGCCACGGACCCTACATGTCTGAGTCCACCACCTTCCCAGTCTCTGCAGCTGCTTAAAAATACTTCCTTTTGGGGGCCAGCAGGTGGTGTAGTGTTTAAGGCACTGGATTTCCACGTGGTTGACCCCGGTCTGACCCTGGACCCAGCTTGAAACTCAGGCCAGATGCATTTGTGTCCCAAATCCTGAGAGAATGGAGAAGGGACTGCATGCAACATGACTATCCCCACGGGGGGGGGGCGGGTGATTTCGCACTTTCTCTCTGTCGAGTACACATGCCCTATAGCAAAAAACTCTCTCTCAAAAAAAATAGATGGATATCCTTCCCTTTCAAATCCTACTCCTCCCTCAGGGCCCATCAAATGCCATCTGGTTCTCTAGCCAGCTGTGACCCAAAGCCAACATTTCTGGCTGTTCTGAGGATGTGCTACTTGTCTGAATTCATCATATCAACAAGAGAAGTGACTCAGGACCCGGGCCCACGATGTCTGCAGGCTCCTTCTGTGGTCGTGCCACTCCAGTGAGGACAGAGTGTGCTGTCGTGTCAGGCTTGCAATCACCACGAGTCGACCTCAGCCATGCCACCCTCTCTCTGAGCAGTCTGTGGTCTTGGCTGCCAGAAGACTCCGGCTCATTAAGGTAGAAAGGAACTTGTAGGAAGAGACAGAATGGGACCCCGGCTGATCAAAGGCAGAGAGCCTCATGGGAAAATGGCAGGTGGCTGCCAGGGCCATGGGGTAGTCTGGCGGGGACAACGCTGCTGGCACTCTGTGCCCTGGCCTCTAGGGGTCTGTCTCCCCAGGCTCTCAGTAGGGAATCTGCCAAAAAGGGCTGGGCACTCCTCAAACTGGTACATCTGAGAGGCACCTGACAGTCTCAGGCTGGGCCCTCGTTCCCGTCTGTCTGCCCTGTACAAGTCTGAAGACAGCAACAAGCACAAATCCAGTGGAAAAATCCAACAGAAACCATCATGGCTGTCTTTTTTTTTTAAGTTTATTTATTTTTTCCGTGAGTGAGAAAAGGAGAGGAAGACAGAGGGACAGCACCCCATCGGGGTCTGAAGTCACATCCAGGCATGGATGCACACGTAGCAACTGGAGGACTTGGAAGGAGTCAGGTCTTCCGCCAGTGCACTGCGCCCATGTCAAGGTCCTGCTGAGGACCTGAGCTACGCTGCGAAGGCTGCCGTTCGGGCCCCACAGGCTGGTACACGACAGCTCTGTGCTGTTTGTGCACACCTTGTAGTGTGCACCTAGTTCAAAAGGGTTTTCGTTCTTTTGCACGTGTATTCACAGAGACAGAGAGGGAGAGGAAAGGTGAGAAATCGCCTCCCAGAGGGAATGGCCACGCCACAGTCCCTTCTCCTCTGGTCCCCTGTTGGGATTTTGGGCAAGTATGAACACATGGCTGGCATGATTCTCAAGCTGCTGTGTCCAGGACGAGAACCCTAACCCTAACCCACCGTTAGGCATGTGGGAACCAGTTGCCTTAACCTCCATGCCACCTGCTGGCCCAAAATGATTTTTGAAAAAAAGAAGTATTTATTTAATTTTATTTATTCATTTATTCTAATTTGACCAAAGAGAGACATACAGAGAGAGAGAGAGCAAGTGAGAAAGCAGGACCAGCATTTGGCATAATGGCTATGTCACTGGACTCCCATGTGGTTGACCACGGTTCGCTTCCCAGACCCAGTGGCTTAAACTTATACCGGGCGCGTGTGCGCGCGTGCCCAAGATCCCGAGAGGAGAATGGAGGAGAAGGGATTGTGGCGTGGCCATTCCTCTGGGGAGGTGATTTCTCGCTTCCTGTCTCTGTTTCTGTCTTTCTGGGGAGTCAGGACTCAGAAACCCACACAGCCCCTTCCTTCACATAACTGCAAACGTCCAGGACCGGCGGCCAGCTCACCACATCTCCTGAAAAGAAGTGGAGGGTAAACAGCTCCCTTTGTTTCTGACTGCCGCCGTCACACAGAGTAAGTTGTGTCTGGAAAATAATGAGTAACGTTTTTTCTGGAATTTTCAGGTGGACTCTATCTCCTGGGACGCCCCACAGATCAGTGCTACTCACGCTTGTCCTCACTCCAGGGACAGGGAAAGCAAAAGCTCTTAAGATAGAAGTGTAAGTCCAGGGCCAGCAGGTGGCGAAGGTGCTGAACACTGCCACATGACTGACTGCAGTTCGTGTCCTGGACCTGGTGGCTTGCTTTCCCACTTTCCTTCTCTCTCTGTGTCTTCCTCTGGTCAAATTGAAATAAATGAATGAACAAGTAAAATTAAATAAATAATTCTTTAAAAAAAGTAGTACAACTTGACCACTTGGATTCGACTTCCAAGATAAGGAGCTTAAATTTACTTATTTATTTTTAATTGCCAGGGGCTCCAGGAGAGAGAGCAAGTGCACCCCCATGGGGCATAATCAGGTGCGACCCTTTTCCATTTCTCCATCCCATTGGGATTTGGGCACGCATGCAGAAGCCAGGGACACTCAAGCTGTCAGACCAGCATCGGAACCTCGGTCAGCCGTGTGGGATGTGGCTCCCTGAGCTGAGGCGGACCCAAAGCCATTCTGAGTGAGAGACAACAGAGGGAGTGGAAACGCCCTGGTCCTGTGGAGTCGAACCCATCTCTGGCTCCAGTTGAGCCTTTTCGGCAATGCCGCAGCTTCGGATCGTATTCACTTGGATTTCTGCAGTCCTCCCAAACCTCCCTGAATGTGAGACATCATGTCATTCCCCACTTACAATTCTAGAACCCATCGCAGCGGCAGAAACCCGACACCGACGGAGCCCCAGGTCCTGTGGCCGGGCCCAGCCCTCCGCGGCGCGGGCAGGCGGGCGGCACTGGGCCTCCCTGGTCACCCACACAGCCCCTTCCTTCACATAACTGCAAACGTCCAGGACCGGCGGCCAGCTCACCACATCTCCTGAAAAGAAGTGGAGGGTAAACAGCTCCCTTTGTTTCTGACTGCCGCCGTCACACAGAGTAAGTTGTGTCTGGAAAATAATGAGTAACGTTTTTTCTGGAATTTTCAGGTGGACTCTATCTCCTGGGACGCCCCACAGATCAGTGCTACTCACGCTTGTCCTCACTCCAGGGACAGGGAAAGCAAAAGCTCTTAAGATAGAAGTGTAAGTCCAGGGCCAGCAGGTGGCGAAGGTGCTGAACACTGCCACATGACTGACTGCAGTTCGTGTCCTGGACCTGGTGGCTTGCTTTCCCACTTTCCTTCTCTCTCTGTGTCTTCCTCTGGTCAAATTGAAATAAATGAATGAACAAGTAAAATTAAATAAATAATTCTTTAAAAAAAGTAGTACAACTTGACCACTTGGATTCGACTTCCAAGATAAGGAGCTTAAATTTACTTATTTATTTTTAATTGCCAGGGGCTCCAGGAGAGAGAGCAAGTGCACCCCCATGGGGCATAATCAGGTGCGACCCTTTTCCATTTCTCCATCCCATTGGGATTTGGGCACGCATGCAGAAGCCAGGGACACTCAAGCTGTCAGACCAGCATCGGAACCTCGGTCAGCCGTGTGGGATGTGGCTCCCTGAGCTGAGGCGGACCCAAAGCCATTCTGAGTGAGAGACAACAGAGGGAGTGGAAACGCCCTGGTCCTGTGGAGTCGAACCCATCTCTGGCTCCAGTTGAGCCTTTTCGGCAATGCCGCAGCTTCGGATCGTATTCACTTGGATTTCTGCAGTCCTCCCAAACCTCCCTGAATGTGAGACATCATGTCATTCCCCACTTACAATTCTAGAACCCATCGCAGCGGCAGAAACCCGACACCGACGGAGCCCCAGGTCCTGTGGCCGGGCCCAGCCCTCCGCGGCGCGGGCAGGCGGCAGCCACTGGCCTTCCTTGGTCCAGCAGCTCCTACCGGCCCCGCAGCCTCCCGGGGCGCTCGGAGAGGACAGCGACTGCGTGGGGACAGGGGCCACACGAACGGCCCTTGGCGAGCATCGGGAGCCGCTCCGGACGGGTCCCGGGCCAACACCGAGGCGCAGACAGGGTTAGGAGCAACGGTTTCGACCTCGCCCTTCGCGTCCGCCCGTGCACGGCAGCTGGGAAGGGAGAGGGGCCAGGACGCCAGCGCAGTCGGGGCAGCCGCGGCTCAGGACAGGCTGGGAGCCCTCGCCCCTGGCCCTGGCCGTCCCGGCGCGGACGCCAGGGGACCCCTCCGCGGCCGGAACTAGTTGCCAAAGGCATCCCCGTCAGCGCGACCCGCACTCCGCACAGGCCGGA
>NW_006159653.1:260608-262871 GCF_000334495.1 Tupaia belangeri chinensis | reverse complement strand
TCTCCGGCCCCGGAAGGTGCCCGCGCTCCCGTGACTTGTTCCCAAGTCGCGCCCCACAATTTAAATGGTTTAGAGTTCCGCTTTGACACTTCCACTTCTGCAGTTCGGAACGCGCTGACGTGAAAGGGAGGCGCGTGCGGCGCCGGCAGAGGCGGAACGGGGAGCCCGGGCTGGCGGCCTAACCCGCGGGCAAGCATCCCGGACAACGGAGGGGTTGCGGGTGGCGGTCCCGGGGTGATTTCCCGCTTTCCGTCTCTCTCCAGCGAGCGTACGTGTCCTATAGCGAAAACCTCTCAAAAGAAAAAAAGGAAAGAAAGGGAGTCCTGGAATCATTGTTTCCAACGAGTGCCTCCTCTTCCCGACTGCAAGGGCAGCTGCGTGTAAAAATCCAGATATTGGGGCCAGCAGGTGGATGGCGTCTTAGAATCCCAGACCAGGGCGCTTGAAAATCATGCCAGGCACCTGTGTGCACTCCCCAAATCCCAGGAGACTGGAGAAGGGACTGTGGTGTGGCCCTGCCCCTGGGGGGTGGTTTCTCACTTTCCTCTGTGTCTCCCGCAAGCGCACATGCCCTATAGCCAAAACCTTGCAAAAAAAAAAAAAAAAATCCAAATATGCAGAGGTTCTGCTGGGTGTATACTGCTCGGCTCTACTCACTTCACTCCGATGTTCGGGAGGTGTCCTGGGTAAGAGACATTTCTTACTGCTTGACAGTGATGTTAAACACATTGCACCCTCAAACTGGGTGCCTTGAGAGCTGGTGGGGATTTTTACTACGTGAATGGCAGGGCACAGCAAGGCAAGGAAAAATAAAAATGACTCTTTTCGATTGTAAGAGGGAGAATGCAGCTGTTCCCCCTTCCTCAACACCAGTGCTTTGGCTTACAAATAAATAAAAATCACTGGGCCAAGAGGTGGTATGGTAGTTAAGGTGGCTGACTTCGCGATTTGAGTCCCAGACCAGGCAGCTTGAAAAACACACTAGGAGGGACCAGCAGGTGGCGTGGTGGTTAAGGTGCTGGACACTCCCACATGGCTGACCACGGTTGAAGTCCTGGACCTGGTGGCTTGCTTTCTCACTTTCTTCTCTCTCTGGTCAAATTAAAATGAATGAATGAATGAATGAATGAATGAATGAATTAAAAATATTTAAAAATAAAAAATAAAGTATATTACCAAAAAAAAAACCCCCCACACACCAGGAGTGTACTTGTACAAGCCCCAAATCCCGAGGACAATGGAGAAGGGACTTAGGGCATTTCCATTTTCTCTCTTTCTCTGGCAAATGCAAGTGCCCTATAGAGAAACTAAAAAGATTAAAAGTCCTCCTGCGATAGTGAATTTCTGGACACTCCCATCAATACTTTGTATGAATTTTAATAATTTTGGTAGCTAGTAAGTGCCTAAATCAGATGACTAAATTGCTGTTTGAATGGCCATTTGGAACGTTGTTTAAAACTTGACTAAAGTGTGTGGTTTGAGTGCTTCTAGGCCATGCTCATAATCTTGTTGGTTTCTTACAGTCGGTCTTTCTTTCCCCCTTCTCAGCGTGGCAAAGATGTTAATTTATCTGGAAAGTGCCTTGAAAGATGAAGTTCCAGGGACCAGCAGTTGGCATAATGGCTATGTCGCTGGACTCCCACGTAGTCGGTAGTCGACAACGGGACCCAGTGGCTTAAAACTCACGCAGGGCGCGTGTGCGTGCGTGCCCAGGATCCCAAGAGGAGAATGGAGGAGAAGGGATTGCGGCATGGCCACCCCCCTGGGGGGGTGATTTCTCACTTTCTGTCTCTGTCTCTTTCTGTCTGGCGAGCGCACGCGCCCTATAGCGAAAATCTCGCCAAAAAAAGAAAAAAAAAATGAAGTTCCGTTTATAATTAACGGTAGTCCTAAGTTGTTATACCCACACCCTAAAAAAAGTCAGCTTCCTGCCATATTTTCTCCCCAGATGTTGTAATTTATTTTTTCTTTATTCACGACAGAAAGACACACATGCACAAGAGAAGCGCCCTTGCCAGGCTGTCGTGTAACATCTTTCAGCTCTCCAACTTGTTGGGATGCCAACTTGTCGGGATGCCGGCACCGTCACTCAACCTGCGGGCGACCCTGAGGCTGGCGGGGCTGCAGCCCCGCGCCATCGACTGCGGGCCATCGGTCAGGTCGCTGCAGTCCGTTCTCATTCATGGCTACAATTAGAGCGCAAGTTTCAGCGCTCGACTAGGTGTCCGCAGTCGGTCGGGCGCCTGCTCTGTCTCGCGGGTGG
>NW_006159653.1:247492-258993 GCF_000334495.1 Tupaia belangeri chinensis | reverse complement strand
CCGGGCCTTTGTCTGAGCCGGTGGGGCCGGAGGGGGCCGCGGCCGGGCTCCTCCCGCGGAGCCGCGCGGTCGTGTGGGCTGCAGACCTTCCCGTCCAGCGTCCTACGGTTTCCTCCCCGCCGCGCCGCTCCGAACTGGGGAGCGGCGTGGGCTCCAGGAAGTCCTCCGAGGCTCCTCGGGGAAGAAGCTACTCCTAAGAGAGCCGGACGGGCCTCGACTCCCCGGGCCGTTCTGGTCTGTAGCAGTGCCAGGGGAGCCGTAAATTGGGCCTTTGTAACGCGGGTTCCTGCCGAGACCGTGTCCAGTCCCCTCTCCCCCGCCACACGGGAGAGCTGTTTAGCCTGCGCTTGGCAGTCGCTAGGTAGGTTGCACTGTCTGTAGGGAGGAGTTCAAAGTCACGGTGGTTGTCTCAGGAGAAAGGTATCTTTGCAAAACGGTGTACCTGTCGTGGTCTGTGTCTTCTACTGAGCTGACAGGTTGTAAGTCCACACTGGCACATACGCAGGGCTGTGCATATCCTTTGCACTTTATTTCGTAGGTGGATAAGTGCTTTTTAGCTTTCTTTGTATATGAGTTGCTTTTGAATTGCTTCCCTTATTTTTATTTCATACAAACTGAACAATTGTGGCCCCTCTATTTTATTTATAAAGGTTCAGTGTATCTTTGCCTGCCTACATCAATCTGCAAGGGAGTTGCAGAAAAGCCTCATGTTCATCGAGCCGTGAGTCAACCAATTTCTAAGCTGTTATAACAAAAAAGTGTTTGCTTTTTCCACAAGTAACTTTAAAAGTGTAGTTTAGAAAGAAAAACATTTTCAATAAAAAGACACTATCAATACATTAGTCTTGGATGCTTGCAAATCCTAAACTATATTCCTCCCTTATTATTACACAGCTCTGTGTGGTGCACACAGATTAGCTTTGACAGTTGTCACATACCACTTTGCCTTTATTTTTATGTATCATTCCCCTGACTTCCTTACTGCAGGTGTGGGCAAGAAAACTTTTCCTTTAAAACTTTTCAACAGCGGGCATAAAATTCTGCAGCTGAGGTCTTGAAGAATGCAGATGGGCACAGTATGTGTTGGAGCTCGCAGTGTGTATTGACTGACCTAGTTCCTGTTTGCTTCTTTTGGTATTGTCTTGTTAAAAAGTGACTCCCAGCTGCCAAGTCTCTCTTTAAGGGTGGGAATGAAAGGGGGTAGGAAGAATAGGTCTTGTTATTTAATAATCAGTGATGGGTTTTCTTCTTCTAATTTTGGACAAAATACCGCTGCTGCATTTGTCCCCAATAGCAAGGTTAGATGAGTAGTAGTTTCGTTGGTGGATGTTACCAGCTGCCAGTCATAAGTGGTGGTTCATGGCCCTTGGATGGGCGTGGGTTTGGTATCTCATCGCCCACGTGTGTATGCGGGGCTCATGGCCTTTCAGTGTGCAGCCTCTTCCTCCTGACTCTGACTTCTCTGGCATAGTCATAGAGTCAGAGCCCAAACTGATTCTTCACGATGTAGTTAGCCTCAAGAACGTCCGTGTGCCACTTGAGCTGTAAGTGTCTTTAGCTCAGCCGTGCAGTGTGTCTGCGGGGAGCACAGAAGATAGTGTGCAGATCCTCCAGCCGGATTGCTACAGCAGACGTCCTTAATGCTGTCTTATTTAAAACCACAAATGAATTTCAGGAGATGAAACCAGACAGAGGGTCAAGTTTACAGATGACCGTGTCTGCAAGAGTCACCTCCTGGACTGCTGCCCCCATGACATCCTGGCTGGGACGGTAGGTGCATTTGGGATCTCGTGGGGTACTCAGACATTGATGCTCTACCAGCTGTGAAGGGTCTGCAGGTCGAATTCTGGTTTCTATTTCTTTTTCCCCAAGGTTTTTACCATGGGGCTCATGCGCTCTCAAGACAGAGTGAGTGACAGTGAGAAGGAGAGTGGGAAGTCACCCCACGGGAGTGGACAAGCCGCAGTCCCTTCTCCATTCTCCACCTGGCATTTCGGGCACAGAAGTGTGACTTTCGAGCTGCCGGGTCCAGGAATTACACTGCAGCCAGCCATGTGGGAGTCTAGCACCCGTCCACCGTGCCACCTGCTGGCCGCACTTCTGTTTTTCTTTAACAGGCAGAAACTACCCCTTCGAGTGATAGATTCTGTTAACTGAGTGAACTTTTGTGTGCGGGAAGGAACCATATTGCTGTCAAATTCTGTCTGAAACCTTGTTAGATTTTCATAAAGTCGATTGTGTGAAGATAGTCACAACTGAGTGTAGGTCTTTTCATCTGGCTATAGCAAAAAGTTTGTTTCGGGTTGCCCTATACATCTCTGAAGATTCTGGTTGAGTTAACTTACTGGCTTGATTTCTTCTTTTTTAAAAGAATTATTTTAACTTGTTTATTTTAATTTGAGCAGAAAGGGACAGAGAAAGAGAGAGAAAGACAGGAAAAGTGGGAAAGCAAGCCTCCAGGTCTGGGTCTCGAACCGCAGTCCACCATATGTGAGTCCAGTGCCCTTAACTACCACGCCTCCTGCCTGCCCCTTACTTGCTAGACTTCTAATATAGCCAGGTACATTTTTGTCCCCTAATTTTCTTGTTTTTAAAGAAATCAGTTGGGGAAACCAGCAGATGGCATAATGGTTACATCGCTGGACTCCCACATAGTCGACCACAGTTCAAGTCCCGGAACTGGCAGCTTGAAGCTCACATCATGGATATCCATGCCCACAATCCCAAGAATGGAGAAGGGATTGGGGTGTTGCCGTCCCCCAGGGGGTGATTTCTCGCTTTCTGTCTCTGCAGTGAGCACGCATGCACTATAGCAAAAAAGTCTTACCAAAAAAAGGTGGGGGGTGTTGCTGGCAAGTGGCATAGTGTGTAAGGCGCTGGTCAGCCGTGCGTCAGGTCCTGGGCCTGGCAGCTGGCTCCCCACTCCCCCTGTCTCTCTCTCTGGTCAGACTAGAAGTGGTAATAATGGGCCAGCAAGTGGCGTGGTGGGTGGGGCGTTGGACCCCCACCTGGCTGGCCGCGGCTCCAGCTTGCTCTTCTCACTTTCACTTTCTCTCTCTCTCTCTAGTCAAATTAAAAATAATAATAAGATTAAACAAATCATTATTAAAAAGAAAAGGATTCAGTTGAGTGAAGCCAGCAGGTGGTGTAGTGGTTACGGCTCTGGACGCCCATGAGGTGACCATGGTTCCAGTCTCGGACCCATCGGCTTGAAACTCACACTGATCCATGTGTGCGTGCCCACAATTCCAAGAGGAGAATGGAAGAAGAGGGATTACAGTGTATCTATCCCCCACCCCCCAGAGGGGGACTTCTCGATTTCTCTTTCTCTAACAAAAATCTCTCTTTAAAGGAGGGGGCAGCAGGTGTGTGGTGGTTGAGGGTGTTAGACTCCCACATGGCCAGCCGTGGTTTAAGTCCCGAACCTGGTGACTTGCTTTTTCACTTTCCCTCTCTCTCTGATCAAACTGGAAAATAATAATAATAAATAAAGTTAAGTGAAAATTCTTAAAAAAAGAGAAAAAATCAGTTGGATTTCAGGTGGTGGCAAAGTGGCTAACACAGCGAAACCCACTTGGTAAGGGTCCTGGGTTCACATCCCAGAACCTCCCTGAGGTCATAGACACACGTGTGCCTATAATGCAGGCTCGCTAAGACTGGGGTTGTGTTGTGGTGTGGGGACTTTTGTGGGGATCCCTATCTCTGTGCCTAAAAGAGAAAAGAAATACATGCTGGTGGTAGGATGGGTGTGTCTGTTTATTAATTAATTAACTAACTAACTTGACTGGAGAGAGAGAAAGCTGCCAGGTCTGGGACTTGAACCCCTGTTGGCCATGTGGGAGTCCGGTGTCCTTAACCACCACACTACCTGCCACCCCCTTGATAGCTTTTATTTTTTTAGGTTGATTGTTTTTTGCCATAGGATGTGTGCACTCTCTGGAGAGAGAGAAGGTGGGGGGGAAGTGAGTAATCGCCCTCCCCTAGGGGTGATAGCTATGCTGCTGACCTTTGTCCTCTGTTCTCTTGGGACTTGGGGCACACACGGATGCATGCCTGGTGTGAGTTCAAGCTGCTAGGTTGGGACTGAGACAGTCGTTGGCTGTGTGGGAGCCCAGCACCTTACCACTACACCACCTGCCGGCTCCTGATAACATTGATCTTAACGGGTTTTTTTAAGAGATTTTTGCCATGGGGCATGTGCCCTCTCCAAAGAGAGACAGAGACAGTGAGACGGAAAGTGAGAAATCACTCCCCTCCTGGGGTGGGGGGGTGGCCACACCACACTCCCTTCTCCATTCTCCTTCCAGGATTTTGGGCTTGCACGCACACGGGCCTGGCGTGAATTTCAAGCCACTGGGTCCAGAACTCAAACTAGCGACAGAGTTGCTGTGCCGCCTGTTGGCCCTTATAGTTGTATGTTACCTTTTCAAAAAGTCAGCACTATTCAATGAGCATAAGTCCCCCAAGTACTTTTTTATTAATTATTTTATTTAACTTTATTTATGTATTTAAATTTGACCAGAGGAAGGGAAGGAGAGAGAGAGAAGTGAGAAAGCAAGCCACCAAGTCCGGGACTCGCGCTGCCACCTGCCACGTGGGACTCCAGTGTCCTTAACCACCACATCACCTGCCAGCCCCACCAGAGTAGTATTTTAGGTGTACTTCAGGTGAACAAAACAGATAAGTGCTAGTTTTGTGGAGTGTGCATGAATTAAAGAGTACGTGGAATTTAAAAACCTTTTGTGATCCATCCACAAAAGCAGGATCAGAGGAAAGGAGTCCCAGAAAGACAACCACCTTTTTAAGACTTCCCAACTGTCTCAGGGAGTACAGAGACAGCCCACTTATTTTGAGGGTGAAAAGCACGGCGCCGGCACCTCCTTCGTGGGACATCGGTGCTGTCCTGGTCTCTGTCGTTGGGGAGGCCGTCTGTGGGCAGGCGCTCAGACATGTCCCGTCGGCTCAGGCTGGCCTTTCTGACAGCGGGTGTGAGATGGACGCCAGACTGTATCTCTGTGCTCGGGGGTGATGCCTGCAGTGTGACCTGGCATGGGGAGACATTTAAACTGTAGTTTGCTGCAATAGTTATTCCTAAGGGTACCGGGTTGTTGGTGAGCCTGCAGTGGGAGAGCCATAGGCAGCAGATAGACATGCCTTCAAGTGAGGGTCCCCAGCCTGCTTTCCTCGGTCAGATCCTCTGTAGCATTGTTCTGGAATAATGGTGACAAAAATCACCAGAACCAGGGCACCCCCAAAGTGTCTACTGTTAGGGTGAGCTACTAAGCGTGTGTTGGACAGACCTGCTCTGCCACTGTCAGGGACACTGTGCCAGTAACAGAGTCTGCTGTCCGGTGGAGGAGGAGGGCAGACAGTAAACAAGTGGGTAGGTAGTGAGCTCTTTTAGAAAGCGTGGCAAAGAAAGACCTCTCAGGGACCTAGGAGCAGAGACCTGAACCGTGACACGGGATCCGTGTGTAGCGTTGGAGACACAGCACTGCAGGTGGTGACGAGACCAGGAGGACGGGTGCCGTGGTGGGCTGTCTGGGATGGAAGGTGAGAGCGAGGCCGTTGGGGAGGCCCGGGCTGAAGCATGGCTGACCGTGGCCAGGCAGGATCCCAGCAGACTGGGGCCATCCCCAGAAACTGTACTCTGCTTTGCTTTGTTGCTACAGAGCACGTGTGCTTGCTGGAGGGCGAGAGGGAAAGTGAGAACTCTGGGGGCGTGGCCACCCCACAGCCCCTTCTCCATTCCCCTCTTGCTGTTTTGGGCCTGTAAGCACAGGCACCTGGTGTCTTTTTCAAGCCACCGGGTTCAGAACTCGAACTGCTCTGTAGGCCACGTGGGATCCAGCCACTTAACTGCCACACCACCTGCTGGGCCCAGAAACTACATGTTTTATGACAGCGAGTAAGAAATACTTAGAAGTATGAATAAAACGCTGTCAGGTCCTAGGAGCAGCGAGTCTAGGTGCAGCTTTGGCCTGTAGAAGTGCTACTGCCCTGCCTGCTTCTCCTGTGTGACCAACGTGATGTGAGCTTCATCTGACTCCAAGAAAACAATGACGGTAAGGGACCAGCAGTTAGCGTAATGGCTAAGGCACTGGACTCCCACGTAGTCGACCGCGGTTCGAGTCCCGGACCTGGTGGCTTAAACTCATGCCAGGTGCGTGTGCGTGCGTGCCCAGGATCCCGAGAGGAGAGTGGAGGAGAAAGGATTGCAGTGTGGCCATCCCCACTGGGGGGTGATTTCTCGCTTTCTGTCTGTCTGTCTCTTTCTGGTGAGCGCCTGCCCTGTAGCAAAATCCTCTCCAAAAAAAAGACAAAAAACAAAAAAAAACCCCAGTGATGGGAAGCCAGCTGTCTGCCCCAGCCAGTGGCAGCACTCTTGCCGATGGTACTGAGGCTACCTGGTGAGCGTGGCCCTCTGAGTAGGCAGCCTGAGCGTCGGACGCTGCACACCTCCCTGACTTGGAACAATGAGGATTTCATAAGCTTTGAGGTTTTTTGTCGTTTATTACTGGAGGGGCCGGGAATGGAAGAACACTCAGCCCTGTGAAATTCAGCTCCCCGTGTACAGGGAGAAGAGCCAGCTCATGAAAGTTCTGAAATGGTTTTGAACACGGTTGTAGTTTCGGGTTAAAGGAGCTCCTGAGTCCGTCTTTTTTCTAACTAGGTGTGTAGGTGGACGTCTTAGTTGAGATGTTCGGGCTCGTCTGTGTCTGCGACTCGGGGCCGCAGTCCTCAGCACATGGGCGCCTGGGTGGTCACGGCGGCACCTGCGCGCGCAGTCCCGTGTGCAGGCCGAGGCGAGGGCCGGCCGGGCCCAGCTGCTCCCCACTGGCCACGCACAGCTGGCCCTTGCAGCACAGACTTGGCCTCCCTGGCAGGGCCGTTGTTTCTCAGGGGCCTCCGAGCTCGGTCACTGCCTACGTCATTTACCAGGAGAGAGCTGGGAGGAGTTACGTGGCTCTCAGTTGGCCTGTTTGGCCTTTTTTACAGCATTTTGCTCTGTAAGGTGCATGAGTTTGCCAGAGAAAGAGTGAGAGGAGGTGGGAAATCACCCCAGGGCGATGGCAGGCCGCGTTCTCAGTCTCGGGTCCTCTTGGGACTTTGAGTGCGCTGGTGCACTCCCAGACCTGTAGGGTCAGGGCCATGCAGTTGGTCACGTGGAGCCTGGTTGCTGTGACCACCGTGCTGCTGGCTGGCTCTCGATCTGCCTGGTTTTTTCTCTTCAGGATGCAAAGAGCTGCACACAGCCAGGGTGTGTCATACGGAGTAAACCCGATGCCTGTCTGCACCCCCCCTTGTTTCTTTGTATTTTTAAAAATTACTTATTTGTTGGGGAACCACCAGATAGTGAGGTGGTTACGGTGCTGGACACTCCCACATGGCTGATCACGGTTCGAGTCCCAGACCTGGTGGCCTGCTTTCTCAATTTTCTCTCTCTCTTTATGTCTCTCTCAGATCAAATTAAAATAAACAAATAAAAATTTAGAAAAATATTTATTTATATATTATTACTACTATTGTTTTTAAATTTGCTCTAGGGCACGTGTGTTCCACCAGAGAGAGACAGAGCGGGAAGAAGGGGTCGTATGAAAGCCAATCACCAGGTCCAGGACTCACTGCAAGCAGCCATGTGGGAGTGTGGTACCTTAACCACCATGCCATCCCGTTGTTTCTCTGTCGTAGGCATTGAACACCTTGAGTAGTCAGGACTGCAAGGTGGGGGCCAGAAGGTGGCTTGCTTGTTAAGGTGCTGGACTCCCACGTGGGCAGCTGTGGTTTGAGTCCCAGACCTGGCAGTTTGAAAACCACGCCAGGAACATGTGAGTATGTGCCCAGTATCTCAGCAGGAGGATGGAGGCAAGGGATTGTGGCGTGGCCGTCTCCTCTTGGGATGATGATTTCTCACTTCCCTTTCACCGTCTTTCGCTCTCTGGTGAGCCTGTGCCCAAAAACCAGGAAGAAAGGTTGCATGGAGGAATGCCTGGGACTTGCTGCAGTGGCACCATTTTCTGTCCCTACCTTATCAGTCTCTCCCTCCCAATGGTGTTATTAACTGAAAGTAAAGCTAGGAGAAGCTAATTAATGGGACCAGCAGGTGGCGTAATGGTCACCACAGTTCAAGTCCCTGACTCAGCAGCTTGAGACTCATCATGCTGGATGTGCGTGCCCAAAATCCCAAGAGGAGCATGGAGGTGAAGGGATTGCGGCATGGCCATCCTCCCTGGGGGTGATTTCTTACTTTCTGTCTTTTTGTCTCTGGCAAATGCACATGCCCTATAGCAAAAAGTTCTCTTAAAAAATAAAAAGAAAGAAAAAGAAAAGGCTAATTACTGTGGTTGCCATGGCTACAATCCAGTTATTTCTTGGTCTAAAAGAGCTGTAAACCTTTATATTGTTTAATGCCTTAGTTCCAAATGTTCTATAGTCATGGCAGTAAAACATATAAGGTGATACATAGCATTTCAGCTGTCTTCTGTTTCTTAATTTTGTTATCATACCTTCAGGATTTAAAAAAAAAATACTGTTTATGGGGACCAGCAGGTGGCATGGTGGTTAAAGTGCTGGACACTCCCACATGGCTGACCACGGTTCAAGTCTTGGACCTGGTAGCTTGCTTTCTCACTTTCCCTCTCTTTCTCTCTCTCTCTCTGGATTTCTCTCTCTGGTCAAATTAAAAAATGAATGAATAAATAAAATTAAATAAAATAAATATTTAAAAAAAATAGTTTATTTTGGTGACAGTTGAAATACCAGGTTATGTTGTGTGCTTTCTACAATGGAGAGATGTAAATTTTATTTCGTTTCTTTCCCACAGCGCATGGATTTGGGAGAATGTACAAAAATCCACGATCTGGCCCTTCGAGCAGATTATGAGATTGCAAGTAAAGAGAGAGACCTGTTCTTTGAACTGGATGTAAGTTTACTTGGTATGAATGCATCCCCACTTTAGAGAGCCACGCATCACACTGAGAGAATAGTGCACATATGCAGGTTACGAAGCAGAGCAGTGACATGAGCACGGGTTACTGCACTCCAGGCGAGGCGGGGTGCACAGCCGGTGCCCTTTGGTGTCTGCGTGTCTGCCGGCACACTGCTGCTCTGGGTTTTCTGTGTCATGGCCTTGCTTTCAAGAGTGTTTTCGTTGTGGGCCAGCCGGTGGTGTGGAGGTAAAAGCTGGGTCTCACATAGCTAACTCCACGGTTCAAGTCTCAGACCTGGTAGCTTGAAAATCATGCTGGGGAACCAGCAGATGGTGTAATGGCTACGTCACTGGACTCCCATGTGGCCAACCGCAGTTTGAGTCCTGGACCCAGTGGCTTAAACTCACGCCGTGCATGTGTGCTCAGGATCCCGAGAGGAGAGTGGAAGAGAAGAGAGAACGGTGTGGGCCATCCCCCTCCCTGGTGGGGGGGTGATTTCCCGTTTTCTGTCTCTGTTTGTCTTTCTGGCGAGCGCATGCACCCTATAGCAAAAACCGCTCCAGAAAATAAAAAAAGAAATGCTGGGTGTGTGTGCACGTGCCCAAAGTCATGAAGGAGACGAGGTACGGGGTTGCAGCGCTGTCACCCCCGGAGGGCGAGGTCTCGCTTTCCTCTCTCTCTCTAACTCTGGTGAGCATATAGGCCCTATAGCAAAAACCTAAAAAATAAATAAAATAAAAATTTATTACGTAATTTCACGGTTTCTTTTTTTGAAGAGGTTTTTGTTACAGGGCATATGGGCTCACTGGAGAGACAAACAGAAACGAGTTCACACCCCCAGAGTATGAGGTGAAGGCTTTGTTGGTTAGCCTGGTCGTGGTCACTGTCTCAGTATGTACACAGAATCGAAACATCACTCGTACTCTGTGAGTTCCTTCCTTCCTTCCTGATGGAGCAAGCGCATACTCAGAGTGAGAGAGGGCCTTGAGCACCCTCCACGGGGCTGGTCACCACAATCCCCTTCTTTGGTTCCCGGCCCATCAGATTTTGGGCACTCACTTGGGTGCTGGAGACAGATTTCAGGCTGACCAGACCAGGGTTTCAAACCGCACTGGCTTTTCCCCATGCAGGAAGGACCTGGCTTCTCTCAGACAATGCTTTATCAGTGCACGGTGGATCTAGCCCTAAAAGTGTAGTTTTTCTTTCGGTAAAGCTTGCTATTTATAGTTTGTTTTTATAAACTTAAAAATAACAATTTTTAGGACATTTAAGGAAATTTTATTTGTTATTTGCCATGCAGAATGTGTGCTCACCAGAAAGAGAGAGAGTGAAAAAATGAAAAATTACCCTCCACGGGGGTGGCTGTGCCGTAGTCCCTTCTCCTCCATTCTCCTCTCAGGGTTTTGGACACACACACTCCCACACCTGGTGTTAGTTTCAAACAGCCAGATCTGGGACTTGAACTGTGGTCGACCCTATGGGAGTCCAGCCCCGTAACCACCATGCCACCTACTGGCCTTGAAAAATATTTTTTAATTAATTAATTAATTTGTTTTTGAGAGTTTTGCTGTAGGGCACCTGTGCTCACCAGAGAGATAGAAAGTGAGAAATCACACCTCCTCCGCAGGGGGGTGGCCATGTTCCTTCTCCTCTTGGGATTTTAGTGAGCTTCATTCTGCTGGGTCTGGGATTTGAACCACAACTGGCCATGTAGGAGTCCAGTGCCTTAGCCACTATGCCAACCATCTCGTTGGTAATAGAAACCATACCACAAGTGTGATGTTTTCAGAGCTAATCAAGAGCTGTGACCTAATACACTAAAGAAGACTGTTTGCCCATCTGCCTGTCCTCTGTCGTGGAATAGAGTTCTGCACACACTGCCCTGTCTGTGGAGAGCGAGGGCCATTCCAAGGGTGTCCAGAGTTACTGACATTTAACAGCCACCACCAAAAAGCAACCTAAAACACACAACAAACGACGTTTGCACTGAGGTCAGGTAACAGGAAGCAGTGACTTTAGAAAGTAATTGATTTATAACTGTTAGCTCGAAAAGCTCCAAAATCATAGCCCACACGCAGAAGTCTGGTAACGTGTGTCAGCCAGCAGTCAGACACACGGAAGGGCCAGCTGTAAGGACTGCTCAGTGTAAGAACAGTCGGCCGCAGAAACAAATAGGGAGCGTCACGTCCTTTCTGGACAGGCCCTCTCTTCCTGAGGGGCTTGCAGAAGCATCTCGGCGGGGCCGGCTGCTGGTGGGGAGGCACTGGGTTCCCAGGTGGCTGGCTGAAGAGTCCTGGACCTGGCAGCTTGACATGTCACCGGGTGTTCATGCGTGCGTGCCCAGGGTCTCGGGGAGAAGGGATTGCGGAGTGGCCATCCTCCCGGGTGGGGAATCTCGATTGACCTCTCTCTGTGTGCCGATCTGGCAAAGGCATGTGTCCTGTGGCAAAAACCTGAACAAAAATTGGGTTGTCAGAAAAGTCATGACGTCTTTTTATTGTGGTGTCGGTGGTGGTTTTAAGAATTATTTTATTTCGCTTTATTTATTTATTTATTTTAATTTAACGGGGG
>NW_006159653.1:232890-247481 GCF_000334495.1 Tupaia belangeri chinensis | reverse complement strand
GCGGGGAGAGAAAGTGAGAAAGCAAGCCACCAGGTCCAGGACTAAAACCGCAGTTGGGTCACATGGAATCCAGTGCCTTTAATCACCACGCCACCTACCGGCCATCTCTCTTTCTTGTTTTAATGCAAAAATGCATCATGACTTTTCCAACAACCCAATGATAATTTAAAAGTCGTTAGACTAGCTTTGTGGCCTAAAGAAGCCAGGTCTTACATGGTCAGCCCCACAGTTACAGCCCTGGAACCCGGGGCTTGAAAAGCCACACCAGGCTCAGGTAGCCTCACTCTTCCCCAGTGGGGGCGAGATGGGGAGGAGTGACACTGTGGACATTTGCCATGGGGCTGCTCCATCCTCTCTTCTCATCTCTGGTGAGCACAGGCACCCTCTAGCCAAACTTAAAATAGGACAAAAATGTTTAGATTTTCTAAAAGCCATTAATGTTTAAATGTGAAAATATCTTATTTCAGTGAAGTTCTGATTCATATTGGTCTTTTTTTTTTTTTTTGAGAGAGAGAGAGGTTTTGTTACAGGTGTGATTTTCAACCTGCTGGGTATGTGACTTGAACTGTGGTCGGCCTCATGGGAGTCCAGCACCTTAACCATCGTGCCACCTGCTGGCCCCAGCAGTTTTTAACTTTAATACTGGTCTTAATGTAACTTTTTCTTTTTTTTTGAGAGTTTTTTGCCATAGGCCACGTGCGCTCACCAGACAGGCAGAGACAGAGAGACAGAAAACAAGAAATCACCCCCCAGGGGGGGTGGCCATGTGGCAATCCCTTTCCTCTCCGGATCTTGGGCATGCATGCACACACGCCCAGCTTGAGTTTAAGCCACCAGGTCTGAGACTTCAACCACGGTCGACTACATGGGAGTCCAGTCCAGCGACATAGCTTTTATGCCAACTTGTGGTCCCTCGTTTTTTTTTTTTTTTTTCTTTTTAAAGTGTTTTGTCATAGGATGCATGTGCTTGCCAGAGAGAAGGAAAGTAAAAAATCACCCAGTGGGGATGGCCACACCCCAACCTCTTCTCCATTCTCCTCTTAGGAATTTGAACATGAGGGCCGGTGTGATTTTCAAGCCTTTGGGTCAGGGACTTGAACCACCGTCAGCCCTGTGGGAGTCCAGCCGTCTCTCCCAAGTGGCTGACCACAGTTCAGGTTCTGGACCTGGTGGCTTGCTTTCTCACTCCCCCTCTCTGTGTGTCTGTCTGTCTCTGATGAAATGAATAAATGAATGAGCAAATAAAATTAAATAATTCTTAAAAAGAAAGTGCTGCTTTTACCTTTGAGGTCTTTCAGCCGTGCACGTTTTGAGATCAGACACCCTGAGCTGACAGATCATGCCAGTAGGGTCACACCAGACGCGGAGGGTAGTCCTCTCTTGGTGGGAGACACTTGACGTTAGAGGTTTTTGCCATAGGGCACGTGTGCTCACCTGAAAGACAGAGACAGTGAGAGGGATGGTGAGAAATCACCCCGCAGGGAGGATGGCCACATCACCGTTTCTAATCCATTTTTCTCCCAGTGTCTTGGGTATGCACACGCACATGGCTTGCGTGATTTTGAAGCCACTGGGTCTAAGACCTGAACTGTGGTTGGACACGTGGAAGTTCAGTGACATAACCACAGCATCCACTGGCCCCAAAACACACTTTTTTTTTTTTAAGAGGTTTTTGCTATAGGGCACGTGTGCTCACCAGACAGACAGAGACAGAAAGTGAGAAATATGGACACACCGCAATCCCTTCTCCATTCTCCTCTCGGGCTCCCGGGCATGCACACACACGCGCCCGGCGTGAGTTTTAAGCCACCGGGTCCAGGATGCGAACTGCACTTGACTACGTGGGAGTCCAGCGACATAGCCATTACGCTAACTGCTGGTCCCAACGCATTTTTTTTTTTTTTAAGAGAGTTTTTTTTTTTTTTTTTTTTTTTTTTTTTTTTTTTTTTTTGCTATAGGATATGTGTGTTCATGAGAAAGACAGCAAGAAGTCAACTCCGGGAGAATGGCCATACCACAATCCCTTCCCCATTCTCCTTTTGGGATTTCGGGCACACATGCACATGTGCCCAGTGTGAGTCTAAGCCACTGGGTCTGGGACTCGAACTGTGGTCAACTACGTGAGAATCCAGTGACGCACACTTGCCTCCATCTGCTGGTCCCACAAGAAGACACACTTGTAACCAAATATTCTTCATGTCCCCCCGTCTGCAGCTTTGCCTCCTCCAGCAAATCCAAAGTGCAGCCACTGCCCTGTCCCAGCTGCATCATGCCTGGATCCTTGGGACTGCCCTGTGAGGAGTGGGGGCTAGAGGGTAGCAGGGGTCTGTGGGTGCGGCTGTGGTGCAGAGCTGGACCTAGGCCCCAACACACATAATTCTTTTTGTTAATTATACTTGTAAACAAGAAAGACGGTAGAAAATACTCACATAGGCCCAGCAAGCAGTTCAGAGGTTAAGACAGCTGGGTCCCAGGTGGCTAACTGCAGTTCGAGTCCCAGACCCAGCAACTTGAAAACAGGCAGGTGTTTACATATGTGCTCAAGATCCCAATGTAGGCTAGAGGAGAAAGGGTCCGGGTGTGGCCACCTCCCAGGGTGATTTCTCAGCCCCCTTCTCGCAAGTCTGTGCCATACAGGAAAGACTGAAAATTGGTAGACGTGTTGGGGCCGGCAGATGTGTGGTTAAGGGCACATGGCCGATCGCAGAGCAAGTCCCAGACCTGGAGACTTGCTTTCTCACCTTCCTCTCCTCCTCTCCTTCCTTCCTCTCTGTCTCTTGCTCACCTTCCTTTCTCCCCCTCCGTCAAACTAAAATAAAGTTAAATAAAATAATTTTTTAAAGAATTCTTTATTTACCTAATTTTAATTTGTTACCTTTTTTTTTTTTTTTGGAGAGGTTTTTGCTATAGGACACGCGCTCTCGCCAGAAAGAGACAGACAGAAAGCAAGAAATCAACCCCCGGGGGAGACGGCCACGCTACAATCCCTTCTCCTCCATCCTCCTCTTGGGATCTTGGGCATGTATGCACTTGCACTGTGTATGAGTTTAAGCCACCGGGTCTGGGACTTGAACCGCAGTTGACTACATGGGAGTTCAGCGACATAGCCATTATGTCAACTGCTGGTTCCTGTCATTTTTTTTTTTTAATATTTTATTTTATTTATTCGTTCATTCTTTTTTTTTTTTTTTAGTTTGACCAGAGAGAGACAGAGGGTGAGAGTGAGAGAGAGGAAGTGGGAAAGCAAGCCACCAGATTCAGGACTCGAACCCTGGTTAGCCATGTGGGAGAGTCCGGCACCTTAATCATCACGCCACCTGCTGGTCCCGTGTCATTTGGTTTTTAAATTTGACCAGAGGGGAAGTGAGAAAGCAAGCCTCCAGGTCTAGGACTTGAACCGCTGTCAGGCATGCAGTAGTGCAGCACCTTAACCATCACACCACCTGCTGGCCCAATAAAATCTATTTTTTTTTTTTTTCAAAGAATTACTCTAGTGACCAGCAGTTGCCGAGATGGCGATGTCGCTGGACTCCCCACATAGTCGGAGTCTTGCACCAGCTGCTGCCCTGTAGATGGTATTGTACCCTTGCTGGGGTATCTAAGTGTGTAGAGAATCGTTTCAAAGGCGCCTGGGAGGCTTTTGAGTGCTTGCCTTGGAGGAGGGTGCTGGAGGAGCTCAGAGGCCTTTTCATTCGGTGGAGACTTCGCCCCATGCAGGGTTACTTTTTCAGTTAAGAGGTGCCCACCTGGCCTGGCCTGACATGCGGCTCACACTCAGGGCCCGTAACCACTGCTGTCGTGGGGCCGTCTCCTCTCCCTGGAGGGTTACGAGTGTTTGTAGGAGGCCTGTCTCACAGAACTGCCAGGTATTTTGCTTTTGTTTTTGAATTTTTATTTAATTCATTATTATTAATTTTTGATTTGCTGTAGGGCACAGGTACTCACCAGAGAGAGAGAGAGAGAGATACACCAGTCCTGGACTTGGACCACACTGACCGTGAGAATCCAGCACCTAAATACCACACCACCTGCTGGCCCCAAAATTTATTAAAAATTTTTTTTTAATATTTAATTTTACTTAGTTTTAAAATTTGACCAGAGAGAAAGCTAAAGTGAGAAATCAGGGTGCCGGGTACAGGACTAGAACTACAGTCACCAATGTGGGGGTCCAGCACCTTAACTGCCATACCACCAGCCAGCCTCAAATTTAAAAAAAAATCTTTTTGGGGGGAGAGGTTTTTGCTATAGGTGCATGCGCTCACCAGAAAGACAGAGACATGGAGAGACAGAGACCAAAAGCGAAAAATCACGCCCCAGGGGGGATGGCCACGCTGCAATCCCTTCTTCTCCAGTCTCTTCTCAGGATCTTGGGTACGCACGCACATGCACCGGGCATGGCTTTAAGCCACCAGGTCTGGGACTTAAGTACATGGGAGTCCAGGAATGTAACCATTACACCAACTGCTGGTCCCCTAAATTTAAAATGTTTTAAATTAAAAACACTGATAAGGGACCAGCAGGTGGCATGGTGCTTAAGGCGCTGGACATTCCCACATGGCTGACCATGGTTCTAGTCTCGGACCTGGTGGCTCGCTCTCTCTCTCTCTGATCAAATTAACATAAAATGAATAAATATAAAATTAAGTAAAAATAATGAAAAAAACCTGGTAACAAGTGTCTGGTAGGTAGTATGTGCTCACTGTCCCAGACTCCTTTGTTCAGAAAGGCTTTAAGGTGAGCAGCCTCCCCTCCCATGGACCAGCTGTGGGGCCTCGTCCTTGACACCTGCTGTCACAGCTTTCAGATATCCATTCAGGGTGAGCCATCACTCATACACTTTCTTTAACAGTCTTTGCCAGAGGGTGCGTGGGCTAGCCAGATTTAGAGAGGGAGAAAATGAAAACCCCCGTGGGGTTTGGCACGGTCAGCCCCGCTTCACTTCTCCTGCTGTGGAACTTGGGGTGTGTATGCCCATGGGGCCAGTGTGTTTTTCAGGCCTCCTGGGTCCAGGACTTGAACTGGACAGTTGGCCACATGGGCTCCAGCTGCCTTCATCACTAGCTGGCCCATTCGTGTCTGTTTGGTATGCATGTTTGTATTTATTTATTTAGTTTTTAATTTGACCAGAGAAGGACACACAGAGAGAGAGTGGGAAAATGAGTAAGCGAGCTTCCAGGTCCAGGTCCAGAATTTAGACCGTGGTCAGCCGTGTGAGAGTCCAGCTCCCTTGACCACCACGCCATATGCCTACCCCATGTTTTGTTTCTGTTTTTTTTTTTTTTGCCTTAGAGTGCTTACTCACCAGAGACAGAGACCATGAGAGGAAAGCAAGAAATCACCTCTGGGGGGATGACCATGCCACAGTCCCTTCTCCATTTTCCTCAGGATTTTGGGCACACACACAGATATGCCTGGCGTGAGTTTTAAGCCGCCGGGTCCGGGACTCGAACCGTGGTTGACTGTTTGGGAGTCCAGTGGCATTAGCTATTATGCCATCCGCTGGTCCCACCACCTGCATTCATATCATGAGGCGCAGCGAGACACCCCAGAGCTGCTGTCGTACATGGCATTCTGTCCAAGCGAGGGTCTTGGTGCTTCTCTCATTCTTTGAGATGTCCTGGTGAACGTACCCAAACAGCTGGTTGTGGACAAGCCCTGTGGCCTGGTTAAGGCAGCTGGATCCCACAGTACCACCTGGCTTGAGAAACATGCTGGGCACGTGTGTGTGTGTGTTCAGAACCCTAAAAGGAAGGAGGATGGAAGAAAAGGGGTGTGCACGCCAACTCCCACGGGGCACCCTCTCTCCTCAGTGTGTCTTTCTCACTGGTGAGGAAACATGCTCTATAGCAAAATCCGAAGTAAGTAAAAGGCTGATCGAGGGTTTGTTCATTGCCAGAGTGCGTGTGTACTCAGGGGGCGGTAGAAGCCCTCCCTCCATGAGGCGTGGTCCGGGCCGTCCCTCCATTTCTCCTGGATAGGGTGGTGTGCAGTGCACGTGCCCACACCTGCTGCCTGGCCTGTGTCTCAAGCCACTGGAGCCAGGACTTGAACTGCGCAGTCAGTCACGTGGGGTCTGGCTGTTTGAACTCCCATGTCATGGAACTAATTCTCTCTCTCTCTCTTTAATGTAAGAAATCTCCAGACCCCACCTCCCAGGCTCGGATTATCGATGTGAGCTTCCTGTCTTGTCTCCGTTCTGCCCTTACTGTGCTGGGAGACCAGTTCTGATTACCTGTTCACAGATGCGTGGTCTGCTAGTTCTTAGTGAGACGTCCTCACTGAGAACCCCCTTCTGATGGGAACTGCCCTCGATTTGTCAGGACTGAGTGCAGGGACGCTGGAGCCAGGCACGAGGGCCCTTGCGTCCTGACTCCATCTCTTAGCAGCTTGGACCTTGTGTTCAGCCCTGAGTCCCATGTTAAGGCCCTGGGAACCCTGAGCTGTGGCAGCTCTGAGTGCTGACAGTGCCATTACTTCTGGGCAGGCGGATTGGGACCACACCACACAGCCCAGTGTGAGGCGTGATCAGCCTCCGGCTGCAGCCTTGGGGTCTGTGGAGCTGCCTGGTTTGACCTTGTGCTGGTGCCCTGCTCAAGGACTCCTGGGAGCGCATGCTCCTGACCTGAATGGCCACAGTGATCGGATGGCATTCCAGAAGTGCTAGGTTAGGGTCAGGACCCAGTTCTTCCAAGAGGATTTTGATCAGTTAAGTATTCTATTTAATTTAGAAGTCATTCTGGGGGCTAGCAGGTGGCATAGTGATTAAGGCACTGGATTCCCATGTAGACAACTGTAGTTTGAGTCCTGGACCTGGCGACTTAAAACTCAGGCTGGCACATGTACGTGCGTGTCCAAAATCCCAAGAGGAGAATGGAGGAGGAGGAATTGCGGTGTGGCCTGGGTGATTTCTTGCTTTCGGTCTCTTCGGTGAGCACATGCTCCCTGTAGCAAAAATCTCTGAAAAAGAAAAGAAAAGAGACTGATCTGAAACTGAGAGGCACTGTGAAGGAGGGGTAGTACTGGAAGCCGCCATTCACAGAACGGCACGGCAGCCGAGGGCCAGCAGGGGCAGGTGGCTGAGGCTCTGGACTCTCGCTTGGCCGACTGTGGCTCTAGTCCCAGACCTGGTGGCTGGCTTTCTCACTCTCTTTCTCTGGTGAGTGCACATGCCCTATAGCAAATAAAAGAAGATAATTAAAATTAAATATATTTTTAAAAAAACATGGCAGTCAGAAGGCCCCCTCCATGGTCAGTTTGTTCTCTGCTGTGAAGTTGATGGTTTAGTTCAAGGGTATCAGACGTGGCGTCTACGGCCACTTTCGATTCTGTGTAATATGCAGCCTCTGCCTAGCGGTTAAGGGAGCAGGTTCCCACATAGCTAGCTGGCCACAATTTGAGTCCCAACCCTAGAGGTTTGAAAGACAGGCTGGGGGACCAGCAGTTGGCGTAATAGCTACGTTGCTGGACTCCCATGTAGTTGACCATGGTTCGAGTCTGGGACCGGGTGGCTTAAAGTCACGCCGGGCGTGTGTGCCTACGTGCCCAAGATCCCGAGAGGAGAATGGAGAAGGGATTGCAGCGTGGCCATCCCCCTGGGGAGTGATTTCTCGCTCTCTGTCTCTCTGTCTCTCTGTCTGGCGAGCGCACGCGCCCTGTAGCAAAAACCGCTCTCCCAAGAGAAGACGGGCTGTGCACGTGGGCCCCAGACCCCGGTGGCTGGACGGAGGGGAGGCGTGTGACAGCCCCCTGGGAGGTATCCTCTGCACCCCGCTCACCTGCGGTGATTGAAGAAGAAAAGATGCAGGTGACCACTTCGCCTGTCGCAGCACGGGCAGGGCTGTCAGCCCCCTGGGCCTTTTCGGTGGTGGTCGCTACGTCTGGGGGACAGGAAGGCCCTGCGTGTGAGCCGGGCCCCAGGCCTGTCTGTTGAGGGCGGACAGCGTTTGCCCTTCTGGGAGGTGCAGTGGACACGTGCGTGCGCGCCTCTGCGGCATTCGATTGGACGCAGTGAGATGTTTGCCAGAGAGTATTTGGATGACCAACAGGGAGAGTGAGGAAACGCCCTCCGGGGAGGTGGCCACACCACCGTCCCTTTTCTGCATTCTCCTTCAGGATTCCCAGGCACGCGTGCACACACACCTGGTGTGTGTTCAAGCCACCGGTACAGGACTCAGGACTGTGCAGTTGGCCATGTAGAGCCAACGCCTTGACCACTGCGTTGTCAGCTGGCTCAGGTTTGTCCTTTATGGGACACACCTGCCCCCCCAACCCCCAGCCTGTGGGCAGCCAGTCGCTGACACTCGGCCTGTCGAGACTTGACTGTCCACGCCCGGCCTGCCTGTGGCTCCCGGCCTGCAGGGGACATGCTGCCTTGTTGCTGTGACTGGGCCGCCTGGAGCTGGTGCTGGTCCCGCCCAGGAGGCTGAGTGCCAGCCTGGGGCCTGACCTGACCCACCCTGGGAGCCCCTCACTGGAGAGCATTCTCACTCCTGGGACTCGCAGCCCCGCCATCACGCGGCTCTCTGCAGCACTTGGCTCCCACTGCCCCCAAATTCCTTTTCCGCTGTTTTTTCTTTTTGGTAGATAACTGGCTGACTTGTCACTGCCAGCCACGCTCAGTGTCATGCCTGATAGGACGTCAGCTCCGCAAGCTCCCCGCACTGTGGTTTCCACAGTGCTCCTCGTCACGGTTCCAGACTGAGGGCGGAAAGCTCCGCTGGGCCGCGCCCCCGGGACTCAGTGCACCTGTCCCAGCACGGCGCCTTCCACACGCATTAGGGCTTATTCATTCGCTGCGTGTTCTTGCCAGCTCTTCTGGCAGGAGGCAGTTACGCATCTAGAGACCCTTTCCCTCCCTTTCTGAGCAGACCAGAACCAGTCACCCTGCTTGGCACAGCTCTCAGTGACGCCTACTCCGTGGCAGTGTTGAGGTGGGGGGTCCTGCCCTGAGAGTGGGGCGGTGCTGCCTGGCTCAGGAAGGCTGGGGTGCACTTCAGGGCACCTGCCTCACGCTGAGTTCTCAGCTAGCCTTTCCTATCTCAGGGCCAAGGGCTGTGGTCAGAGTTTCTCGGGGTGTGTGCCACCGCGTGCGTGACAGCCGCGCTCTGCCCTGGACCGGGCCGTCGGTGCCACCATGTGCGTGACGGCCACACTCTGCCCTGTGCCCTGGGCCGGGCTGTCGGTGCCACCGCGTGCATGACGGCTGCGCTCTGCCCTGTGCCCTGGGCCGGGCCGTCAGTGCCACCGCGTGCATGACGGCTGCGCTCTGCCCTGTGCCCTGGACCGGGCCGTCAGTGCCACCGCGTGCGTGGCGGGGGGCCGGGCCGTCGCGGCCACCGCGTGTGTGACGGCCGCGCTCTGCCCTGTGCCCTGGGCCGGGCCGTCGGTGCCACCGCGTGCGTGACGGCCGCGCTCTCTTCTTGGCCAGGCCATGGATCACTTGGAGTCCTTCATCGCAGAATGTGACCGGAGGACTGAATTGGCCAAGAAACGGCTGGCGGAGACACAGGAGGAGATCAGCGCTGAAGTCTCTGCGAAGGTACGCTGGGCGCCGGGGCACCACCCCCTGGGTGGTCTGGGTGGGCAGCGTCCGAGTGAGGGCGGAGACCGTGATCCAGCCCTGTGTTGGGGACCTCACCCCAGGACGACACCTCTGCCCTTTTGTTTCATACTGTTTTTCTGTTCTGTGTTTTAATTTTTATTATTTATTTATTTGTTTATCTAAATTTGACCAGAGAGGGATATGGGAGGTGAGAAAGCAAGCTGCCAGGTTCAGGACTCGAACTGCAGTTGGCCGTGTGAGACCCAGTGCCCTTAACCACCACACCACCTGCTGACCCCATTTCTTTTCAGTTTTCTTTTTAATTCTTTTATTTTGACCAGAGAGAGAAAGTGAGAAAGCAAGCCACCAGGTCTGGGACTCAAACTGTGGTCAGCCACAGGAGTGTCCAGCACCTTAACCACCACACCTCCTGCTGGTCCCTTAATTTGTTTTATAACTTGCTGCAGGGCATATGAGGTGGCTGAGAGAAAACTCCCCCAAGGTGATGGCCGTGCTGCAGTCCCTTCTCCGTTCTCTCGGGACTTGGGGTGTGCATGCACACGTGCCCTGTTTGTTTTTCTTATTTTTTTTTTAAATTATTTTATTTAACTTTATTCATTTATTTATTTCAGTTTGACCAGAGAGGGATAGAGAGAACGAGAGAGAGAGAGAGAGCGAGCGAGCAAGCTGCCAGGTCTGGGACTTGAACCATAGTCAGCCATGTGGGAGTCCAGCACCCCTACCCATCAAGCCACCTGCCCGCCCCAGCCCTGTTTGTTTTTCAAAGTGTCGGGTCCTGTGGGATCTGGCATCTTCACTACCACACCTCCTGGCTTCAATTCGTGTGTTTAGACCTAGGCGTTCTAGGGCTGGCCTCATAGCCTTGTGGTGAGGGAGCTGCATCCCACACTGCCGGCTGTGGTCCACGTCCCGGCCCAGCAGCCTGGAAGCACAGTGGGTACGTAGGTGCCTGGAAGCACAGTGGGTACGTAGGTGCGTGGAAGCACAGTGGGTACGTAGGTACGTGGAAGCACAGTGGGTACGTAGGTGCGTGGAAGCACAGTGGGTACGTAGGTGCCTGGAAGCACAGTGGGTACGTAGGTGCCTGGAAGCACAGTGGGTACGTAGGTGCCTGGAAGCACAGTGGGTACGTAGGTGCCTGGAAGCACAGTGGGTACGTAGGTGCCTGGAAGCACAGTGGGTACGTAGGTGCCTGGAAGCACAGTGGGTACGTAGGTGCCTGGAAGCACAGTGGGTACGTAGGTGCCTGGAAGCACAGTGGGTACGTAGGTGCCTGGAAGCACAGTGGGTACGTAGGTGCCTGGAAGCACAGTGGGTACGTAGGTGCGTGGAAGCACAGTGGGTACGTAGGTGCGTGGAAGCACAGTGGGTACGTAGGTGCGTGGAAGCACAGTGGGTACGTAGGTGCGTGGAAGCACAGTGGGTACGTAGGTGCGTGGAAGCACAGTGGGTACGTAGGTGCGTGGAAGCACAGTGGGTACGTAGGTGCGTGGAAGCACAGTGGGTACGTAGGTGCGTGGAAGCACAGTGGGTACGTAGGTGCGTGGAAGCACAGTGGGTACGTAGGTGCGTGGAAGCACAGTGGGTACGTAGGTGCGTGGAAGCACAGTGGGTACGTAGGTGCGTGGAAGCACAGTGGGTACGTAGGTGCGTGGAAGCACAGTGGGTACGTAGGTGCGTGGAAGCACAGTGGGTACGTAGGTGCGTGGAAGCACAGTGGGTACGTAGGTGCGTGGAAGCACAGTGGGTACGTAGGTGCGTGGAAGCACAGTGGGTACGTAGGTGCGTGGAAGCACAGTGGGTACGTAGGTGCGTGGAAGCACAGTGGGTACGTAGGTGCGTGGAAGCACAGTGGGTACGTAGGTGCGTGGAAGCACAGTGGGTACGTAGGTGCGTGGAAGCACAGTGGGTACGTAGGTGCGTGGAAGCACAGTGGGTACGTAGGTGCGTGGAAGCACAGTGGGTACGTAGGTGCGTGGAAGCACAGTGGGTACGTAGGTGCGTGGAAGCACAGTGGGTACGTAGGTGCGTGGAAGCACAGTGGGTACGTAGGTGCGTGGAAGCACAGTGGGTACGTAGGTGCGTGGAAGCACAGTGGGTACGTAGGTGCGTGGAAGCACAGTGGGTACGTAGGTGCGTGGAAGCACAGTGGGTACGTAGGTGCGTGGAAGCACAGTGGGTACGTAGGTGCGTGGAAGCACAGTGGGTACGTAGGTGCGTGGAAGCACAGTGGGTACGTAGGTGCGTGGAAGCACAGTGGGTACGTAGGTGCGTGGAAGCACAGTGGGTACGTAGGTGCGTGGAAGCACAGTGGGTACGTAGGTGCGTGGAAGCACAGTGGGTACGTAGGTGCGTGGAAGCACAGTGGGTACGTAGGTGCGTGGAAGCACAGTGGGTACGTAGGTGCGTGGAAGCACAGTGGGTACGTAGGTGCGTGGAAGCACAGTGGGTACGTAGGTGCGTGGAAGCACAGTGGGTACGTAGGTGCGTGGAAGCACAGTGGGTACGTAGGTGCGTGGAAGCACAGTGGGTACGTAGGTGCGTGGAAGCACAGTGGGTACGTAGGTGCGTGGAAGCACAGTGGGTACGTAGGTGCGTGCCCAGCCTCAGCAGGGAGAAGTGCCGGAGCGAGGCCATCCATGCCCACTGGCCGTGCCCTCCCCTTTTCTCCTCGCTCTAGTGACCACATGTGCTTTTTGGTAGTTAAAAAGACAATGTAAAGATGCCGTACCCACGTGGCCGCCCGTACCAGGCAAAGTCGACGGCGGCAGAGCACACAGAAGACAGCCCGGCGGTCCCTAGCGTCTGACTCTGGGCTGCTCTGGGGGACAGGTGTCGGTGCCCTGGTTGGCACTTAGCACGTGGGCGTAGTTTGTAGCTGGGACCTCAGGAGTGCCCATAAGGCTGTTAAAGTTGTTGGGGTTTGCGTGCCTCATCTGGGTCTTAAACTGTCTTTTCTTTTTTCCCTAAGAATTATTTTATTTAACTTTACTTATGTAGTTTTTCATTTGACCAAAGAGGAACAGAATGAAAACAAGCCACCAGGTCCAGGACTCAAACTGTGGTCAGCCAGCACCGTTAACCACGCCGCCTGCCGGTCCCCTGTCCTATTTCTTTGCAATGGGACAGACCAGAAATGCAGCAGCACAAACACTCGTTTCTTCTCCATTCAGAACCTTGTTAGATGTCCGCTTACCCGATTCTTTTCTCTCTCTCCTCAGGCAGAAAAAGTGCATGAGTTGAATGAAGAAATAGGAAAACTCCTTGCTAAAGCTGAGCAGCTGGGGGCAGAAGGGAATGTGGACGAATCCCAGAAGATTCTTATGGAAGTGGAGAAAGTTCGAGCGAAGAAGAAGGAAGCTGAGGTGGGAGATTCTGGCCGTTTGGGCTTGTGTGAAGCCACACCTGCATTTCCTTACTTGTGTTAAGCGTGGCTTCTTGGTAGTATCAGCTCCCGTCCCGACCGAGAGGAGGGTAGAGCTCCCGCTGTCAGCCTGTCGCGCCCGCGGCGTGTTCATAGTTAGCAGTCTGCCGCCTGGCCCTGGCCCCTCGGATTCCTGTTGGCATCACCTTGTGGGCTTTGAAAGAAGTGGTGGGTGCCTGCGTGGCAGTGCTGGGCGTGTCCTGTGGCGGAGCACCGTCCCACTGCCATCCTCTCCTGCCCAGTGGCCTCTGGCCATCCCACCCCTTAGTCTCTCTCACGTGGTCAGACCTGTGCTGTTGCAGCTCTGTAGCTTTTCCGTGTTGGGTTCGTGCCCGGTGGTCTGCACTTAGTTTTCTGTGTGCCCTCTCGTGGCTGATAGCGCGTTTCTGTTAGTACTGAGTTCTGTTGTACTGTTTGGGCTCGCCGTGGCAAGGCCATCCTGGTCGCGAGCTTGTTTGGGCAGTCAGGAATAAAACCCCATGCCGGTGCGGTTGTTGTGTGGGGGTACACGTCCAGCTCAGACGGTGTTCGGGCCTTCCCTTGTGGCTACACTGCTGCCATTCCCAGGCCAGGGAGTGAGGGCTCCTCTGCTCCATGCGCTCACCAGCACGTGGCGGTGGTGGCGGTGGTGGCTGTAGTGGTGGTGGTGGCGGTTGTGGCGGTTGTGGTGGTGGAGGTGGTGGTTGTAGTTGTGGTGGCGGCGGTGGCGGTGGTGATGGCGGTGGTGGTGGCTGTAGTGGCGGTGGTGGTGGCTGTAGTGGCGGTGGTGGTGGCTGTAGTGGTGGCGGCGGTGGAGGTGGTGGTGGTAGTGGTGGTGGTGATGGCGGTGGTGGCGGTGGTGGCTGTGCTGGTGGCAGCGGTAGCTATGGTGACACAGTGGTGGTGGTGGCAGTGGTATGTTCTCAATCGGCGTGTTAGGTGTGTGGTTGTGCCCTTGGCATCTCCTTAGAGCTGTGGTTTTCAATGCACCTTTTGTCTGCATCTCTCTCCTCTTGGACGCAGCATCCGTCCAGGTGCCCAGGGGCTGTGCCTGTCTTTCTGCCTTTCTGTAGGTGCGTCTTCCATTGGCCGTGGGCAGTGAGTGCACCCCCACAGGCCAGCAGTCCCTCCCAGGGAAATGGCCAACATGGCAATCCTACCTCCATCCTTCTCTTGGGGTTTGGTCACGTACACACAGGCACCTGGTGCAGTTGTGCTCACAGCTGGAGCGGCTCAGCTGGCCGTGGAGGGCCCAGCCTCCCCAGCTACCGCCACCACTCATGGCTGTGCCTGTTCTGCCCGTCTTTTAAATTAAGTAATTCGTTTTATTTTTCTTTTGTCTTTTCTTTTTCTTGGAGAGATTTTAGCTATAGGGCCCATGTGCTCACTGGAGAGGCAGAGAGAGAGATAGAAAGCAAGAAATCACCCCAAGCAAGGGGTGATGGCCAGGGCACCATCTCTTCTCCTCCATTCTCTCCTCAGGGTTTTGGGCACACACACACATGTGCCCAAAGTGAGTTTCAAGCCTTTGGGTCTGGGCTCAGACCGTGGTCAGCCCTGTGGGAGTCCTGTCACTCCATCTACTGGTCCCAAGTTGTCCGTTTTCTTAATGTCGAGTGCTTTGCA
>NW_006159653.1:230745-231920 GCF_000334495.1 Tupaia belangeri chinensis | reverse complement strand
TGGTGTTGGTGGTTATAGTGGTGGTGGTGGCAGTGGTATGTTCTCAATCGGCGTGTTAGGTGTGTGGTTGTGCCCTTGGCATCTCCTTAGAGCTGTGGTTTTCAATGCACCTTTTGTCTGCATCTCTCTCCTCTTGGACGCAGCATCCGTCCAGGTGCCCAGGGGCTGTGCCTGTCTTTCTGCCTTTCTGTAGGTGCGTCTTCCATTGGCCGTGGGCAGTGAGTGCACCCCCACAGGCCAGCAGTCCCTCCCAGGGAAATGGCCAACATGGCAATCCTACCTCCATCCTTCTCTTGGGGTTTGGTCACGTACACACAGGCACCTGGTGCAGTTGTGCTCACAGCTGGAGCGGCTCAGCTGGCCGTGGAGGGCCCAGCCTCCCCAGCTACCGCCACCACTCATGGCTGGGCCTGTTCTGCCCGTCTTTTAAATTAAGTAATTCGTTTTATTTTTCTTTTGTCTTTTCTTTTTCTTGGAGAGATTTTAGCTATAGGGCCCATGTGCTCACTGGAGAGGCAGAGAGAGAGATAGAAAGCAAGAAATCACCCCAAGCAAGGGGTGATGGCCAGGGCACCATCTCTTCTCCTCCATTCTCTCCTCAGGGTTTTGGGCACACACACACATGTGCCCAAAGTGAGTTTCAAGCCTTTGGGTCTGGGCTCAGACCGTGGTCAGCCCTGTGGGAGTCCTGTCACTCCATCTACTGGTCCCAAGTTGTCCGTTTTCTTAATGTCGAGTGCTTTGCATGTTTTAGATGACAGCTCTCCATCTGATGCATCTTCTGTAAATATTTTCCCAAGTCTGTGGCTTGCCATCTCAACCCTTGGACATCTTTTTCAGAGCGAAAGTTATTCATTTTTTTTTTATTTTTACCAAGTCCAGTGTATCAATTTTTTCTTAAAGTTTCTTGCTATAGGGTACATGTGAGAAAGAGAGAGAGAGACAGAGGGAGGGAGGGAGGGAGGGCGGGCTCACCCCAGGGAGGTTTGCCACATAGCAGTTCCTCCTTCATACTCCCATTGGGATTTTGGGCATGCATGCATATATGCCCAGCATGTTTTTCTTCTTTATTTTAGTGGTTTTTGCCATAGGGTGTGTGTACTGGGGGTGGGGTGGGTGTGAGGGAGGGAAAATAAGAATTCAACACCTGGGAGGGTGGTCGTGCCGCAATCTCT
>NW_006159653.1:206709-230717 GCF_000334495.1 Tupaia belangeri chinensis | reverse complement strand
CTCATACACATGCGCCCAGCGTGAGTTTGAAGCCACCAGGTCTGGGATTCGAACCATGGCCTACATCATCTGCTGGTCCTGTCCAGCGTGTGTTTCAAGCTGCCATGTCCAGGACTCAAGCCACATAGTCTGCCATGGGGGCTGGTTGCCTTGTGTACCTGCTCCCTGCTGGCCCTCGCTGCTCCACCTAGGCTGTGCTTGTGGGGCTCCCCAAGCCCACCCGCCCAGGACCATTTAGTCTCTCCTGCTCTCGTCTCCCAGGGAGCTTTATGGTTCTGTGTTCCACGTTAGGCCCGTCCTCTCTTGTGAGTTCATGTGGTGAAGGATGTTGCTCTCTCAAGCTTTGCACGTTTGCACGTGGACGTCCAGTTCTAGAACCAGTCTTTGCTCCCTGATGTCACTTTCGTTCCCAGGCGGGTCCATGTCTGGGCCCAGTCTTTGGTGATGCCCTCCTCCACCTCTGCCCTCCAGCATCGAATTGCTCCCTGGGGCTTAGCTACTCCTGTGCACTTCAGAGCACGTTTGTTTTTTGTTTTTAAAACACTCTGGCAAGTTTTACTGAAGAAAAATGCTGCGTCGCTTCCTTCCCACCGGTCTGCCCGGCACACTTCTGACCGCTTCCTTCCCACCGGTCTGCCCGGCACACTTCTGGTGGCATCGTCTGGAAATGCCAGGGCCATGGTGGCCCGCGTGCACGCTCTGCCGCGTTCCCACGAGTTGTGCCCACTCATTGTTTTCTCCACTGTAGCGACGGACACGATTTACCCAGCAAGGCCTAGTACTCGGTGTCAGATTTCCTCCAAGCCGGGCGGTTCTTGGCGAGGACGATGACTTCGCTTTGCCCTGTTGGTCATCCTCAGAGTCTGCTTGGACCCCAGTACACACTTCCCACTTGTTGGAACTGGGAGTTGATGGACCCAGCGACGTTTTTGTCTTTTTGCGGCCACCGTCTTCCTGCCTTAGAGATGGGACAGCCCCAACCCAGAGCAGAGGCCACGATGGCCGGGGAGCAGAGAGCAGGGTCCCCTGAGCATGCTGGGCTTTGATCGGGGTTCTGTTTAATCTGCATCAGGTTGGGAAGAACTGGTATCTGGACAGTCCACGGACACGGGGCGGGGTTCTGTCTGTTCCTCATTTGATGTCTTCCATCAGAGGTGTATAGGTTTTTTAATAGCAGAGACAGTGTCCTTTAAAAAAAAATAGCCATCTAACTTTTCCATGTCAGGTAAAGAAAATCTTCAAGTTTCATATTTCGGATCAAGTCAAGAATCCATTTATAGGTAACAATTTTCTGATAGAGATCCTCCCCCTAAACTCCTAGGAAAAAATTCTATTATCCTAAGTGATAAATTCTTGTATATTCAGCAAACTTTATATTGGGAAAGCAAAAGAAGAGTTGGGGGAGCTATTTACTCCTGTGCATCATAATAAATCTAACTGCGGACCAGTGATGGCCTAACAGCTACGGCGCTGGACTCCGGGGATTCGGCCGCAGTTCAAGTCCTGGACCCAGTGGCTTAAAACTCACACTAGGCGCATGTGCGTGTGTGCCCAAGAGCCCAAGAAGAGAGTGGAAAAGGGACTGTGGCATGGCCATCCCTCCAGGGGGTGATTTCTTGCTTTCTGTCTCTGGTGAGTGCACTTGTCCTATAGCAAAAATCTCTCTTTGAAAAAAATCTACCTGATTGTCAACACCTTGTTTGCGATGATGTTTACATAAAATAAGTCATTTTTTTTATCAAATACACTGGTGCTTTTTTGAAATGTAGACATGGAAACTGTCTACGTAATGCGTTGGAACCTCCTTCTAATCTTAAATCTGCCATTAGACCGTGGTCGTGAGGGCACCTCCGTCTCAGGACGCCTCCCTCCCTCAGCTACTTCTCTTACACGCAGGTCATGTAGAGACACATTGAAGGCACAAGGGGAGGAACTTTACCTTGTTGACATAATGCCCATATGTTAACTTCAGAATGTAAAGCCCAAGGACCAGGAGTGGTATAGTGGTTCAGTCACTCGACTTCCACGTAGCCAACTGTGGTTTGAGTCGCCGATCTAGCGGCCTAAATCTCACACCAGGAGTATGTGCATACGTGCTCAAAACCCCAAGAGAACACTGGAGAAGGGATTGCTGTGTGGCCATCCCCCCCGGGTACTGATTTCTCGCTTTCTTTCTCTGTCTCTCTGGCAAGCACACATGCCCTATAACAAAAGTCTCTCCAAAAAAAAAAAAATGTAAGTCAGAGTTAAAGCATCACTGAATTCATACAATACATTATTTTTTAATTAATTAATTAATTTTTCTGTTTGACCAGAGAGGGACGGAGAGAGAGAGAGATAGGAAAAGTGAGAAAGCAAGCCGCCAGGTCTGGGTCTCGAGCTGTGGTCAGCCATGTGGGAGTCCAGCGCCCTTAGGCCCACCTCCTCAGAAGTCACCTAAACTGGTAGTCTTCTCTGTAGACCAATGGCTCAGTCAGAGAATGCGTTTATGATAGGCTGCTGGCTGTTGTTGTTGTTTGTTTGACCAGATAGGGACAGAGCGAGAGAGAGTATAAAAACAAGCCCGCAGTTCCAGGACTCAGACTGCAGTCAGCCATGTGGGAGTCTGGCGTTCTTAACCACCACGCCCCTGCTGGCCCTTACAGGCTGCTGGTTTAATTTTAGGCTATTTTCAAATATAGAAATGTTGGGATGGCAGGTGGTGTGGTGGTGAAGGTGCTAGACTCCCACATGGCTGACTGCGGTTCCAGTCTGGACCTGGCAGCTTGCTTTCTCACTTTCCTTCTCTCTCTCTCTCTCTCTCTGGTTAATGTCAAAAAATAAAAAAAAAAAATAATCACAATGAATAAAATGTTTTTAAAAATGCTATGAGTGGCATATAAACTTCATTTTTCCCCATTACCTACAGGGGCAATTTATTCAAATAAAAATTTGATCTTGTTCTTATTTTCTTAGATTTATTTCTTGAGTATTTTGTATTTGAGAGTGCTACTATAAACTGTAATGTTTCTAATTTCACATTCCATTGTTGACAACAGATATGTAAGAAAATGATTGATTTTGTGCTTTAACCTTGTATCCTGCAATCTCGCTTCTTAGTTCCTGGATTTTTTTCCATCTGTTGACCCTTTTGGGTTTTCTACATAGACGGTCATTTTCCCTTCCCACCATTACACCTTTCCTCTCTCCCCGTCTCTGCGAGTCAGCTGGGACTCCAGCGTAGTGCCAACAAGCAGTGATGAGAATTGCATTATGCTTCCTTTTATTCTCCCCAGTTTGCCAGAGGGTATCTGTGCTCACCAGAGAGACAGAAGGAGGAAAGCCACCACCCAGTGGGCCGTGGTCACACGGCAGCCCCTTCATTTCTCCATCTCTTGGGATTTAGGATGTGCGCACATACAGCAGGTGCAGACAGCGAGCGGTCAGGTCGTCGAGGGGTCCGAGTGGACAGCGAGCGGTCAGGTCGTCGAGGGGTCCGAGTGGACAGCGAGCGGTCAGGTCGTCGAGGGGTCTGACTGGAACACCTGTGGTCAGGATGTGACTTGAACCTCTGGGTCAGCACTGGTAGCAGTAACCCACTCCCCCCTCAGAGGGTCCGTGTGGCAGCACCGTAGCCGCAGGCGTCTTAGAGGGCTCCCGGGCTCTGATACCCTCCAGCAGGTCTTGCTGTGGGACTCGCTTCTCCCACCCCGACGCCGTGGGCACACTCCTTTAGGTTAAGGCTGGTCCGTGCAGTGCTGTGCTCGCCTCTGGTTCCAAGTGGGTCCACGTTGTCCTCTTCCCTTTTGTTTTTGTTTTTTTTTTTTTTTGGAGAGATTTTTTCACTGTAGGGCGGCGCGTGCGCTCGCCAGACAGACAGAGAGAGACAGAGACAGAAAGCGAGAAATCACCCCCCAGGGGGGATGGTCACGCTGCAATCCCTTCTCCTCCATTCTCCTCTCGGGATCTTGGGCACACACGTACACGTTTTAAGCCACCGGGTCTGGGACACGAACCGCGGTCGACTACGTGGGAGTCCAGCGACATAGCCATTACGCTAACTGCTGGTTCCCTTCCCTTTCGTTTTATGACATGACGGGCACATGTGCTCACCAGAGAGAGTTGGATGGAGGGAAGGTGAGAGATCACCCCTCGGGGGTGACCGTGCTGCAGCCCCTCTCTCAGGATTTTGGGCACACACATACCCGTTCCAGGCGTGTTTTTCAAGCTGCTGAGTCTGGTTCTCTAACTCGAACTGCCTGCACAGTTGGCCATGCGGAACCCTCCACAGCTCCTGCTGGCACTCTGGTGTCTCTTTTTTTGAGAGAGAGAGAGATTTCCTATAAAGGCACATGTACCCCCTGGAGCGAGAAATCACCTACCGGGAGATGGCCACGCCACAGCGCTTCCTCCTCCACCCTCCTCTCAGGATGTTGGGTATGCACACGCACCCAGTGTGAGTTTCAAACCATCGGGTCTGGGACCAGAACTTGGGTCGACTATGTGCAAGTCCAATGTGCCTTAATCACCATGCCACCTGCTGGTCCCCAAGTCTGAATTTTTTAAAAAAAGAATTATTTATTGAATTTTACTTATTTATTCTTTTTTCTTTCTTTCTTTCTTTCTTTTCTAAATTTGACCAGAGAGAGAGAGAGATAGGGAGACAGAGAGAGTGAGGGAAGTGAGAAAGCAAGTCACCAGGTCCGGGACTCGAACCGTGGTTGGCCATATTCAAGCGTCCAGTGTCTTAACCACTACGCCACCTGCTGGTCCAAAAATCTGAATGTTTTAAAAATTTATTTCTTTCGAGAGAAGACACACACAGATGCACACATGGCGCCCCCAGCAGTGATCTCGTGCTGAACTCCATCCACCAGCTGTGACCACGCACGCGTGCCCAGCGTGCGCCCCGTGGCCTCGGCAGTGCAGAACGGTGCCCGGCTGCCGGCCATACGGCTGGCCTTGCGCTGGGTGGAGGAGGAGGGAGCCTCCCTGCCTCCAGCAGCACCACCGTGCCGCGTCTGTCCTTCCCAGAGAGTGCCTACAGCTGGGGGCTGGACCGCGGCCGGAGGAAGCACGTCTGCTCCAGGCTGCAGCCCACGCTCCTCTGAGGGACGTGTGACACATCTGACCTCCCACGTTCTGATCATGGGGACTGTACTGGAGTATGGTTTAACAGGCATTGAGGCATAGTCCCCAGAGCCTGCTGTAGTTTTTATTTGCTCATAGTTTTGCTTGAAAATTGTTCCTTCTTGCTTCTCTCGTCCTGAAAGCTCTCATCGTGGGAAGACCTGCCTTCCCTGTCAGTCTCTGAGAAAAAGTTCAGCTTCTCTTTTGAATCGGACTAGTGTTGTAAATATTTGTTTCAGTATGAGTGTTAGCTCATTTCTTCAGTGAGCAAGAAAAATGGAATTGGTTGCAAGTGTGTAGCTTTGCTTTTAAAAATCTAGTCTGTCGTGTTTATTTAACAAAGTCACCTCTGGGGTGGCCCTCTTGCCCGGTGGTCACGGTCAGCCGTGTCCCACATGACCAAGTTCACTTCTAGTCCTGACCCCAGAGGCTTGAGAAGCGCTGGGCCTGCTGCATGCCTGCCCACCCAGAGTCCCTGCAGGGTGGGGAGGCGGGCTGCGGTGCGGCCACGCCAGCAGGGGTGCTTTTCCTGTCTCTGGCGCGTGCACACACTTTCTAGTCCGGAATGAAGGCCCCTGGCCCTGCCGCGGGTACCACTGCTGGAGCAGCTCGTGCCGTCCCCCAGGAGGAGTACAGGAACTCCATGCCTGCGTCCAGTTTCCAGCAGCAGAAGCTGCGCGTCTGCGAGGTGTGCTCGGCCTACCTGGGACTACACGACAACGACCGCCGTCTGGCAGACCACTTCGGGGGCAAGTTACACCTCGGCTTCATCCAGATCCGCGAGAAGCTCCGTCAGCTGAGGGTAGGGCCACGCCTCGTGCTCTAAGTTTCTTTTTGTGAGAGAGACAGACAGACAGGTGCCCTTGATGGGGTCTTACCATGCCGGGATCCTTCAGCTAGCCAGGGGGGAGGCGTGTCAGGCACACCTGGTGTGTTCCGATCAGCCTGGAACCCAAAGCCACCTCCCGTGTGACCCATGACCTACAGCAGCGACACTTTGTGTTGTCGTTCCTCTGAGTGACAAGACAGGCCTCCTGCACTGCGAATGAGGCTTGTCGCAGGCTGTGGGGCTACGCAGGCTTCTCCCACACGGAAAGTGTGGCTGCCAGGCAGGCACGGGCGCCTGGCTGACCCGGGGCCTTGTGTGTCCCCTAAGGAGCTGCTGTCATGGACAGCAGCTGTCAGGGCTCAGCCGGGAAGGGCAGGCTTGGAGTGGAGTGGCCAGCAGGGCGGCTGCAGCCACTGGTCTTGAAACTTTTTTCTCTGTGTTCCCAGTAGAATTTTGAAAGAGTATATTTTGTCACACTTTATTTTTCATTTACTTTTTTGTTTTTTTTTAATTTGCCAGAGGGTACATGTGCTTGCTGGGGAGAGAAAAGGAAAGCAAGAAAGCAGCCCAGGGAGTGGACGTGCACATGTGCACACACGCCCAGCGTGTCAGCCTCTGGGTCTGGGTTCACCCTATGCAGCCAGCCATGTGGGACCCAGCTGCCCTAACCACCAGCCCACGAGCTGGCCCTGCATACTTTTTTTCTCTTTTAAGAGTTTTCCATAGGGCTCATGTGCTCCTGCAGAGAGAAAACGAGAGATCACCCCCAGGGGAGCGGACACGGCACAGTCTCCTCTCCACGCTTGGGATTTGGGCACATGTGCATTCATGCTTGCCATGTTTTTCCTTTTTATGTAGAGGTTTTTGCCTTAGGGCACGTGTGCTTATAAGACAGAGACAGAGATAGTAAGAGGGAAAGTGAGCAATCACCCCGCCAGGGCAATGGCCACGCTGTAATCCCTTCTGCTCCATTCTCCTCCCAGGATCTGAAGCAAGCATGTGCCCAGCATGAGTTTTAAGCCACCAGGTCCAGGACTCCAACTGTGGCCAGCCATGTGGGAGTCCAGTGACATAACTGCTATGCCACCTGCTGACCCCCTGGGTGTTTTTCAAGCCACTGGGCCTAGGACTTGAACCATGGAGCTGGCCATGTGGGATCCAGTGCCTTAACCCCATGTCACCTGCTGATATGTCTCCCGTATACTTTTTTTAGAGAGATTTTGTGCTATACAGCACATGTGTTAGAGATGTTTGTTTGTTTGTTTGTTTGTTTTTGCCATAAGGCACATGTGCTTGCCGAAGGGACAGATAGAAAACGAGAAATCACCTCTGGAGGGGATGGCCATGCCTCAGCCTCCTCTCCTCCATTCTCCTCTTGGGATCATGGGCGTGCACACACATGTACCCAGCGAGTTTCAAATCTCTGAGTCTGAGACTCGAACTGCAGTCGGCTCTGTGGGAGTCCAGCAATAAAATCGTTATGCCATCTGCTGGTCCCCCCATACCTTTTTAAGTAGGAATCGTACCTTAAAAGTTCACAGATACAGAAGACATAGAACTCTTTATATGTGTCCTATAGAATGTGAGTAACAATGTGGTATTTACTGCCATCTCATTAAAATCTGCTGCTTGGGGTCAGCAGGTAGCATGGTGGTTAAAAAGCTGGATTCCCTTATGGCTGACCATGGTTCAAGTCCTGGGCCTGGGAGCCTGAACCTCCACAGCAGGCACTTGTGTTTGCATACCCAAAATCTGAGAGGAGAGTGCTAGAGAAGGGATTGCAGTGTGGCCATCCTTCCTAGGAGGTAACTTCTCTCTCCCTCTGTCTCTGGCGACTGTACATGCCCTATGGCAAAAACCTAGAAAAGAAAAGACGTGCTGCTTACCAGGGGATGTACACCCTCGTTCTCCCTTTATACCCACTCCTGCTCCCCGTCCTGTCGCACTTTCGCCCCAGTTGAAAACCCGTGCTGGCCGTCGGGAAAGTCATGTCGTTTTTCTATGCATCATGACTTTCCCAATGACATCCAAAAGTCTTACGTTCTTTTAAAAAATTATTTTAAACTTTGTCTGTCTATCTGCCTGCCTGTCTGTCTATTTGTCTGTCTGCCTGCCTGCCTGCCTGTCTGTCTATTTGTCTGTCTGCCTGCCTGCCTGCCTGTCTGTCTGTCTATCTGTCTGTTTGTCTGCCTGCCTGCCTGCCTACTTGTCTGTCTGTCTATCTATATCTATCTATCTGTTTGTCTATCTGTCTGTCTACTTGTCTGTCTGTCTATCTGACTATCTGTCTATCTATCTATATCTATCTGTTTGTCTGTCTGTCTGTCTGTCTATTTGACTGTCTGTCTATTTTAATTTGACCAGAGAGCAACACGGGGGTCGGGAGCTGAGAAAGCAAACCGCTAGGGCCAGGTCTCAAACCGCGGTCAGCCATGTGGGAGCTGAGCGCCTTAACTACCGCATCACCTGCCGGCGCTGTCTTTGATGTTCTGAATGTGTATCTGTGCTTCCAGATGGGGATATAGTGGGCTGGCCCCACGGCCTGCTGGGTAAGGGAGCCTGGTCCCACAGGGCTGACCCCTGCTCACGTCCTGGCCCAGTCATTTGAGAAACACACGTGCATGTGTGCCCAGGCACCAGACAGGGTGGGGAAATGGGAACTTGTTGCAGGGCACGCCTCCGCCCTGTCTCTGGCGGGTGCACATGTGCACTGACAGCATGGGGGGACAGCAGGGTCAGGACATGCAGTTTGTCGGGCCCAGCAGGAGGGAGAGGAGGAGGAGGGCTGTGCGGGCCATGCCCCACTAGGGTGCTGCTTTCTCCCTCTGTCCAGGGGGTACCCAAGCTCTCTGGCAAATGAAAGAAAAGGACTTTAGCCATTAAACAAAATGCACAGTTTGTTGCTGAATTTATAAAATGTAGCGATAAAACATTTTTTCATGTCCTAAGTTTTGTTTTGTGTGTTTTCCATTTGCCAGTGGGTGCTTGTGCTTTCTGGAGGGGGGGGAGGAGAGATGAGAAGGTGCTCCCCATCGGCCGTGGCCATACCGCAGTCCCTCCTCTCCTCCATCGGCCGTGGCCATACCGCAGTCCCTCCCCTCCTCTCCTCCCTTGGTTGGTTGGAGGTCTGCCGTAGGGCTAGGACGTGTGCACTCTTGGAGGGAGGAGGGGAAGTGGGGGTCACACGCACCGTCCCCACCCTCCTGGGTCAGAGTGGGGGTGCCACGCCGTAATCCCTTTTCCTCCATTCTCCGCTGGTATTTTTGGGCACGTATGTGCACATGCACGTGTGAATTTTCAAATCCCCGGGTCCAGGACTCAAACCACAGCCAGTCATGTGGGAGTCCAGCACCTTCAGCACCACAGTACCTGCTGGCCCCCGCCTTTCTGGTTTTGGGCATCCATCCAGATGTGCCCAGTGTTGTGCCAGGCACATGGTTAGCCCTGGGCGTCCAGCTGCCTTGACGTACTAAGTTTTAAGAATGAATGACTGTACCCAGGCCAGCCGTCGGCACGGTCGGTAAGGCAGCCCGGGCCCACACCACTCCCTTTGCGGTTCAGGCCTGGGCCTGGCATCTAAAAACAGGACGGCTGCTGGCTGTGCCGTCGGCAACCTCTCCCCGGGCTTCTGGCCATGCCTCGGAAAATTGAGGAAATCAGAGACTCTGCTGGCAGCCCAGCCAAGGGCCACGTCTGTGGAGGTCGAGGAAGACGAGGGCTACAAGTTTAAAAGAGGATGGATCAGCCACCTTTACCCCTTGATCACCACAAAGAGAAGGCAGAGGATCTGGAGCTGCCCTGCCCCCAGGTTTGGCAGCGCAGGAGCGAAAACGAACCAGACGCTATCTGAACTACATTCAGCATTTTGTTTAATTTTTTAAAAAGGAAAACCATGATGGCTATATGCACACATGCCCCGCGTTCAAGAGGAGGGTGGAGGAGAGTGGGTTTCCCTGGCCACCTCAGGGTGTGCTTTCTCACCACCCTCCCGGCCCCTTCAGTGGGAGGCGTGCGCTCTATAGCAAGGAGGAAAGGGGTGAATGTGTCTTCAGCTCCTTCGAGTGCTCCGGTCCAGCTAGCAGTACTGAGGTCACGTAGCTGTGCGTGGTCAGGCGCTCGCATTCTGCTAGGTCATCGCCCCCTTTCATCTATGCAGAAAACCGTGGCTGAGAAGCAGGAGAAGAGAAACCAGGACCGTCTGAGGCGGCGAGAGGAGCGGGAGCGGGAGGAGCGGCTGAGCAGGAGGTGAGCTGCGGATGGCCGCACGGCCCATAGTGAGCGGGTTCCTCCATCGGGGCGTGGTGCCGTCAGTCAGCCTCGGGCCGCGAGGGAGGAGAGAGCAAGGGTAGTGTGGCACAGGCCATGTGGCAGCCTGAAGGGGAAGGAGAGTCGGCACATGCATCTTCTGTGAGGACCCTCAAGGCAGGACTCGGGGCCTGTGTGGCTGGTGGCTGTGGGAGAGGGAGGCTCAGGCCTTGTTCACTTAGCATCATGGGTCACTGGGCACCTTGTCAAAGGGATGGGGTCTAGCTGCCTCAGGAGAAAGCGTGGGTGTTGGGGTAGAAGCAGTAAGACCAGGGAGGAGACCGGTGGGCATGCTCTGGGGTAGGACTGAGGACAGGTGCCCTGGGAGGTGTGTGGGAGAGGCTGGCCTTGTAGACCTAGCCTGGGCTGCCCTCAACTGTGGCTGGAAAGGCTGGACAGGTGGGGCTGGAATTCGGCTCTGCTGTGTCCCTTTCGAGCTGTCAGAGACGGTCAGGTAAGGTGCTGAGCACACGTGGAGTTCAAGAGAGGTCAGAGCCAGAACTACCACACCCTCAAGCAGGCCTAGCTCACTGGCCCTGAAAATCCAAACCCTAAGAACTCGCTAGTGTCCAGTTCAAAAAGGGTTTTCTTGGGTTTTTTTTGTTTTGTTTTTGAGAGGTTTTTGTTATAGAGCACATGCACTTGACAGAAAGTGAGAAATCACCCCCCTGGGGGGATGGCCACACCACAATCCCTTTTCCATTCTCCTCTTGGGATCTTGGGCGTGTACTCACATGTGCACGGCATGAGTTTAAGCCACTGGGTCCGGGTTAACCACGGTCGACTACTCGGCAGTCGAGTGACATAGCCATTACGCCGACTGCTGGTCCCGAAAGGGTAATTGTTTGTTTGGTTGGGGTTTTTTTTGGTGGTGGTGGGGGGGGGAGATTTTCACTATAGGGCGTGTGCGCTCGCCAGACAGAGAGAGACATTAGAGACAGAAAGTGAGAAATCACCCCCCAGGGGGGATGGTCACGCCGCATTCCCTTCTCCTCCATTCTCCTCTTGGGATCTTGGGCACGCACGCACACACGCCCGGCATGAGTTTTTAGCCACCGGGTCCGGGACGTGGGAGTCAACCGCGGTTGACTACGTGGGAGTTCAGTGACGTAGCCATTACGCTAACTGCTGGTTCCCCCCCCCCTTTTTTAAAGGAATTATTTATTTTATTTTTTTATTTTAACTTTTTTCCCACATGAGTTTTTGTCAGAGAGAGAGAGAGAGTTGAAAGCAAACCAGTAGGGCCAGGACTCTAACAACAGTTGTCCATGTGGGAATTCCAGCGCCTTAACCACCACGTCAACTGCTGGCCCCAGAAAGGATAATTGTTTATTGTGTATAGTTTTGTTTTTGTTGAAATTATCTAGCAATGGATTCTGATTGTAGAGATTCAAACAATATGAAAACAAATTAAGCGGAATAGGCAGTTGTTTTCACACACAGGATGCTCACTGTCGAGGTGGCCGTGCCGCCCTCAGTCGTGTCAAGGCCGCCTGCGTTGTAGGTCTGCGTGAGAGGGGACCACGCTGTCTTGTGCACTGTTCCACTGTTGGTCATGGGGCTGGAGAGGCCCATGGCTCGGGCGTAAGCCTATGAGACTCAGGGGTCTGTCCATGCTCACATCACCTTGGCAGCCTCAAATCTGTGCCCAGCGCCAGGCCTGCCCTTACTGTTGGCCCTCGTGGGTGTGTGGTGAAGACGCGCCGGGCTGGGTGCACTCGGGCAGGCTGTAGCTGATGCCTCTGGGCTCGGCTGCTGCTCAGCCCCCCAGCCAGAGGCGTGAGCGGCCTCTGAATGGGCCTAGCGCTCCCTCCCAGGCCCTTGGGAAGCCCACCTCTCACGTTGGGGCATCTCCCCTCAGGTGGTGAGGAGCAGTGTGCTTTTGGGAAATGGTCCACCTTTTTTTTTTCCCTTTTCTAGGTCTGGATCAAGAACCAGAGATCGCAGGAGGTAGGTTTCCAAGTCACTGAGGTGCTTCCTGCCATAGGCCTTCTGCGATTGTTGTCCCAGACTCGTGTTGCTGTCCCTGGGCAGTGTGGGCTAGGCGTAGCGTGCAGTGGGGTCCACACTGGTGAGGGTGGTCACCGGCTGCCAGAGCCTGACCAGGGCTCAGGCAAGACGTGTCCAGAGGGTCAGGAAAGGTCTGGCCGTCAGGCACTAACTGCTGGGGGTGTTTTGTTTTCGTTTTTCCTTTTATGAATTATTTCATTTTACCTTTTATTTACTGTAATTTTTAAATTTGACCAAAGAGAAAGGGAAAGCAAGCCACTTGCTCTGGAACTTGAACCGCAGTCAGCTCTTGGCCTTAGCTACCATGCTGCAGGTGGCGCAGCAGTTGCATCACTAGACTCCCCCCCACGTGGCCGGCCAACCACAGTTCAACTCTGGGACCCGGTGGCTTCAAAATCACGCCGGGCACATACGCGTGTGTCCAAGATCCGGGAAGGAGAACAGAGGGAGGAGGGTTTGCAGTGTGGACACCTCCTCTGGGAGGTAATTTTTCACTCTCCCTCTTACCGTCTGTCTGCAGCAAGCACACGCACCCTAAAGGAAAAACCTCTTTTAGACAGTGATGGTAGTCTCGGGAGGCAGGAGGGTGTGTGGGTCAGGCAGCCAGCAGAGCCAGCCGAGGTGCGGGCCTGGGGACTCGCGGCCAGGGCTCCATCCTTCTGAGTCTTGGCTTGTGCAGGTCACGCTCCCGGGACCGGCGTCGGAGGCGGTCGAGATCTGCCTCCCGAGAGCGGAGGAAGCCTTCCCGGTCCCGGTCCCGAGACAGACAGCGGCGCCCCCGCAGCCGTTCCCGGAGCCACAGCCGGGGCCACCGCCGGGCCTCCAGGGACCGGAGTGCGAGGCACAAGTAAGCGCTTGGAGGGAGCCCTCCCTGTACCCGGGCCTGCTGGGGTCTGTCCGCGGGGCCCTCCGCGTGTCTGGCAGTGGGGCCGGGTCTGCACTCAGGCCTGGCTGGGATCAGCGTGGGACTCACAGCCCATTCTCACCCCTGAGCTGGGCCCACGCACTGTCGCGTCCTTCCAGACAGCGTCCTGTTCTTTCCATCTCTGTTGTGTTTTTTTATTTTGATCTTTTATCCCCCGTTGTGTTTTACGTATTGCGTGCGTAGTTTTGTGTTCTGTTTAACCCCGTTTACGTTAGAGTGAAAGCGCTTCCTCTTATTAAAGGTCTCCAAACGTCACTCCAGGTGGGCACAGGCTGGCAGGCCTGGCCGCCACACCCACCGGGTTCCCAGGCGTGGGGTGCAGGGCGTTTCCTGGCCCAATGTGGGGGTCCCCATCGTGGGCACCCATGCAGCAGTCACGAGGGCGACAACCTCCGCTGACCTCTGCTTCCCATTCCCAGGTTCTCCAGAGAGCGGGCATCAAGAGAGGAGCCCTGGGAAAGCGGGCGGAGCGAGCGGGGGCCTGCCGGCTGGAGGCTCGGGAGCGCCAACGGGCCGGGGGGGTCGGCGGCCACCGGAGCGGGGGCCTGCCGACTGGAGGCTCGGGAGCTCCAACGGGCAGGCGGCTTCGCGGCCATCAGAGGAGAAGGAGGCCGGCGAGCTCTGAAGCTGTGCGGCACTGTGAATAGTCTGACGGGTGTTCCGAACAGCCCGCAAGTCCTTTATACTCGCTGGGTGCCCCTTCCTTTTTGTAGTTAACACCTCTTGTTTCTGAGCTCGCCGTGAGTTCCTAGAGCCGTGCGGAGTCTCCCATGTTCTGGGCTCTGTGGATCAGGGTGAATAAATATGTCGGATGCCCCCTGACAGCTGGTGGGTCTCTGCCGTCCTCTGCTCTCGAGCCTCGTCCGGGGACCCTCCACACCTGGTGCTCACACACTGGTGCTGCTGTCACCCTCGGAGACGTGGCAGCTTCCTGTCGGGCCACCTCTGGACTCGGAGTATCCGCTGTGTGCCAGGGCATCGCACATGAACCTGCTGGGCCAGAGCCAGGGCGTGTGGCTGGCGGTTCACCCTGAGCCTGTGAGCTGCACACCCTTCCCCTCCTGGTCCCGTGAGACTGGCACGGAGAGGCACACCACACTAACCCCCTTACTCAGGGCCAGGAAAGAGCCCCGGATCAGGCCATGGCAGCCAGAGGTCCTCAGGAGGGCTACCGGCCCTGGGTGTAGGTCACCTTGGAGGTTGTGGTCCCTCTGCTCTTTGCTGTGGGTCATCCACAGGGTGCCTGAGGCTGGCGCAAGGCTGTCTGAGAAGGGCAGCCACCAGCTGGCAAGCACGAACCAGGAGCAACTCTTGTTTTCACATTTCCAGGTGCTTTTCGGGGTATTTTGGAGGGAGTTTCTGAGGGTCACCCCCTTCAAGCAGGGCCGCTCACCCCCACCTGTCTTCTGCAGAAGTGTGGGTACCACCCGGTCACAGTCAGCTCCGTGGGCACACTGGGCTCCGCGGTCTGGATCTGATGACCACGCTTGTGCGGCCACAGGCTGTCCCCTTCAGGAGAGAGTGGGCAGGTGGGCTGCTCTGCTGGCCCGTCACATGGGTTCCCCTGGCTAGCTGTGTCCACGAGGAGCCTGGGAAGGGCCAGCCCAGAGGCAGGTCTGTGCTGCTCAGATGTCACCACAGTCCCTGCTGGCACCTCCTGCAGTGGGACTGAGGACGTGTGGTGCCCCAGCCTTCTGCGTTCCTGGGCCCTAACCAGGCACCCTCTCCCTCCAAGCCATTCCCATTGTGACTGGCTTGGGTTCCTTTTTCCTGGGTATGAATCTGTGCGTGGACAAACAGCTGTATTTTGCGCGTTTTTGTCTGTCCAGGGTGGGGTGTGTCGCCATGCCATAGGCGGCACTGTCGGGATCTGCAGGCCCTCCTGGCAGCCCGCGCCCGCTGCTGCAGGCACTCCTGCCTCCTACCCTGGGACAGTTCTCAGAACACTTTCTTTTGTTTACCTGTTTGCTTTGATTTGTTTTAGATTTTGCCATTGTCCACGTGCTCAACGGAGGTGGGGGCAGGTGAGAACTCACACCTGGGGAGATGGCTGCCCACAACCCTTCTCCTCCATTCTCCTTCAGGATTTTGGGCACGTGTGCGTGCGTGTTTTTCAAGCTGCTTGGGGACTTAATTGTGGGGTCGGCCATGTGGGATCCAGTGCCTTAACCACCTTGTCACCTGCTGGCCCCAGGGCATGTTCTGTCCCTAGGAGCTTGGTCCTGGCTGAGTCGAGACCTGCCCCCCGTGGCAACCTTGGCGTGCTCACGTGGGCTTTGCTCCCTCCTGCTTGCCGGGTCGGCTGTAGGGCCGTGCTTTCCTTTCCATCTGGTGACATGCCTGGTCCTTCCTGCCCAGAGGTAGTGTCTGGCCTGGGAGGGCCGTACTCTGACCCGGAGGGCTCTCTGCGGTGCAGGGTTGGCAGGTCTCCTGGGGACAGGGCCGTCTGCAGGGCCAGCACCTTCCTGTAGGCCTGTAGCGCCTGGCTACGGTGCACTCTTCTCACTGGGGGCTGGTCACACATGGCGCTGGGTAGTTGGGGTGTGTTTTTATGTTTGTGGTTCCCCCCCCCAGAAAAATGAGATGAGTGGCCCTGCTTGGCACTCGCCTCCTGTGGCGCCTGCTTTTGGGGAATGAGCCTGAGTCAGCTGAGAGCCCTGAGCAGGTTGGAGGTGTCCTGGGGGCAGCAGCAGAGGGCAAGGGCTGACGTCAGGTTCTTGGTGTAGCCGTGTGATCTGGGTGTGACGGGCAGACGTGGCCACAGCAGGCAGGGTACCTGGCATGGGCACCTCTGACAGGTAGGGGACAGCGGGCAGTAGCTGGACCCTGGGCTACAGGAAGGCCTCCTGCTGCCTGCCGCCTGCCACAGCCTCTCACCTGGAGGGGCAGGGGGGGGGTTAATGCAGGCAGCAGGGCTACTGCTGCGTTGTAGGGAGTGGGCAGATCTGGACGGAGCCCTGGTGACCCCACAGCCTGTAAGCGCACTAGGCAGGGCTCGGCACCTCCGCTCTACTTGACATGGGCCTGCCAGCTCCAGCACACCCACTGCGTGGGCCCCGGGGCTCGGACCCCAGACCTCTGTGCTGGCTGTGCCCACCACTGTCCTGTAGTCCAGGGGGTTGGGGCCAGGGGTTGTGACATGGCAGGACTCTTTCAGTCTGAGGGGGGTTTCATGTTTGTCCCATAAATTAAGAAAAAAGCCCTTGTTAGGATAAGATGTACAGAAAGTTCCTGTGTCAGCCTGTAAGAAGAGGCAGTGCTTGGGAGCAGGACGGAGGGCAGAGCCCGTCAGCTCCTCGGGGCCTGTGCACTGGCCAGCATCGCCAGCCCACCAGGCCTGGGACCGGGCCCGTGTCTGACTCCCGGGCGGCACCGCCCGGACACTGCTGCCTTCGCAGCCCGAGCTGGGCCTGCGCTCAACCTTTTTTTTTTTTTTTCTAAGAATGATTTATTTTGCTTTACTTTTTGTTACTATTTTAATTTGACCAGAGAGATGGGGAGAAAGGGAAAGTGAGAAAGCAAGTTGCCAGATCTGGGACTCAAACCATAGTCTGCTGTGTGGGAGTCCAGTGCCCTTAACTACCACGCCACCTGCTGGCCCCTATGCTAAACCTTTTTATTTTTTTTTAAGAATTATTTTCTTAAACTTTATTTATCTAGTCATTTTAATTTGACCAGAGAGGGACACAGTGAGAAAGAAAGAGAACAGGCCGCCAGGTCCGGTACTCAGACCGAGGTCGGCCGTGTGGGAGTCCAGCGCCCTTAACCACCACAGCGCTTGCCAGCCCCTGTGCTAGAGCTTTTGTTCAGGACTTTTCTTCTTAGGTTAACTTTCTCTATTTGAGGTAGAGCATGGTAGAAATGAGCCCCCCTGCAGGGTCTGCTCACACCACTGCCCCTTCCTCCAGTCTGCTGGCCTGTAGGTTCTTGGCCTCAGCCCGTGTCTGGCGTGTCTCAGGCCGACCACTGGAGTCAGACACGTGCTCTGTGGGAGGCAGCTGCTCCAGACCGTCACGTCACTTGCCACAGAGTGGCCCTACTCCAGCTGCTTGTGTGTGGCAGTAAGTGTCCGAGCTCACACCCTCACCACTGCCCCGGAGGCTGCTCTGAGCAGGAAGAGGGAAGTTTTTCGGGGACTCAAGTGAGCCTAGGACCAGGCCAGTCAGGAGGCTGGAGTTAAGTAGCTCCTGGGAGCTGGGACGGTCTGCAGGGTGAATCCAGACCAGGGGCCTGAGCCCTTGGGCTAGGCCAGCTCCTCCAGCCTCAGCCCCATTTCTGCTGTGCCCAGGCAGAGGGTGTCATGCCCAGCCGTCGAGGCTGCGCCTGCTGCTTCTGGGCCTGAGTTCCTGGGTGGGCACGGAGCTGCAGGCGGGGGCTGCCGCCTGGGTGGGCACAGGCTGAGGACAGACGGGAGCTGCTCCCGGGACCAAGGTCTGGATTCAACCTTGTGTGCCCAGGGGAGGGCCCAGAGAGGCCCACCCACCTGTGCTGTTGCCCTCAAGACAGGCAGGGGGACCAGCAGTTGGTGTAATGGCTATGTCACTGAACTCCCATGTAGTCGACTGCGGTTCACGTCCCGGACCCGGTGGCTTAAACTCACGCCTGGCGCATGTGCCTGTGTGCCCAAGATCCCGAGAGGAGAACAGAGAAGGGATTGCGGTGTGGCCGTCCCCCCTGGGGGTGATTTCTCGCTTTCTGTTTCTGTCTGTCTCTCTTTGGCGAGCGCACATGCCCTATAGCAAAAACCTCTCCGGAAAAAAGAAAAAAGAAAAAAAGACACAGGCAAGGGAAGTGAGCAGGGAGGCTGATGGAGAGGCACTTGGCACCCAGGGCCCTCATTTATCCTGACACTGCACACGGGCCCCGGAGGGTCGCAGCCGGGCCTCAGGGGACGGCCCTGCACCTGCTCCCACCCCACACTGGGCTCTCCAGATAGGCCCAGGACTACAGCCCAAGGGAGAGCCAGGCTCTTCCTGTGCTGGCTTCCCAGCTTGGGGGAGCCCGAAAGTTCCAGAGTGGGCCTCAGGGACATCCACCCTGGGTGTCCCTGGAGACGGTGGGGTGTGCAGGCTCAGCCAGTTTGGAGCACGCATGGAGATGCCCCACCGGACAGTCCCTGGCCACTCCCCACCTCTGGTGCCAGCACTGCCCAGATCTGGGGCACAGGTCCCCGTGGGTACCCCCCGGTCCTGTGCTGGTCACAGGGGAGCTCGGTGGCTGCTTAGGACAAGGACGGGCTCCGCCAGCAGCTGCTTGTGGTTCCTTGGGGACAATGAGGAGGCAGTGGTAGCTCTGACCTCCCTGGTGTGACCCACGCCTGATGGAGGTTACTTCGAACCACGAGTGGAGCTGCTGACCAGGAGGTGGGGTCTGTGTGCCCACCTAGGCAGAAAGCTGAGCCTTGCCCACTGGCAGTGGCCCCGGTGTTACAGAGACCTCCCATGTGCTGGGTGTCAGCCAGTGGCCACAAGCAGCCACTGCAGCAGCACACGTGGCCGGTGGGGCTCCCTCTGGCAGCCCTCCACTCTGCCCTTGCAAGGCACAGTCAGGGGCACCAGGTGGTTGGGGCAGTCGCACCCCATCCCCTGTGCCACGAGCTGTGGGCTAGAAGCAAGTCACGGTGCTGCCTGGGTGCTCAGACAGCTGAGCCATGTTGGGTGTGGCGTGGCGGCCGGCACTGTCCCCGCGCAGCAGTACAGCACGGCCCCTCTCCAGGCTCGCCTGTGTCCTGCGTGGGGAGGACAGACTGGTGCCTTCGTGAGAGTGGCCTGTGGACATTCTGACCCTGCCTCGCCTGGCTTGTCTGCAGAGGCCCTGGCTGGCGTCAGTGTCCACACCACGGTGTGGGAGGTTCTGCCCTCCTGGCCCCAGCTGCGCAGTGGACACAGGGAGAAGACTCTGGGCCAAGTGGTGACTCCCAGTCAGAACCTGAGCAGGATGGAAGCGTGAGGAAGTGAGTGTTGGCGAGTAGGGAGACCGGAACCCCCTGCACGTTGCTGGTGGGAGTGCAACACGGAGCAGCTGCTGTGGGGAACCACCCGCAGGCCCCAGTTTCTTGCCTGGTCTCCACTGGTCTGGAAGCCTCACTCTCTACTCTCCCAGCTACCCCAGGACGGCAGCAAGCCTAACACAGTGGGCAGGGCAGCAGCGCCCGGGGTCTGTGAGTGCACCTCACTTGGCAGAGGTTTTGCAGGTGTGGCCAGGGTCTCAGGCGGGCAGATCATCCTAGGTTGTCTCGATGAGCCTAAGGCAGCCCTAGGGTCCTTGGGACCTGCAAGGGCAGTGTGACGGCTGAGCGGAGCACTCGGGAGCTGCACAAGCTGAAGAGGCAGGAAGGTGAGTCTCCCCAGAGCCTCCAGGGGCGTCTTGCTGGAGTCGGCGCAGTGAGCCACACTCGGGCCTCACCTCAGAGCTGTCGAAGATGGATTCTGTGTTGCTTCAAGCCCTCAACTTGCAATGATTTTTTTTTTAAGTTTTGCAGTAAGTGTGCATGCACTAGCTAGAGACCGAGGGACGTGAGAAAGCATTCCCCAAGGGGTTATGGTCACGCCACAATCCCGTCTCCATTCTCCTCTCTAGACCTTGAAGACTCATGCACACGCGCCTGGCATGTTTGCATGTGGCCAGATCCAGGACTTGCCACCTGCGGGCCCCAAGTTCGTTACGCTTGGTTACAACAGCAGTGGGACAACAGCCACCACAGCTACTGGGGTGTGGTGTCAGGACACTCACCTCGTAGGTGACACAGGGCTTCAGCTCGTTCCTGACCTGGCTGTTTCTGTCCGGCATTGCACATCTGTCTAGTTTCATTTTTGAAACCACAGACAAAACTCTCACCACAGAGCCCGGTGCCTGACTGCCCTATACTCCTCCCGTCCTCAGACTCCTCCCCTCTTGTTCCTTCTGCCCCGAACCCCGCCCTGCAGTGCGGGGGACACCACGGGCAGAGTTCGGTTCTTCCACTCGGTCTGGTAGGGGCTGTGGTCTGAATAATTTTTTCTGACCCCACGTTTAATAAAGATTTTGCAGGGCTAGCAGGTAGTGTGGTGATTGAGGTGCTGGACTCCCATATAACAAGCTGCGGTTCAAGTCCCAGCCCTGGCTACTTGCTTGCTCACTTTCCCTTTCTCTCTCTGACTTCAGTAAAATTTTAAAAAGGGGCCAGCAGTTGGCATAATGGCTACGTCGCTGGACTCCCATGTAGTTGACTGTGGTTTGAGTCCTGGACCCAGTGGCTTAAACTCACGCCAGGCGTGTGTGCGTATGTGCCCAGGATCCCAAGAGGAGAAAGTAGGAGAAGGGATTGCAGCGTGGCCATCCCACCGGGGGGTCATTTCTCACTTTCTGTCTCTTTCTGGTGAGCGCACGCACCCTATAGCAAAAACCTCTCCAAAAGATAAATAAATAAATAAAATTAAAACATAAGTAATAATAAAATCAAACACATCTTTAAAGAACAAAAATAAAAGATTTTGCCAGGCAGAGGCGAAGTGAGAAGTTTCCCCTTGGGAGGTAGCTGTATTACAGGCCCTTCTCCATCCTCCTGGGACCCAGACTGGTCAGCCCTGTGGGAGTCCAGCACCTTAATCACCATGCCACCTGCTGGCCCCTCCCAGCATGTTCTTGAGGCCGTGTCGGAGTGGGGTCCTCAACCACAAGGCCATGGGGACAGGCCCTAGATTTTTGTTCTTAATCACTTTCGTTTTCTAAAAGTTCATTTTTACCTGTGCTGTGTCCTTTTTCGTATTTCCTGATATAAAATCTCGTCTTTAAATTTTTAAAATCTCAAAGGAAGATATACAAATGACCAAAAATCGAGACCAGCAGTTGGCTAATGGCTGTGTCACTGGACTCCCGTGTAGTTGACCGCGGTTTGAGTCCCAGACCCAAACCATGGCTTAAACTCAAGCCTGAGAGAATGGAGAAGGGACTGCGGCGTGGCCATCCCCAGGGGGTGATTTCTCGCTTTCTGTCTCTTTCTGCTGAGCACACACGCCCTATAGCAAAAACCTCTCCAAAAAAAAATTAACTCCTTTGCCTTGGGGGCTGGCAAGTGGCATGGTGGTTAGGGCACTGGACTCCCACAGTTCGAGTCCTGGTTGTCTCTCTCTGGGTCAAATTTAAACATAATCATCAATAAATAATTCTTTTAAAAAAATCCTTTGCCCTGAGGCTTTTGTTGGAAGGGACCACTTGGTGATACAGACCAGGACTTGGGAGGTTCCCCTGGGAACCAGCAGTTAGCGTAATGGCTATGTCGCTGGACTCCCACCTAGTCGACCGCAGTTCGCGTCCCAGACCCGGTGGCTTAAAACTCACGCCGGGCACGTGTGTGTGCGTGCCCAGGATCCCGAGAGGAGAATGGAGGAGAAGGGATTGCGGCGTGACCATCCCCCCTGGGGGGTGATTTCTCGCTCTCTGTCTCTCTGTCTCTGTCTGGCGAGCGCACGCGCCCTGTAGCGAAAACCTCTCCAAAAAATAATAATAATACTTTCCCCTTCTCTGCAGACCACTAGGGCGTCTCTCGTTCTCCACAATCCCTGTGTTTGAGAAAAGGAGGGAATTTTACTGGTGTGGCCCCAGCTTTTTTTTTTTTTTTTTTTTTTGCTCTAGGGCATGTGCACTCCCCGGAAAGACGGAGACAGAAAGCGCGGTCCGGGACTCAAACCACAGTCGGCTACATGAGAGTGAGAGTCCAGTGCCAGCCATTACACCAACTGCTAGTCCTGCCGCGTTTCTTTTTTTTTTTTTTAAAGAGAGTTTTTTTAATTTTTTTTTTGTTTTTTTTTGAGAGGTTTTTGCTATACAGTGCGTACACTCGCCAGAAAGAGAGGCAAGAAGTCACCCCCAAGGGGGATGGCCTCGCCACAATCCCTTCTCCTCCATTCTCCTCTCAGGGTCTTGGGCACACATGCACACGTGTCTGGCTTGAGTTTAAGCTGCCTGGTCTGGGACTCGAACCGTGGCCGACTACATGGGAGTCTAGAGACGTAACCATTACACTCTCTGCAGGCCCCTGACCCCAGCTTTTTTGGGAAGAGTTCCCCTTAGGCATGTGACCTTAGGCTGCCCTGGAGTGCGTGGGCATAGAGGCACAGCAGGTGTGTTTTCACAGGGCAGGGATTGGTGTGGGTTCTAGCAGTGTAGGTGGCTGGTGTGCTCAGAGAAGTGGCCAGATCTGACCCTGGGACCTTGCTCCTGTGGGTCCCAGGTCCTACCACTGTCCCACCACCTAGCCTCCCAAGTGCTCTTAGCGTTTGTCTGCCTTCTGTATGAGGGCTCCAATGAGCAGCTACAGAGGGGCTGTGCGGGTGCTCGTGCGTGGGGATGGATTGCGTGCCCTGGCCACGATGTGCTGTCTGCAAACTCAGGGCCCGACCCCACAGGCCCCCGGCCGAGGGGAGCTGATGGCCTTAAGTCCCAGTTTGCGCTGGGGTCCACGGACGTCCTAGTTCCAACAGAGGCACCACCAGGCCTCGCCTTCTGTTGTGGCTGTCCGCTCCCCCGTGACTGCTGCCTGCCCTGTGGCCTGCCGGTTCAGTTGCCGATCCCTTCTGGAAACCCCATGGGCACACCCAGGGACGAGTTCTCCAGCCATTGAGGCTTCCCTCAGCCCGTCAGCCTGACAATTAGCCAGGGACCAGCAGAGGGTGTAATGGTTACGTCACTGGACCCCCACGTAGTCCACTGCGTTTGAGCCTGGGACCCTGCAGCTTAAAACTCATGCCAGGGGGCCAGCAGGTGGTGCGGTGGTTAAAGGTGCTGGACTCCCACATGGCCAACTGTGTTTTGAGTCCCAGACCTGGCAGTTTGCTTTCTCTCTTTCTGTCCCTCTCTGGTCAAATTAAAATAAATAACATTAAATAAAATAATTCTTAAAAAAAGAAAAAAACTCATGCCAGAGGGACCAGCAGTTGGCGTAACGGCTATGTCGCTGGATTCCCATGTAGTCAACCACGGTTCGAGTTTTGGACCTGGTGGCTTAAAGTCACACGGTGCGTGTGTGTGCGCGTGTCCAAGATGCTGAGAGGAGAATGGAGAAGGGATTGCAGTGTGGCCATATCCCCCTGGGGGGGGTGATCTCTTGCTTTCTGTCGCTGTCTTGCAAGCATATAGTAAAAAATTCAAAAACAAAAAACCAAAAACTCATGCTGGAAGGCCGGCAGGTGGCATGGTGGTTAAGGGCATTGGACTCCTGCGCCGGACCCGGTGACTTGCTTTCTCACTTTCTCTGTCTGTCTCTCTCACTCTGTCCCACTTTGGTCAAATTAAAATAAAGTTAAATAAAAAATAATTCTTTAAAAAAAATGAAAGAAAAACTCACTCTGGGCATGTATGCATGCGTGCCCAAGGTCTGACAAAAGGAGGAAAAGGGATTACCGCATGGCCATCCCCTGTGGGGGTGATTTCGCGCTGTCTGGGGCACGCACCCTATTGCAAAAGTCTCTTCTAAACAGAAAGCTTAGCCATCACGCCCTGTACTGAGCACTGCCCAGGCCACTCCCAGGACCTTGTTTCTTAAACAGCGGCGTGTCTGGGTGCCCTTGCTCTTCATCTGACGCCCATGTCTGCCTGCTCACACGTGACCGCAGTGTGACAGGTGCCAGGTGGAGACCAGGGTCAGTGGGTGTGCCGGCCCCTCCCCGGCCTGGGGTACGCCTGGAGGTGAGGGCCGGTGCAGGCGGTGGAGCTGCTCCTTCCGAAGTTTCTGCGACGCCATGGTTGACTTGTGGGTAGACACGGGACACCGCCGTCCCTCTGGCGAGTGCAGGACTGGTCAGGCCTGCCACGCGTGTCTTGAGGCTGGCGAGAGGGGCGCGGGCGCCTGGC
>NW_006159653.1:206198-206672 GCF_000334495.1 Tupaia belangeri chinensis | reverse complement strand
GGCAGCCTTCCCTCGGGCGCCGCCGCCCACCCTGCCCCTGGTCGCGGACGGGCTGCGTGGCCCCGGGAAGGACGCGGTGAGCAGCCCCGAGCCGCCCGCCAACCGCAACGCGCCTCCGCACTCCTGAGAGGCCAAAGCCGCTGGTGCGTCCAGATGCGTGGACCCCGTGCCCCAAACGGCTGGAGGAGGGGGCGGCCTAACCCTCCTCTGGACACCCCAGGCGTCCCTCGGAGGCAGGGCCGGCTGGGGGGCGACGCCAACCCTCCCCGGTCCCCTCACGCACCCCAAGAGAACACGCGGGCGCTGCTTCGGGAGGGCTTTATTTAACGCCGGGCCCGCGAGCGCGGGCGGGTCAGTCGTACTTGGAGAGGAGCGCCGAGACCACGCAGCCCAGAAACTTGTCCAACGAGGCGTGCATGGCGGGGCTGAAGTCCCCGGGGAAGTGCCGCGCGAGGGTCACCAACAGGCAGTGGC
>NW_006159653.1:202925-205827 GCF_000334495.1 Tupaia belangeri chinensis | reverse complement strand
CCCCGCGTTCGCGCCCCGCCCAGGGCCTCGGCCTGGGGACGGCGTCCGCGGTGGCGCCGGCGCCCTCCGAGTCGCCGGGACCCCAGGCCTCCGTTGAAGTGTTTGCTCTAAGGAAAACAGTACTCGTACGTGTCGTCAGTGGGTAGCAGGAGTCGGCGCGGCCTCGCGTGTTCAGTTTGTCCTGCCTCCCCCTCCGACATGACGGCATCTCCCCGAGTCTTCTTTCTCTCTTACTGTAAAAAATGAGGCTAACGGGCCAGCAGGCGGTGTGATTAAAGGCGCTGGACTCCCATGTGGCCAACCAGGGTTTGAGCCCTGGGTCTGGCGGCTTGCTTTCTCTCTCTCTCTCATCAAACTGGAAAATGGTAACAATAAATAAAATTAAATTAAGTAATTCTTAAAATAAAAAACAAGGGAACCAGCAGGTAGCATGGTGGTTAAGGCGCTGGCTGACCACAGTTCTCGTCTCGGACCTGGTGGCTTGCTTTCTCACTTCTCTCTCTCTCTCTCTCTCTCTCTCTCTCTGTGAAATTAACATAAGATGAGTAAATAAATACAATTAGGTAAAAATAATTCTTTAACAAAATAAATAAATAACAAAGTGAAGGTAACCGTTTCTTCTTCTCTGAGTAGCTGTGCGGATTAAGTGGATGAGAGCTCCTGCGTGTACCCAGCAACCTGGGCGCTGACCCTGTGCCGTGGCGTTGGCACGCTCACGCCTCCTCCAGTTCCAGAGCGTCTCGGCCAGCCCGCTAACCTCTGTGCCGGCTAGAGTGCCCAGCTCATCAGCCCTGGCGACCACTGGTCTGCTTTTTGTCTCTGTGGATCTGCTTATTCTGGATATTTCATATAAGTTGAATCATATAATATATGTGTGTGTGTGACCAGCAGATGGCATAGTGGCCGAGGTCTCTCACATGGCCGACTGTGGTTCTAGTTCCAGTCCTGGACCTGTGGCTTGTGTTCTTTCTCTCCCCCCACCCCAAGGCAAATTTAAAAATAATAACAAATAAAATTAAATAAATAAATCTTTAAAAAATTTTTTTAGAACGACAGTCCAGTGCCTTAACCACCGTGCCACCCAATGCCTGCCCCAGTATGTGGTCTTTTTAAAAAGTTTCCCCGTGGGGCTGGCAGGTGGCGTGGTGGTTAAGGGTAACAGACTCCCACATGGCTGATCATGGTTCAAGTCTCAGACCTGGTGGCTTGCTTTCTCGCTTTCCCTCTCTCTCTCTCTCTCACTCTGTCCCTCTCTGGTGAAATTCAAGTACATAAATTAAATAAAATAATTCTTTTAAAAACAGTTTCTCCCTTCCTTTCCACGAGTGAGAAAGAATGGGGGACATTCCCCCAACTGGTCCTGAGCCTCAGTCCTCACCCATGGACACACTGGCCTCAGGGCGGTCTTCCCTACAAGCCTGCGCCCTCCCATGTGGGTCAGGAGCACCAGACTTTGCCACTCCGCCCCAATGCCTGGCTTTAGTGTCTAGCTTCCCTCACTGAGTACCCGTTTTCAGGATTCAGCCCTCCCTTCAGAGCAGCCGAAGACATATGCCCGTCTTGTCCACGCCTGTCTCTGGAGGCTCAGCTGCTGTGTTGGCCCGGTACCTCTGGCCTCCATGCCCCTGTGAGCAAGGAAGGCCTTCCCTGACAGCCCTGCTGGCCAGGCCGTGCAGGGCCATGACTGCCAGGCCTCGGAGGCATTTTCCAAGGAAGATTCTCGGGCCCTAGGGAGGAAAGTCCTTCTCACCAGAGGGCCGGGGCTGGACAGCTGCTAGGACTGGGCACCCCGAACCCGCCCACCCCCGCCATGCTGCCTCAGGCACTGGGTGTCTGCTCTGCAGGGAGGAAGCACCTGGCGGGGGGCCGCCAGGCGGGGGGGGCCCAGCCAGGCGTCCTGACCCGGCTGTCCTCCCATGGGAGCTGGAGCAGGGACTCTGGCCTCAGGGCGGCCGAGTGGGTGGGAGGCTGGGCCCCAGTGCCTCCCACAGCCCAGTGAGAAGAGGACATCTCCAGCTAGACCTGCAGACCCTGTTTGGGAAGTTTCCCAGAGAGCTTTAAGGCAGGGACTCGGCCCTCTCAGGAGTGCGGCCGCTGCCCCTGGCCCCCACCACTGGGAGGAGCCTGAGGCTGCCTTTCTGAGCTGTAGGATGTGAACAAGTAGGGAGCCAATTATTTTTTTTAAAGGCTTGTGTTTTTTGTTCTGTTTGTTTGTTTTTCCATGGGGCATGTGTGCTCTCTGGGAGGAGAGAGAGAGAGAGACAAACAATGGAGGGAAAGTCAGAAGTGTTCCCCTCCATGGCCCGCTGTCTCCTGCACTCCCCTCCCCCGACTCAGAGGACCTGCCCACACCCACACGTGCCCAGCTTGAGCTTCAAGCAGCAGTCCCAGACTCCAACCCAGGCCAGAGGTGGGAGTGCAGGTCCCCACCAGACCCCCTGCTGGCCCCCAGCTCTTTATGTACAATGCAGGAGGTGGGGCACGGCGAGACAGGGCTCCTGGGTCAGCCTATGCAGGTGGTCTCCGCTGCCCTAGACGCTGCACACGCCCGCTGCTGGCACCCCCGCCCACACCCTGTGCACACGGAGAGCCCAGGCACACAGGTTACGCCGCCAGACTTTATTCAAAGACCAGGAGGAGTGGTGGAGAGGGGAGGAGGGCCTGGCAGGGAGGCCCAGGGGGCAGGGCGGGGCGCCAAGGCTGCAGCTTAACGGTACTTGGAGGTCAGCACGGTGCTCACATTGGCCAGGAACTTGTCCAGGGAGGCGTGGATCTCCGGGGTGAAGTCGCCGGGGTGGTGGCAGGCCAGGGTCACCAGAATGCAGTGGCTCAGGAGCTGCGGAGGGAGCGGAGGGAAGGGCGGTCAGGGACCCGGCCCAGCCAGCGCCAGCCCCGCACCCCC
>NW_006159653.1:198534-201522 GCF_000334495.1 Tupaia belangeri chinensis | reverse complement strand
GGAGAGCCTGCTCCTCCCGGAGCAGAGGGAGGTGCGCCCGCGGGACCCAGCCCCACACTTCTCCGGGCGTTCAAGCCCCGGCCCCGCCGTCCAGCCTCGCGCTCCCAGGGCCCTTCCGCCAAACGATTGGGGGGCGGCCCCAGACTCGCGCTCCTTTCCCAGAGTGGAGATGGTGCAGCCCCAGGTCAGGGCTCACGGCAGGGGCCCACAGCCCTGGGTCACAGTGACACCCACGGCTTTCCAACGTGAGCCTGACAGACTCGGTAACTAGCGATTGAGCCAAGTGAAAGGCCGAACAAGCATTCAGCTTCCTGGGGACAGGGGCAGCCTCGGGCCATCACACATTCATATGAGCCAGGTTAAGAGTCTGAGGAAGCATGAAGGGAGTGGATGAGGCTTTTGAGAGGATTTAGGTTAGTCTACCAGATCAGGATGGGCTTCCTGGAGAAGGTGAGATTTAAAGTTAAGTAGTAAATAGAGTAACGCAGAGGCTTGGCTCGTGGGGTGGCAGGGAGAGGACCTGTGACAGCACCGTCTGCAGGGTATGGGAGAGCGGAGAGAAAACGGGGCCCATGAGCACTGTGTTCTCCTGGAGGAAGACCTTGCTCTGGGGAGTGTGTTGGCCGGCCCACTGCTCTTCCCAGCCCCGCCTAGCTGGGCACACAGGTGGAGCGAGAGTCAGACCACCGGGCATAGAAGCAGCCCAGCCCAGCCTTGACGGACCCGCACTGACTCCCATTGCCCTGCCCTGCCCTTGTCCCGGCTCTGCCAACTCCGCTGGCTCTGAAGGACTGAGAGGAAAAGGCTCTGGGGGCTTAGAGGCTCCAAAGCAGCCCAGGCCTGGCTGGGGCACTGGGCTCTCGCATGGCCCCCTGGGGTCCTGCACCGTCCACCCCTTCTCCCAGGCTTCACATGGAAGGAGCTCCCCCAGGCAGACAAGGAGGAAGTTTTCGGGGGCGGGGAGGCGGGAGAGCGGACCTGGAGGCCCTGTGGTACAGGAGGGAGGGTGTGAGGGAGGGCGCCCAGGGCAGGACCCCACCGTGATGCACAGGTCCAGAGACGCCAGGAGGCAGCAGGTGCAGGTGTGGCATGTCCCCTCCATGCAGGATGGGGCGGAGCCTCATCCAAATACCACAGGCCTCTCCTGCAGGAGGGACCCAGGACAGAGGGCTTCTCTCCCCAGCTCAGAGTAACAAAAACGAGCTTGTGAAAGCATGAGAGGATTTCAGTTGATTTCTTAAATTCTTTTTTCTTTTTTTTTAGTTTTGCCATGGGACATGCTCGCCAGAGGCAGACAGAAAGGACAGTGAGAAGTCACCCCCGAAGGGGCCATGGCTGGGCTGCAATCCCTTCTCTTGTGTCCTTCTCTCCAGATTTTGGACACAAATACACGTGTGCCCTTCAAGATTTTCAGGCCTCTGGGTCCAAGACTCGAACCACGGTGGGCCATGTGAGAGCCTGCCATGCCACCTGCTGGCCCCTTGTGTTTTCTGCACTGAAGTCAAAGCAGTTTGGGCTGTGAAGCCAGGGAAGAGCGACCTGCAGGGGTTCCCTCCTTAGTTCAGAGAGGCCTCCCTGCTCTCTCCAGTTCTGTCCAAGCTTCCCCCCAGGCTCTGGGATGGGCTGAGCTGGGAGTGCTGCTTTGTTCCTAGGGCAGCTGCAAAGCCTGGTAGGTCAGGGTCTTCAGCACCTGGCATGGCCCTTTCCTGAGCTGCCCAGTGACAGAGGGAACGGCTGGGTGATCCAGAGGCTTGGGTTGAGAGCGTGAGGGCCAGGGGCTGGGAGTGCAGAGCGCTGCAGGGGCTGGGGACTAGGTGCACCTGTCTGCAGCTGAGTTCACCCCTCCTTCCCTGACTCCACGCCCTGAATTTCAGATACTGAGATGGGGCAGAGGTCTGTGGCCAGGATGCTCACTCCAACCACCACCCCCTGCAGGAAGTGGGGTAGAGACATCGGTGGCTCCTGCACCTGCAACAGGGCACCCTGTTTTTTCGCTCTGTTCTGTTTTGATCCTATGATTTTCCTTTATTTTTTAATGGTCAGAGGGCACATGTGTTCTCTGGAGAGAAATGAAGAGACAGAGATGGAGGGAGGAAGCACTTGCCAGTGTCACCTGGGCCACATTCAACCCCGTCCCCTCCATCGCTCCCTCCTCCAGGGACTTTGGGCACACCGCCAACCCCGATGCTGTTCAGGCTGTTTGGGGCCAGGGTCCGAAGCCCAGCTGGCCGTGTGCAGTCGGGCTCCTTGACTGCCAGGCCACTGAGCTGGCCCTTGACTGAACTTTTTAAATTATTTTATTTAATTATTTTAATTAATTAATTTTTTAAAAGATGACCAGAGAGAGACAGAGAGGGAAGGAAAGCGAGAAAGCCAGCTGCCAGGTCCAGGACTGGAACCGCAGTCAGCTATGTGGTCTTTACCCACCATGCCACCGACGCCCTAGATTGCACTTTTAACTAGTTTCAGTTGGTGAGATTTCAAAGGAGGGTGTCGAGTCTAGAATTCCTTACTCCTTCCCCAGAAAAAAAGCCTGGGGAGCCTGGGGCTTCCTGAGGCCAGAGCACAGCTCAGCACCCTCTCTGGAGCCAGTGAGCCTCAGCACACCCTCCCCTCACTCCTGCAACAAGGAGTGCCACCCCAACCCCGGAATCTTCATAGACACAGAGAACCCAGGTGCAGACAGCCTGCGGCCAACTCAGACTTTATTCAAAGACCAGGAGGAGTGGTGGAGAGGGGAGGAGGGCCTGGCAGGGAGGCCCAGGGGGCAGGGCGGGGCGCCAAGGCTGCAGCTTAACGGTACTTGGAGGTCAGCACGGTGCTCACATTGGCCAGGAACTTGTCCAGGGAGGCGTGGATCTCCGGGGTGAAGTCGCCGGGGTGGTGGCAGGCCAGGGTCACCAGAATGCAGTGGCTCAGGAGCTGCGGAGGGAGCGGAGGGAAGGGCGGTCAGGGACCCGGCCCAGCCAGCGCCAGCCCCGCACCCCC
>NW_006159653.1:194506-195108 GCF_000334495.1 Tupaia belangeri chinensis | reverse complement strand
GTCCCCCTTATATGTGGGGAGCTGGGGTCCAGCCAGGCTGTGGCCATTGGTCAGCAGAGGGGAGGAGGCCGCTGGGGTGGGGACTCTTATCAGATCCAGGGGCAGTGGGCAGTCAGGACCTGGGGGCTGGGGGGTTCTATCACTCCTGCCCCTCTCCTTGCTGGTCACAGCTGGAGCCCCTGGTTCTAGGAAGATAGGGGCCCGGGTCTGGGAGGAGAGGTCATGTGTCAGCCCAGGCCTGAGTCTGGCCTCCGTCATGGCCTCCCGGCCCCTGATGCAGTTCAGGGTGCCCTGGAGCTCGCCAGCCTCGTGGGAGCCCTCTCTGCGTGGCACGCTCAGCTTCGTGGAAACGTCCCCCTCCCCCTGTGTGGCACGCTCAGCTCCATGGAAATGTCCCGCTTCCCCTGCGTGGCACGCTCAGCTTCGTGGAAACGTCCCCCTTCCCCTGTGTCCTGAACTCCCTTCCTGAGGAGAAACTGAGGCCCACAGAGGGAGGCTGCTGCCCAGTGTCACAGGTGGGAGGGGCGGCCCTCCAGTGGCCGTCCTGCCCTGGCAGAGCTCTGTCTGAGGCGCTCCCACGCGATCGGTGTGGACACTGAGCT
>NW_006159653.1:193707-194490 GCF_000334495.1 Tupaia belangeri chinensis | reverse complement strand
ATTTCTCCTTTGTTACAGGGCCGTGCACTCGCCGTAGAGGAAGACAGACAGAAAGCGAGAAATCACCCTCTGGGGTGGCCACACGGCAATCCCTTCTCGTTCTCCTCTAGGGATTTGGGGCACACGCACACACGCGCCCCGTGTGAGTTCCCAGCCGAGAGCCACGGGCGACTGTGTGGGCGTCCAGCGAGCAGCCGTCCCACCCTCTGCCTGTCCCAGCGGCGCCATGCTCACGCGCCTCCACGTACCTGCAAGGGCGTCCTCAGTGCATGCTCTCAGGAAGGGCACCCTTTCTGCCCGTGTTGCTTCTGCACACGCGGGAGGCTCCAGCCCGTGGCAGCCTGGCCGAGACGCAGAGCCTGGCTGTCCTGTGGGACCCAGCTTCTCCCGAGAAGTGTCATACCCCAGGACCACAGAGTCACCAGTACACGCGCTTTTCATTTCAAATAGTCAGAGCTTGGTTAAAATGTTGATTTATGGGCCGGCAGGTGGCGTGGTGGTTAAAGGTACTGGATTCCCATGTGACTAACCATGGTTCGAGTCCCAACCTGGCTTGCTCGTTTTCCCTTTCTCTCTCTCTAGTCAGATTTAAGAAATAATACTAAAGGGCCTGGCAGGTGGCGTGGTTGTTAAGGGTGCTGGACTCCTATATGGCTGACCGTGGTCCCAGAGCTAGAGGCTTGCTTTCTCACTATCTCTGTCTCTCTCACTCTGTCCCTCTCTGGTCAAATTAATACAAAGAAAGAAATAAAGTTAAATAAAATAATTCTTTAAAAAATAATA
>NW_006159653.1:192494-193603 GCF_000334495.1 Tupaia belangeri chinensis | reverse complement strand
GTCCCGGACCCGGTGGCTTAAACTCACACCGGATGTGTGTGCGTGCGTGCCCAAGATCCCGAGAGGAGAATGGAGGAGAAGGGATTGTGTGTGGCAATCCCCCCTGGCGGGTGATTTTTTTGCTTTCTGTTTCTCTCTGACTTTCTGTTGAGCACATGTGCCCTATAGCAAAAAACTCTCAAAAAACCAAATTCTTATAAAATTTTAAATTTATAACAAGCATTTCCTCCTAAGCCCATCTTTTTTAAAATGTAAGTTTTTTTTTTCTTTTTAGAGATTTTTGTTATAGGCATATATGCTTGTCAGAAACACAGAGAGAGACATAGAGACTGAGAGACAGAAAGTGACAGGGATCAGCAGGTGCCATGGTGGGTAAGGTGCTGGCCACTCCCACATGGACAACCACAGTTTGAGTCCCAGACCCGGTGGTTTGCTTTCCCACTTTCCCTCTTTCTGTGTCTCCCTGGTAAAATTGAAATAAATAAGTGAATAAATTAAAATTAAATAGAAATAATTTAAGAAAAAGAAAGAAAGTGAGAAATCACCCTCTCAGGGGTGGCACACCGCAATCCTTTCTCTATTCTCCTCTCGGGATTTTGGTCACACACACACATGCCTGGCATGAGTTTCTAACCGCTGGGTCTGGAACTCAAACTGGGAACTAGGCCATGTGAGATCCAGCACCTTAGCCACCGCATCATCTGCCGGCCCCAACTTTTTTAGTTTTTAAAACATTGCTGGGAGGCTGGCAGATGGTGTGGTGGTTAAGGTGCTGGACTCCCACATAGTCAACCACAGTTTGAGTCCCAGACCTGGTGACTTGCTCTCTCACTTTCCTTCTCTCTCTGGTCAAATTGAAACATGATAATAATAAATTAAATAAATTATCCTTTTAAAAAAAATTGCTGAGGGAACCAGCAGTTAGCGTAATGGCTATGTTGCCGGACTCCCACGTAGTCGACCATGGTTCGTGTCCCGGACCCGGTGGCTTAAAACTCACGCTGGGTGCGTGTGCATGCGTGCCCAAGATCCCGAGAGGAGAATGGAGGAGAAGGGATTGCGGCGTGGCCATCCCCCCTGGGGGGTGATTTCTCGCTTTCTGTCTCTCT
>NW_006159653.1:182928-189563 GCF_000334495.1 Tupaia belangeri chinensis | reverse complement strand
AGTGGCTGGCCACTCCCACATGGACAACCACAGTTTGAGTCCCAGACCCGGTGGTTTGCTTTCCCACTTTCCCTCTTTCTGTGTCTCCCTGGTAAAATTGAAATAAATAAGTGAATAAATTAAAATTAAATAGAAATAATTTAAGAAAAAGAAAGAAAGTGAGAAATCACCCTCTCAGGGGTGGCACACCGCAATCCTTTCTCTATTCTCCTCTCGGGATTTTGGTCACACACACACATGCCTGGCATGAGTTTCTAACCGCTGGGTCTGGAACTCAAACTGGGAACTAGGCCATGTGAGATCCAGCACCTTAGCCACCGCATCATCTGCCGGCCCCAACTTTTTTAGTTTTTAAAACATTGCTGGGAGGCTGGCAGATGGTGTGGTGGTTAAGGTGCTGGACTCCCACATAGTCAACCACAGTTTGAGTCCCAGACCTGGTGACTTGCTCTCTCACTTTCCTTCTCTCTCTGGTCAAATTGAAACATGATAATAATAAATTAAATAAATTATCCTTTTAAAAAAAATTGCTGAGGGAACCAGCAGTTAGCGTAATGGCTATGTTGCCGGACTCCCACGTAGTCGACCATGGTTCGTGTCCCGGACCCGGTGGCTTAACACTCACGCTGGGTGCGTGTGCATGCGTGCCCAAGATCCCGAGAGGAGAATGGAGGAGAAGGGATTGCGGCGTGGCCATCCCCCCTGGGGGGTGATTTCTCGCTTTCTGTCTCTCTGTCTCTCTCTGTCTGTCTGGTGGTGCACGTGCCCTATAGTGAAAACCTCTCAAAAAAAAAAAATTGCTGATTGGGGCTACCTGGTGGTGTGGTGGTTAGGGCGTCTGGACTCCCACATGGCTGACTGCAGTTCGAGTTCCAGACCTGGCAGCTTGCTTTCTCAATTTCCTTTTCTCTTTCTCTGTCTCTCTGGTCAACAAAACAAAACAAAAAAAGACAATGACTAAAAAATTGCTCATCACTTTTCACAAGGATCATACGGCCTGGAGTTGCCAGAGTAGCCACAGAATCACCGGGGCACCCTCCAGGCTCGGGAGCATTCCGCGCTGGCTGGGGTGGAGTCCATTGAGCCTATGTCTGGGCCTCAGTGGGAGACCGCCCTCCCTTATCAGGAAGTTCCTCCAGGGAGGGGTCTCTAGCCAGAGGTGAGTATGGATGGAGGCCTCAGGGGACCTTGGGGCTACAACTTTTGAGGCCTAGGGGGGAAGGGGGGCTTATGGTGGCAGCACCAGCAAATCGGCCTGGACTAGAGACACCCAGAATTTCTTCCCAAGCAGGGGATATCCCCAGAAGTCCAGAGAGGGGCAGGGGACTGCAGGGGTCCTTGGTGAGAAGTGAGAGAACCTGGGCAGGTCAGAGGACAGAAGGTAGGTGCTCCCCCCCAGCCCCAGGGCCAGCCCTCTTCCCAGCTGCAGGAGCCTTGGTGGGAGCAGGGTCTCATCCTGGCAGCCCCAGGCCACGCCTGTGCACCCCAGCTTTGGCCAGGGGCGCCCTCTGCACCCACAGGCGTCCACCTTTCTTCCCCCTGGAGAGTCTCGTGTCCTGCCTCCACCCCTACACAGTGTGCGGCTGAGTCCCTGCCTGCCCTCCCCTGGGCCCTCTGTCCCAAGGCACTGACCAGGCCTGTGTGCTGGTGTTCCACCGGCAGGCGTGCGTGTCAACCCCTCCTGGCTCAGCGAGGGCCTCACCTGCGATCTGAGACACAGCTCCCGCATCCCAGAAAGTCCTGCTCATCCGTCTTCCCTGGGCGCAGGTCTGAAGCTCAGCCTCCTGCAGCCCCTGAGACCCACAGGGTTCCATTGCACTGGCCGGCCCAGTGTGGCCTGTGTCCTTGCTGTCTGCTCCCCATCCACCTGGGGCCACTCCCTCAGCTCCCTCAGATGCCTCCACGCCTGCAGCTCGTGTTAAAGTCGCAATTAACCCCAATTAAAGTCACAATTCTCCCTACCCCGACTCATCCCCTGCCTGCCCCACTTTTTCCACAGGAGGAAGAAAAACTGTTTATTGTTCCTAGAATAAGCTCAGAGGGTGAGGAGTTTTATTTCCGTTTTGTTTACTGGTTTGACCCAAGTACCCGAAACAGGGTGCCTAGGGACTACCTGCCACACAGACGGTCCCTGGGCCTCCACCCCTCGGGGACCCTCTGCTGAGCTGCTGGTCCTGCCTCCTGAGGACTCTGAGCTCAGGGCGGGGCATGGGAGGCACCGGCTGGCCTCTGGCTGGTGGGGTCCAGGAGACTGGCACAGCTTCAACCTCCTGCAGTGGGGGCCGGGAGACTGGCATACGCTTCAGCTTCTAGCACACGCCGGTCTTAGGTCCACCAGTGCCGACTCCGATGGGTCTTCAAGGTCACGGGGCTGTTGGGGAACTGAGGCGCAGAGGGTGAGAGGGGCTGGCAGAGATCTTAAAGCCTGCAGGGGGTGGCGTCAGGGACCATGGAGAGAGAAACTCCTCAGACCTAGGGCCGAGAGGGCACTAAGGCCAGCAGGCAGCTCCTGGCTAAGGTTCTAGGTCAGCGTGGCGTGGTGCCATGTCCTGCACCCCAAACCCATGTTCCTTGGGTGAGTCTTCCCTGAGAAGGGGCCCACCTGGGCACTTCCCTGGGACAAGCCTCTGCAACACTGAGAACCTCAGGACCCCCACGTGAGCAGCAGAGGGGCCTCAGGAGTGCTGGCCGCTCTCTGAGTGCAGCCACCACTGTTCCTAGGTCGGGTCAGCTGTCACGGCCGGACCCAGCAGAGGACAGCTGACCCGGCCTCTCAGGAGCTGAGAAGGTGCGTGGTGGGCAGAGGGCAGCTGCCATTCTCACGGGGTGTGGCGTCAGGCATGGCCACTCTGTGGCCATGCTGGTCCCAGACAAGAGGGACCTGTCCAAACACAGGGACAGCATGGACGTTGGCCAGACCACAGGACTGACCTGAATGGCTGCTGCTTTTTTCTTTTTTCTTCTTAAATTTAATACAGAGTGTGTGTGCCCACCAGAAAGAGACAGAGACATGGAAAGTAAGAAAGCACTTCCCAGGGGAATGGCCACACTGCAGTTCCTTCTCCACTCTCTCCTGGGACTTCAGGCATGCATGCATGCGCACCTAGCATTTTCTTCAAGCCTCTGGGTCTGGGACCTGAACCACGGCTGGCCTCGTGGACCCAGCACCCTAACCACCATGCCACCTGCTGGCCCCACAGCCGCTGCTTCATGGGCAGAGTTCTAGCCTCATCTCACTCTCCTCCTCCTCCAGGGGGCCTTGCTGAGATGCCCAGCTGGGGTTGCCGCCTGCCCCTTCCTGCACTAGTGCAGACGCCCCCTTGCTGAGACATCTAGGGATCCCTCCCTGCAGGGAGTCAGTGGAACCTACTTCTTTTACTAGAGGGTGTTCCCAGCAGGGCTGCGGCTGGCATCGTACAGCACCGGGGGCTTGGGGGGTCCTCTGGCTGCAGTAAGGTGACCCGGGAGACCTGGCGGAGGCAGCTAGTGTGAACACGCACTTGAAGGAGCTGGGAGCAGCTTGAGCGGTGTGGGCCTGGCATGTGCAAGGAGGCCTGCCCAGGTGACAAGGAGAGGGGCCTGTGCACAGGGGGCTCCCCCGCCCATCCCCACAATGTCCCCACTCCCCGAATTCCAGACAGGATGGAAACATGGCGGGTGGGAGTCTATCTACGTTTGAGGAGTCTTCAGAAAGTTCATGGAAATGCCTATTACAAAAGAGCTATCTATGGATTAAAAAAATTTACAATCAAGTAAACATACTTTAATTCCATTTTTCCATGAACTTTTTGACGTCCCCTCAAGGACCTGGCATTTGACTGCGGGGTCCTTTTAAGTGAACAGCCACAGGCCTATTGCCAAAGCGGACCAACCACTTTCTCCCACACCAGACCTCCCCGGTCCTTCCTAAGTGCCCCTCCGTGTACTTGAGTGAGTCAGGGCACCCAGCAGCTGGTTCCTGCTCCTCCTCCCTACAGGTCACGTGTGCTGGCCAGGAGGCGAAAGGCAGGAGAGCACATCACCGTGGAGCAGACCCTCCTCCTCTCCCTCCTGCTGAGATTTTGTGCATGCACAGACATGTGCCTGGTGTGTTTTTTCAGCTGGCTGGGTCTGTTGCTTGAACTGTATGGTCAGCCACGTGGGAGCCAACTGCCCTTGCCACCAGGCCATGGAACTGGCCAAGAGGTCTCCCGGCTTAGAGCTCTGCGCTCCACCTTTGGGGGGCCCAGGCCAGCCGCCTTGCAGAGCTCGGGCCTTGAAGTGCTGCTCAGGGGGCTTGTCCTGCTGTGACCCCGGGCACTGTGACACTGCAAGCCAGGGCCAGGGGCTCAGTCAGAGCCAGGCTCACACTTACTGAGGCTGGCAGACAGCACGGGGGTGGGGGACAGGGAATGTTTGCAGACTGAACGTGTGATGGAGGACTGGGGTCCAGAATGTGTGAGTGACGCCAACGCACCACCAAAAAGTACCGAGTTTAAAAACGGAGGAAGAACTTGACCTTGCTACAAAGAAGGTACAAAGATGTCATACGAAAAGGTGCTCAGCCTGGGTCATCAGGGAGCACAGGCCACAACCACTGAGTTCAGCTCCACACCAGGAGGTGCCACGGTAGTGGCCCACGGAGCTTAGGGGGCGCTCAGTGAGGCTGTGGGGAGCCGGGACCTTCCTTTGTTGCTGGTGGGAATGTAAAATGGTGTGGTCACTGTGGAAAAGCTGGTTCTTAAGATTTGTTTTTGCCTGACGGCAAGTGCGCTTGCCAGAAAGAGACAGAAACAGTGAGAGGAAAGGTGAGAAATCACCCGCCGGGGATGGCCACGCCACAATCCCTTCTCCACTCTCCTCTTGGGATCTTGGGCATGCACACACACGCACCCCATGTGAGTTTTAAGCCACCGGGTCTGGGACTTGAACCTCATTTGGCCACGTGGGAGTCCAGCAGTACGACTGATACGCCATCTGTTGGCCCCAAACCTGGAGAAGTTTGGTGACTCCGGCCCAGTAATTCTGCTGCCGTCCATGGGCTCAAGTAGGGTGAGTGTTCATGGTGTGCGAGGCCAAGAGGCAGAAACACCCTGAGCTCCACCACCAGGAAACGGGCAGCACAGTGTGGCCTACGTGCGTGACAGAGGGGCTGGGAACCCTCGTGCTGAGTGCAGAGGCCAGGCACGGACACCGCACGGCGCTTGGCCACTTTGTGCTGCTCTGTGGGGTCAAAAGTACACAGCGGTTGCCTGGGTCGGGCGTGCTTTTCCAGTCGCCAGGCCCAGGACTTGAACTGCAGTCAGCCATGTGGGAACCAGCCCCCTTAACCACCACACCACCAGCAGGCCCTGTTCCTTGTACATTTTACTGCAAGAAAAAGAACTTATTGGGCAAGCCCCATGGCCTGATGGCTAAGGGAGCTGACTCCTACAGAGCTAACTGTGCAGTTCGACTCCCGCTCACCACGTGTGTGCACATGTGTGCCCCGGGTGCTGGTGGCGCGGAGAGACAGAGGACAGAGGGTGAGGCGTGGCCAAGCCCTGGGTGCTTTCTCCCTCGCCTCTGTCTCTTTCCGGAGCCCACACACACCCTCTGCCAGAAAGAGCTTGTTGGCAAGTGCCATAGGCGACGCCGTGCGGGTACCCGGCCCCACAAGGCCTCTATGTCAGCTTGCCCACGCTTGGTGGCGGTACGTCTGATCGCTTGATTAAGCAGGGACCGCCAGATCCCCACACAGTGGTGGCATCTCCCCTGGGGGAGCCAGTGACTTGGGAGTCATCATTTTGGCACAACAGAAATGCCCTGTCCCTCAGCCAGCCGGACTGCGGTGTCCCTGTGGCCGATCCCACATAGCCACTGCATAGTCCGAGCCCCGGACCTGCTGGCTTGAAAAACATGCCAGGCATTCATGTGCCCAAAATCCCAAGAGGAGACTGGGGGAGGAGACTGCAGTGTGGCCACCTCCCTGGGGGTGATTCTCACTTGTTCTCTCTCCCTGTTTTTGTCCCTCTCTGGTGAGCACACATGCCCTGTGACAAACCACAAAGAAAAACTACGCTTCACAGTGTTTGCTGGGGCCGACTGTAGCTCTGCGGTAGACCTGCTGCTCTGTGACCCGGCCCATGAGGAGGCAGCTGTGTGAGTGCAGTCGCCCTGGGGTGCCGGGCACGGTGCGGCCTGGCCTGGCTGGTGTGGCTGGCGGCACGTCGCCACGTCTGTGCTCTGCCGATGCGGTGTCTGCCTCTACCTCTCGCTCATGAGTAGATAAACTGTAACATTTTTCGGTGTTTTACAACAATTATAGTCTCTTTTTTTTTTGAGACATTTTTGCTGTAGGGCGCGTGCACTCGCCAGACAGACAGAGAGAGACATAGAGACAGAAAGCGAGAAATCACCCCCCAGGGGGGATGGTCACGCCGCAATCCCTTCTCCTCCATTCTCCTCTCGGGATCTTGGGCACGCACGCACACGTGCCCGGCGTGAGTTTTAAGCCACCAGGTCCGGGACACGAACCGCGGTCGACTACGTGGGAGTCCAGCGACATAGCCATTACGCTAACTGCTGGTTCCCACAATTATAGTTTTTTAAAAAAATTATTTATTTAGTTTTATTTACTTTTTTTTTTTTTGAGAGGTTTTTTCTATAGTGTTACT
>NW_006159653.1:178426-182492 GCF_000334495.1 Tupaia belangeri chinensis | reverse complement strand
GGATGCAAACTGCGGTCAACTATGTGGGAGTCCAGCGACATAGCCATTACGCTAACTGCTGGTCCCTTACCATTATTTTTAAAAAATTGACCATAGAGAGACAGAGAGAGAGAGGAAAAGTCGGAAAGCAAGCAGCCAGGTGAGGGACTTGAATCGAGGTCGGCCCTGTGGGAGTCCAGCGCCCTGATCGCCACTCCACTTGCCGGCCCCTAGTTGTTACTTTTTTAAGTTCGAGCTTCCCATTATTACCTTCGTTCAACCAAGGCGTTCCTTTGTGCTTCCAGACAGTTGATCCCAGCATGCTCTGAAGGGTGGCGTGGCAGACCTGGAGCGCGTCTCCGAGCATATTGGCTCTGCGGGCGGACCTGTGAGTCTGACAGGGGCTTTCTGGATCCGAGTCACTGACCCGCGACCCACTGAACCCAAATCTTTTCTCAAGCCCCATGGAAAAGTTAAGAGTGCATTCTCTTGTTCATTGCCAGTTCAGAGCAAAGCGCAAACGGTGTTTCAGCGCGGTGTCTCCATTCTCCCATTTGCTATGAATGCTTTTTGCCAAGAGATAGGTTTTTCCTATGGGGTGCAAGCACTTGCTGAAAAGACAGAGAGAGACAGAGATGAAAAGTGAGAAATCACCACCCCCAGGGGGATGGCCACACTGCAGTCTTTTCTCCACCCATGAGTTTAAAAACCGCCAGTCCGGGGCTTGAACCAGGTCAACTACGTGAGGCCAGCGACATAACTATTATGCCACCTGCTGGTCCCTATAAAATTCAAGAGCACAATAGAAACAGGCCTTTCATCAGGTATTTCAATTATCATCAGGTGTCATTTTCAATTTATAAACAAAAATGTGCCACTGGCCGCTCCTCTGAGCTGCCGCCAACTCTGGCACATTCTTTCTGAGGGGAGCCAGCAGAGGGGCCACGCCCCCGCCTCCCAGTGTGAAGAACCTATGGGATTCCCGGTGTGTGGCTGGGGCTGCAGGCATGCCCGAGGGCCCACCCAGAGCGAGGACAGGCATGTTAGCATTTAGCCACCTCTCTGGTGGCTTCCAGCCTCTGAAGAGCGTGGCCTTCCGAGTGACGGGCTGCCTCCATAGAACCTGGCAGTGGCTGATCACACCGTCCCGTGGTGGGAGCTTCGCATCTGCTCGCTGACGGAAGCCCCAGTTTGCCGGGGCTGACAGCTGGGCAGATGCTTGCTCTGGTTCCTCTTCAGGTGGTAACGCCTCACACCGACTTCCCCCAGTAGCTGGGTGACGTTTGTCAAAGGTGGTCCTGTGGCCACACACACCACCAGTGTTTCCCAGCCTCTGGGGTCTTCCAGTGCCTGCCGATGTAGCTGTGACCACGGCTCATGTGGCCTTGAAATTTCTGGTCTTCCCCAGCCTGGGTGGCAGGTCGGCCACTAAGATGAAAGAACTACAGTTGTCACGCAGAGCGCGTGTACGTGTGTGCCCAAGATCCCGAGAGGAGAATGAAGGAGAGGGGATTGTGGCATGGCCATCCCCCCCCAAGGGTGATTTCTTGCTGTCTGTCTCTCTGTCTCTGTCTTTCTAGTGAGCACATGCCCTATAGCAAAAAACTCTCCAAAAAAAAAAAAAAAGAACTACAATTGTTATTTTTTCTGTAAAGAATTATTTTATTTAACTTTATTTACTTATTATTGTTATATTTTTATTTGGCCATAGAGGATAGAGCAAGTGGGGGGGGGGAGGAAGAGAGAGAAAGTGACAAAGCAAGCCGCCAGGTCTGGGACTTAAACCGCAGTCGGCCACAGCGGAGTCTAGCGCCCTTAACCACCACGCCACCTGCTGGCCCCATATAATAGCTATTTTTCAATCTCACATGGCCCCCCCATGGGGCCAGGAGCAGCCCCGCCATGCTGGCTTTGCACCCCACACACTGCACAGGCCAAGACAGCAGGCTCCTGGGGACAGCGGCATGCTCCAAGCGCCCCTGACTCTGCCCGGCTCTGGACTCAGCCACTCTCCAAGGAAAGGTGGAGGCCTGCTCCCTGGGGGTCACATGGACCCCAGGACCTCAGTGCTGAAGTGGTGTCTTCTCCCAGGCCTTTACCCATGCACATGACTATAAAACACGGGGAACTGGGGCTGGCGGGGGCATGGTGGTTAAGGGACCACGGCTCGAGTCCCAGCCCTGGCGGCTCGCTTTCTCCCTCTCTCTCTCTCTCTCTCTCTCTCTCTCGCTGGTTTCCTCGCTTTCTCACTTCCTCTCGCTCACCTATATAATCCAGAACAATCTCCCATCTCAGAATCCTTGATCACATTTGCAAAGTTCCTTTTGCCATGTAAAGGGACACGTCCACAGTTCCTAGGACTCAGGAGGTGAACGCACACTCTCGCTCGTTTCCTCGCTTTCTCACTTCCTCTCGCTCACTCACTCGCTCTGTTTCACTCTGGTCAAATTTAAATAAATAAAGTTAAATAAAGTAATTCTTAAAAAAAATAAAAACATGTATTTAAAACACACGTTTACAACTTTCCACATTAAAATTCGGTGTAGTTTTCACTCTCATTGACTGAGGGGCCTAGCTGCAGTGCTGCAGGGTGATGTCAGACCTACTGGCCAGATGCACTGGAAGGTCAGTGCTCTCATCGGAGCCCTCCCAGGGCAGTCAGGGAGGCTGTTTCTTTCCTCTGTCTCTGACTTATAGAATAAATACAATTTTAATACGTATTTCCCATTGATTTTGCTTGCGTCTTTTCCACCTACACTGGAAGCGCTGGGCGAAGCGCCTGGTATTTTTACTAAGTTGCTTTCATCCTGCCAAATATTAATGTAGTTTCAAATGTATGGTATCAGCTATCCACTACTTTTTTTCTTTTTTTTTAATTTGCTATATTGGGGGGACCAGCAGTTAGCGTAATGGCTATGTCGTTGGACTCCCATGTAGTTGACCACGGTTTGAGTCTCAGACCCGGCGGCTTAAACTCACGCCAGGCACATGTGTGTACCTGCCCAAGATCCCGAGAGGAGAATGGAGGAGAAGGGATTGCGGCGTGGTCATCCCCCCTGGGGGTGATTTCTCACTTTCTGTCTCTCTGTCTCTCTCTGTCTTTCTGGTGAGTGCACGCGCCCTATAGCAAAAATCTCTCCAAAAAAAGAAAAAAAAATTACTATATTGCACGTGTGCCCACCAGAGAGAGAGTGAGAGTGAGGAGTCATTCCCTAGGGGGAATGGCCACACCACAATCCTTTCTCCTCCACTCTCCTTTCTGGGTTTTGGACACACACGCACATGCGCCCAGCATGTTTTTCAAGCCACTGGGTTTAGGACTGGAACCCCACAGTTGGTCATATGGATCCAGCCACCTTAACCCCCCGCACTGCAGCTGGCCCGATATCAACTACTTCTGCAGGAGCTGGCCTGACTGGGTTTGGTACCTCGTGGGGGACTGAGAAGACAAACACATTAGGGAGGACAAGGAGAATTGGGTCTCTCGGTCACTCTGTGGGAAAGGAGGTATGAGTGGAACAGAGCCCGAGTGGGCCAGGCGGGGTTGGAGCGTCGGGCACAGGCCAGCCACGAGGGGAGACGTGGTAGACACAGGCGTGTGTGCAGGTGCGGCCCACGGGCCCTGTCCCTGTTCCCTGTGGGGAACAAAGCCTTTCTGCAGGGCGGAGTGAGAGGACCAGGTGGGGGGACCCGCGCTGCTGCAGGCGCATGCAAGTCCCCATTCCGCAGCCCGCGGGGACATGGCAGCCCGGAGGCCCTCCTTGCCCCCGCCCCACCCCCGGGCCCCAGTGACCACAGAGACCAGGTGGACCGGATTCCTTTATTGTTGCTCGCAGGAAGGGTCGGAGCTTGGGGCTCCGGCGGGAGGCGGGGCGGGCGCACGCAGCGCGGTCCGGTCCGGGGCGCTCAGCGGTACTTCTCGGTCAGGACGGAGGACACGACGGACAGGAACTTGTCCCAGGCGGCGTGGGCCTCGGCCGTGAACTCGGCGGGGAAGCGCGCGGCCACGGTGACCAGCAGGCAGTGGGACAGCAGCTGCGGGAGCGCCCGGGCTCAGACACCCCGGCCCGCCCCGGGTCCCTCGGAA
>NW_006159653.1:154603-159575 GCF_000334495.1 Tupaia belangeri chinensis | reverse complement strand
CACAGGTCCCCGCCCCCGCCCGGCCGCCCACCTTGAAGTTGACCGGGTCCACGCGCAGGATGTAGGCGTGCAGCTCGCTGAGCTTGGCCAGCGCGCCCGCGACGTTGTCGATGCTCTTGACCGCGTCGCCCACGGCGGCCACCACCTTGGAGCCGTGTGCGCGCAGCTGCGCCGACCCGGGGTGCAGGTCGAAGTGCGGGAAGTAGGTCTTGGTCTGCGGGTAGCTGAGGAAGAGCCTGCGGGCGGGCGGCGGGCGTGAGCGGCGCCTCCAGGCGAGCTTGGGGTGCCACGGCCGCCAGTCACCCTAAGCCGCGTGGGGTTTAGAAGGATTTATCTATTTTGTCATTATTAGTATTATTTTAATTAGATCAGAGCAAGACAGAGAGAGAAAGGGACCATGAGAGAGCACACCGCCAGGTCCGGGACTTGAACCAGGGTCGTTCTTGTGGGAAGTCCAGTGCTTAACCACCACGCCACCTGCTGGTCCCTCTAAGCTGCGTTTTAAGGCACCGCAGTAAAGCGAAAGGCAAGGGCCACACTGGGCACTGGACCCTGGATGCTGGGGTTGCTCAGACCTGAGCACAGGCTCCCCATGGCTCCCCCATACCCCCTACACTTCCAGGTCCAGCACAGACAGGACCCCTCCCCAACACCACCCCATCATGGCCCCTCCTCTCTGCCCCTCCTCAGTGACCTGCCCCTCCTCTCTGTCCCCCTTGCTGTCCCCCCTCGCTGTCCCCTCCTCTCTGTCCCTCCTCTCTGTCCCCCTTGCTGTCCCCCCTCGCTGTCCCCTCCTCTCTGTCCCTCCTCTCTGTCCCCCCTCGCTGTCCCCCCTCGCTGTCCCCCCTCGCTGTCCCCTCCCGCTCTCCCCCCTCGCTGCCCCCCCGCCGTCCCCCGTCCCCCTCCCTGTCCCCCCTCCTCGCTGTCCCCCTTCGCTGTCCCCTCCCCCCCGTCCCTCCTCGCTGTCCCTCCTTGCTGTCCCCTCCTCGCCGTCTCTCCGCACTGCCCCCCGGCACTGGCCGCTCTCCCAGGCCTCTGCCCTGGCCCTCTCCCTCAGGTCCCCGGTGCTCACCTCTCCAGGGTCTCTGCACCGATGGCGTCGGCCTGTGAGGAGATCTTGCCCCACATGGTCACGATGATGGTCCTCTCCGTCTTGGTCAGAGACATGGTGGTGGCTGGGTGGGTGACGAGCTGGGGTGCTCGGGCCGGCCTCGGTGGCACTGAGCCCCCAGGGCCCCCTTATATGCGGGGAGCTGGGGTCCAGCCAGGCTGTGGCCATTGGTCAGCAGAGGGGAGGAGGCCGCTGGGGTGGGGACTCTTATCAGATCCAGGGGCAGTGGGCAGTCAGGGCCTGGGGGCTGGGGGGTCACAGGGTCAGAGAGCTGCTGCCCGGCTGGCCTGGCTGTGCCTCGTCTGCAGTCCAGCTCTGCCCTGCCCTGTCCATTTCAGAGTGAGAAGTGTGGGCAGAGGAGTTGGTCCGCCAGGCCCCTCTGGGACCATGTCCCCTCCCTGCTTGCTGCAGTCTCAGGCCAGCTCAGATGCTCCGAGTCCTGCCCTGCTCTGCAGACTGGGGAAGCTGTGCTCTCTGCTGGAAACATACGCGGAGACTTGGAAAAGCTCATGGGGAATGGGGTTAAAGTACCCATTGCTTGGGTGCAAAGAGAAGTGAAATTGTGCGTGGTTTCTCGTGCCGCTTTCCCAAACTCCTTGAAGACTCTGAGTGTAAACAGACATGGGTCAGTATAGGGCCTGTCTGGCAGACGCTGCACCTGGGCTCTGTAGCCGGGGCCGGGGCAGGGCCGTGCGCGAGCCCCTGCCTGGCGGGGCGCCCTCTGGTTGCTCAGGTACCTGCTTGTGGCCTGCAGCTGGGTCTGCCCTCAGAGCCCCCCCAGCACAGCCGTGCCCCATCCAGGGTCTTCCTACTTACACTTCACATCCCTGTCTCAGGGTGGCCCTCCCACCCCATGCCTGACGACAGCTTGCTAACCACTCTGGGTGCCTGGGCATGCCATGGTGTCTGAAGAGGCTGGATAGCCTGGATGCTTGTCCAGACTCAGATAAGCCGGTTCCCTACCCGACCCCTTGACAAACTATTTGTCTCTGAAGGAAATGCTTTCTTGTCTCTGCCTGGCACCCAGGGCTCCCTGGCTGTGGGCCTGTGGTGAGGGCTGTGAGACTTTGGGGAGAAGAGGAGGGAAGGCTGCAGAGAGGCTCGATGGATGAGCGAGACAGGGCCAGGGGTGGTGTACGGGGCAGGAGAGGCCAGTCCAGAGGCTACCGGGTGGGTGGTGGGCTGCATGAGGGGAGGACAGGGAGGGCCCAGTGTGGGGTGTGTTGCGAGGACCCGCCAGGGAGCCTCCTAGCCGCGGAGCCATGGGGCAGCCTGATCCTAACAGAGGAGGCCATATGGGGGGTCCAGGACAGCTGCCTCTGGTGCTGCATGGTTTTTGCCCATTCTCAGGCCCCAAGGACTCCTCTGTTTTGGAAGTCCCCCACATTTCATCCTTGGCCTCATAAGGAGAGGACCCCAAAGAGGCTTCTTTGTTTCTGACTTTCAGACCCTGTAAAACACCGTGGGCAGGTACCCTTTTGGGTTTTCCTCCTTTTACTGTCTTTCACGAGAAACAGACAGAGAGACAGGTGCCTGCAACAGGGTCCTCAGGCCTCACTCCACCCCCTGTCTCAGCCGTCCCGGGTCACGGCAAGAACGCTCAGAGGGGCCTCGTGCTTTCTGCTGTGGGTCTGGAAGCGTCACAGTGGCCCCTGGGACTCTGTATCCACCCATAAACGCATCTGTAAGCTCATCAGTTATTTCTGCCTGTGTGTGCGTGTGCGTGTGCGTGTGCGTGTGCGTGTGTGTGCACACCTGAGTACATGCATGTTTTAGATAGGGTCTTCTGTGTCATGAGCCTTGAGCCTCAGCTCCCAGTAGCTGGGATTCCAGGCGAACTCCAAAAAGCCCAACTGTGCCTGCCTGCATCCGGCCTTCCTGTGAGAGACGGTACAGCCTGTCCTCCCCTGGGGCTGTCCTCTCTGCTTCCTCGCGGTGCAGGGCCTGCCGCCCCGGGCAGGCTCACGCTCGCTGCACTGCGCTCCCTCGTTGGGGTCTGGCTCTGTGCATTCTCCGGCAGGGCGTGGACACGAAGGCCGTGGGTAATGCTGCAATCAACGCCCTCACTCATGTCGCACGCCTGCAGCTCTGCTGGCTGCATACCTAGGAGTGGCACTGCTGGGTCACAGGCATGAGTGTTCAGTGCCAAGGTTCCCAGAACAGGGTGGCCGCCAACGTGGGTTCTTACCTGTGGTGTGAGGGCCCCTGTCCAGGCCTTCCCAGACCCTGGTGTGGTCACAGTCCCCGACAGCTCCCAGTGGGCGTGTAGGGTTTCTCACAGGGTCTCAATTCACATTTCCCTGGTGACTGGTGAGGTGAGCCCTGCTCATAAGCCCACTGGTCACCGGTTTCCTCTTTATGAAATACCGGTCACCCCTGTCTGTGTGTTGCCGGTCTTACAGATTCGTAGGAATTTCAAAACGATTGTGGGTGTGGTTTTCGGTCTCAGGTGCTATGCCTCCCGGCTGGGCAGTCTGCCTGCACTCGGAATGCCGTGTAGTGTGTAAGTTTAATGCAGTCAAGTTAGTGACTTTTTGTCCTATTTAAAAATGCTGTGCCAGAGCCGGCAGTGATGTGGTGGCCGAGGCACTGGACTCCCACATGGCTGACCATGGTTCGAGTCTCCAACCTGGCAGCTTGCTTTCTCACTTGCCCTCTCTGTGTGTCTCTGTGAGCACACACGCCCTAAAGAAAATTGAAAATAATAATAATAGATAAAACGAAATGATGATTTTTTAAACAGAAATGTTGTGCCTTTCCACATGCAATGGCACAAGGTAGAGAGAGCCTAGGTGTCCACGGTGGGTGAGCAGATGGCCCCTCGTGATATCTCCTGAATCCAGAGACGCGGCGCCTGGGCGTGCTGCCACGTGGGGCCTTGTACCACAGCCTGGTTTGATCTTCACGGGACTGCCTGGCAAGGGCAACTGAATCCGGAGAGGAGAAGGAGGGGCTGGGGAGTGGGGAGGAGGTGCGGAGGGTGCTCGGTGGGGAGGGACTCCCTGCTGGGGTGACACACGTCTGAGTCAGGCAGAGGTGAACCCACTGATCACTGCACTGTCCCCTTGGAAACAGCTATACGTGAGCAGATTCCATTTCAATTAAAGTAGAAACCATTTTGCCCAGATGCTGAAGCGGAGACTTCCAGATCGCATTTCTAGACACTTCATTGTCTTCTGTGTTTGGCTACCACCCAAAGTGATGCTGGGTGACTTGGCATGCGTGCAGGCTCTGTCTGGACTTAGCTGACATCACCAAGAGAGCACACCTGCCCCCTTCCCCTGGGACGGCCCACTTCAGCCACCACAACCTCGGTAACACGGGGACAGAGGTGCAGGTCTCTGTGCAGGAGGCAACCACCCCTGTCTGCAGGCTGTGCTGGGTTCTGTCTCTTCCCCACCTGATCTGAAGTGAAGCGAATCGAGAGTGCTGAGCCAAATCTCAAGTGGTCTTAGCTCAGAGGGGCCTCTGGTCACTTCTGGGCGGCTTGACACTCACCAGCGGCTGGGCGCCCGGGGTACCCTGGACGGGTTAGTTACCCTGAGCTCCAGCTTCACAGTCTACCTTGACGAGGGGCGAGACTGGCTCCTACCCTCGGCATCTGGAAGGACCGTGAGCAGGGCGTGCTGGCATGGATTTAAGATTCTTCTTGCCAGGAGTGTGAGCGGCTCCTCCCTGGTAGGGCTGCGACCCTGGCTGAGAAGGCGGAGAGCAAGGTGGGTCCCAGATAGTGTCAGTGAGCCCCACCCAGTCTTCCGGCAGATTTTCTTGGCCAAATGGGGCGCAGACCGAGTGGCAGAACCGATAAGGACCGAGTCCAAGCAGCCTCCTGCCCCGCCCAGGGCTGGGGGGCAGGAGGCT
>NW_006159653.1:152686-154408 GCF_000334495.1 Tupaia belangeri chinensis | reverse complement strand
AGGCTCAGGCTGGGGGAAGGGTTGGGGGTTTCAGTTTCCAAAGGTCATGTCCCTTCCACAGTGTTGAGCTGGCTGGGTGGTGCAGGGGTATTGCACCGCCAGGTACTGGACCTCCGGGCCAGGAGTGTGCAGCCACCAGTGACCTGAGACAGGCAAAGAAGGCTGGGGGATGCGAGGTGGGACCCTGACGGGGAACTCGCCTTTCTCTCCAGCTCTCATGAAAGGAATAAACTTCAGTGGGAAATAAAAGCAGGTAAGAAACAGTTATTTACATGTTTTTTTTTGGAGAGATTTTTGCTATAGGGCACGTGTGCTCACCAGGCAGACAGACAGAGACAGAGAGACAGAAAGCGAGAAATCACCCCCCAGGGGGGATGGCCACGCTGCAATCCCTTCTCCTCCATTCTCCTCTCGGGATCTGGGGCACACACGCACACGTGCCCGGCGTGAGTTCAAGCGGCAGGGCCCGAGACGTGAACCGCAGTCGACTACGTGGGAGTCCAGCGACATAGCCATTACGCTAACTGCTGGCCCCAAGAAACAGTTATTTACATTTAAAACGAGCAGAATTGGGAGGTGTTAGTCCCAAGGTGCACCCTGCAGACAGCAGAGGTGGTCTGGTAACCGCTGCCTACCTGAGGGCTGGGGTGGCACCATGCCCCATCCACTCTGAGCCGTGTCACTGGTGGGGAGGCCGAGGTCCAAGTGGGGCCCGCTGACCCTCAGTCAGGCCATGACAATGGACCCCGACGTCCACCACAGACAAGGAGGTCAGCAAGCGTGGACTCAGGCTGTGACGAGGATAGCTACACCCCTGTCCAGTGCTGGGCGTCCTGACCCAAGCCCTGCAAAGAATGTCTGTGGACGCCGTGGGCTGGGGTGACAGTGGTCTCTCACTTGCCACCGCCCGGTGCTCGCCACTACCCACGCAGTAACAGACACACAGCGAGTGCTCTGGTGAAGGCTGGCCTCACCCTGGCCCTGGCCCCGCCCTGGCCCTCGCCCAGGGGTGGCCGCCCAGAACACAAAGGTTCTGTCCAGTGGGGCAGGAGCATGGCCAGGGAGGTCGGAGGGGAGAGGCCTGAACCACAGCCCCGGGCTTCACGTCTGGGTGCCCTGTGGGGCCGTCCTCCAGGCATCAGCTCCCGCGAGCACACTCACCCTCCCCAGCCCCGCCTCCTTTCTGTCCCCTCCTTGTCATTCCAGGAACACTGCTGAGACCTGTGGGAGGACTCACGGACTTCTTAGACATCAAATCAAACAACACAAGATTGATGAAGAGCTGTGACCGGGTTACCGCCCCTCACACGCTGCACTTCCGAACCAGGAAAGAACAGCCGGCCACGAGGAAAATCAGAAAGCAGGCCTCAGCCACGGCCAATAATCAAGTGATAGGGTTTGCTCCCTCTCAGTAATAACCAAAGATATGCACCTTATGGGACCAGCAGTTAGTGTAATGGCTATGTCGCTGGACTCCCACATAGTCGGCCGCGGTTCAAGTCCCGGACCCGGCGGCTTAAAACTCACCCGGGCGCGTGTGCGTGCGTGCCCAAGATCCCGAGAGGAGAATGGAGGAGAAGGGATTGTGGCATGACCATCCCCCCTGGGGGGTGATTTCTCGCTTTCTGTCTCTGTCTCTGTCTGTCTGCCTGGCGAGCGCACGCGCCCTATAGCAAAAAAAAAAAAAAAAAAAAAACCCCTTCCAAAAAAAAAACAGAAAAA
>NW_006159653.1:149872-152196 GCF_000334495.1 Tupaia belangeri chinensis | reverse complement strand
GGTCGTTCGCCCGGGCGGGCCCCCCCGCCTAAAAAAAAAAAAAAAAAAAAAAAAAAAAACCCTCTTCAAAAAAAAAAAAGGAAATGCACCTTATAACAAGACCCTGTTTATCTCTTTGGAAGTTTTGGAAACATGAATAAAGCTGAGGCCGTGCTGCCTCGCACAGGCAGCGTGACTGCTGGCAGCAGGCCGTCTTGTGTCAGCTCTTCCCCGCTGGGCCACCCAGACGCCTGGTTCGCAGCATGCCTGAGCCAGCCAGAGTCCCTGCCCTCAGTTAGGGCTAGGTTCTCACACCCGGGGTGCTGGGGAGAATTCGGAGATGGCCGCGGAATACTGTTAACGCCACCGACTTCCTGGTGAAGATGGGGATGAGGGTGAGGTGATTTGTTTGAGGTATGATTCACATACCATAAAGTTGATCCATTTAAAATGTTCAGTGCCACCTTACCACAACAGCTTTCGGACCATTTCGGTCATCTTCCCTCAAGAAATCCACACCCCCACCATCTCTCTGCATTTCCCCAGCCGTCTGGCCCCAGGCTAGTCTACGCTGTCTGTGGATTGGCTGCTTCAGACATTCTATACAGAACCGTTATCCTACATGCGTTTATTGGTGTACCAGAATTCTGGTCCTTTACGGGGTAGTGTTCCACTGCATATATATATATATATGTGTGTGTGTGTGTGTGTGTGTGTGTGTGTGTGTGTAGATTTTTACCATAGGATATGTGCACTTGCCAGAGAGACAGTGAGAGGGAAAATGAGAAATCACCCCTAGGTGGAATGGCCACACTGCAATCCCTTTTCCTCTATTATCCTCCTGTGGAATTGTAGGCATGCATGCATACACATGTGCTTGGCATGTTTCAAGCTAGAACTGCGTTAACCATGTTTGCGTCCACCACCTTAACCACGTCACTTGCCAGCCCGTTCTGTGTGCACTCAGCTGTCTCCTGTCCCGTCGTTTCAAATGCGATTAGGAACGTGTGCATTGCTGTGTGGAGACGGGTCTTGTTTCTCCTGCATATGCAGGTGGAGAGCCCCCGAGGAACTGCTAACAACTCATGCCAGTCCTCATTCTCACCAGCATATATGGACCCCGATTTCTTCAAAACCTTGCATAACCCTGTCAACTTCGGTTGCTCTTTTTTGGGGACAGGTTTTTGATATAGGGCACGTGTGCTGGCCAGAAAGACAGAGAGAGACAGAAAGCAAGCAATCACTCCCTCCCCACCCCACCCCCCGGAGTGTGGCCACTCCGCTGTCCCTTCTCTTCCATTCTCTTCTTGGGTTCCTGGGCATGCAAGCACACGTGCCCAGTGTGAGCCTAAGCCACCAGGTCCGAGACTCAAACTCTGGTTGACTACTTGGGAGTCCAGCGACAATAGCCATTACGCCAACTGCTGGTCCCCTTTGGTTGCTCTTTCTGATTATAGCTATCCCAGTGGCTATGACGTGGCCTCTCGGTGGCTTGCTCAGCGTGTTTTCATGCGCTTATCTTCCGTATGTACATATTCTTTGGAGAAAAGTCTATTTATACCCTTTGCCCATTTTTCAGCTGGTTACCATTTATTTTTGCTATAGGGTGTGTGTGCTCACTGGAGAGACAGAGACAAAGGGGAGAGAGAGAAGTGAGAAAGCACCTCCTGGGGGGGGATGGCGGGGCCTCGACCCCTTTCCCCCACTTTCCTCTTAGGGTGTTGTGCACATATGCACAACCACCTAGTGTGTTTGCCAAACCACCAGGTCTGGCTCCAACTGCACGTGTGGGACCCTGAGCCACCACGCACTGGCTGGCGATGGTTTCGGTGCAGCTGCTGCGCTGTTTGCTGTTTTCTATAGCCTGGGTAGTTGCTCAGCACATATACAATCTGCAAGTGTCTGTCCCTCCCTGTGGTGGTCTTCCCGTTCTCCTGGTGGTGTCCTTCAAAGCACGAGTTTTTACTGGACTTGACATCACTCCTTTCTGCAGCTGCTGTGCACCTGTTGTCTTGTCTGAAACTCCATGGCCACCAAGACCTATCCCTGTGCTTGGTCTAAGAGTGTCAGTCCTAGCTTGCACGTAGGTCTGTGATTTTAAACTCAGTCTTTACATCCCGCACTTCACGCTTGCACTTTCTGCACAAAGCAAGTGTTACTTTTGTTTTTCTATGGGAGGGTCTTCAAAAAGTGCTGGAGAACGCACACACGGTCTTCGCGGATTTCGGCGGCCTGCACCCCGGCGGTCCTGACCCGCTGCGTCTCCCAGGACCCGCCGCCGGCCCGGGCGTCAGAGCGGACCTCCCGCCCCCGCAGCCCGGGGTCCCCACGGGAAGGGGCGGCGC
>NW_006159653.1:148736-149550 GCF_000334495.1 Tupaia belangeri chinensis | reverse complement strand
ACCCCTGTGGACCGGAGCCAGCGGGGCCACCAAGCTCCTGTTCAGGTACCCCTTCCAGCGCCGCCCGGAGCACCCGGCGTCCCCGACCAGTAAGTCCCCAGGACGCCGCTGCACCGGCCGCCTCGGAGACCTTGCGGCGGTGTTCTCTGTCCCCCAGTCCCCGAGCACCGAGTTTCGCTCTCCTGCTAATGCCGATGGTCCGACAGCTGTCCGCAGGTGCTGCTGTTCAGAACGCGGCCTCAAGTCCGGACGAATATATTTATTTTTTAAGAGATTTTTTGCTATAGGGCGCATGAGCTCGCTGAAGGGACAGAGACAGACAGACAGACAGAAAGCGAGAAATCACCCCCCAGGGGGGATGGCCACACCGCAATCCCTTCTCCTCCATTCTCCTCTCAGGATCTTGGGCACGCGCGCACACACACACACACACACACACACACGTGCCCGGTGTGAGTTTAAAGCCACCGGGTCCGGTACTCGAACCCGCGGTTGACTATGTGGGAGTCCAGTGACCATTACACCATCTGCCTGTCCCAGCATATTTATTTTTAATGGATTAGGTTTTTCAAACTTCGGAAGTCTGATAAGTGAAAAATTGTGTACGATAGCAGGTTTTTTCTTTTAAATTTGTTGTAGGACACATGTGCTTGACAGAGAGAGGGAGAGTGAGAAAGCACTACTCGGGGACTGTCACTAGCATTCCCTTCTCTTCCATCTCGCCCTCCTGTCAGGATTCTGGGCATGTCCGTGTGAACCCAGCGAGTTTCTCAAGCTGCCAGGTTGGCACTGGAACCACAGAGTCACCCAGCCC
>NW_006159653.1:137998-148190 GCF_000334495.1 Tupaia belangeri chinensis | reverse complement strand
CCCGGCCGCCTCGGAGACCTTGCGGCGGTGTTCTCTGTCCCCCAGTCCCAGAGCACCGAGTTTCGCTCTCCTGCTAATGCCGATGGTCCGACAGCTGTCCGCAGGTGCTGCTGTTCAGAACGCGGCCTCAAGTCCGGACGAATATATTTATTTTTTAAGAGATTTTTTGCTATAGGGCGCATGAGCTCGCTGAAGGGACAGAGACAGACAGACAGACAGAAAGCGAGAAATCACCCCCCAGGGGGGATGGCCACACCGCAATCCCTTCTCCTCCATTCTCCTCTCAGGATCTTGGGCACGCGCGCACACACACACACACACACACACACACACGTGCCCGGTGTGAGTTTAAAGCCACCGGGTCCGGTACTCGAACCCGCGGTTGACTATGTGGGAGTCCAGTGACCATTACACCATCTGCCTGTCCCAGCATATTTATTTTTAATGGATTAGGTTTTTCAAACTTCGGAAGTCTGATAAGTGAAAAATTGTGTACGATAGCAGGTTTTTTCTTTTAAATTTGTTGTAGGACACATGTGCTTGACAGAGAGAGGGAGAGTGAGAAAGCACTACTCGGGGACTGTCACTAGCATTCCCTTCTCTTCCATCTCGCCCTCCTGTCAGGATTCTGGGCATGTCCGTGTGAACCCAGCGTGTTTCTCAAGCTGCCAGGTTGGCACTGGAACCACAGAGTCACCCAGCCACCACCACCACCTGCTGCTGGCCAGCCCTCATAAGAGCTGTGATGGGTGTGGTGGGGAGTGAGCATGTGTTCCTGTTTGGGGAGCCATTTGAATGTCCTTATTTTTAAGAATCATTTTATTTAACTTTTTAAATTTACTTATTTTAATTTGACCAGAGAGAGAGAGAGAGAGAGAGAGGAAAGGACAAAGCAAGCCTCCAGGTCTGGGACTTGAACTGTGGTTGGCCATGAGAGAGTCCAGCACCCTTAGCCACCATGCCTCTTGCCGGCCCCTTGAATTTCCTATTTGGTGAATGATCTGTTCATGATCTTTGCCTACTCTCTCATTATTTGATTTTTTTTTCCCTTACAGAATTGAAGGAGCTCTTTGTGTTTAAGGTAAAAATAGGTCTTTGTGACAAAGCTATGAATACCCATTTTGCCGGCCAGCCGGTCGCATGGTGTTTGAGGTGACTGGGTCATGTGGCTGACTGCACAGTTCGAGCACACTGGGGCACATGGACAAAGTCCCAAGAGGAGAATGGAGAAGAGAGGGTTACGGCGAGGCTGTCCCCCTCGGGGAGTGATTTCTCACTTTTTCACTCTCTGGCAAGTGCACATGCCCTATAGCAAGAAACTAAAATAATAATAAAACCACTTGCCTCTGTACAGTTCTTGTCAGCTTTCTTTGTTTTGTTTTGTGTTTGTGTTAGAGAGTGTGTGTGCTCACGGGGGGAGGGGGGCAGCACCGGGGACGAGCTCACTCTGTACCCCTTCTCTGCCTCTCCCTACTTTTAGGGTCTTGGGCACATGTGCCTGGCATGCTTCTCAGGCCGCTGGACCCAGGACTCACACTGCACTGCACAGTTGGCCGTGTGGGATGCAGCCGCCTTAACTGCCAGGCCGCAGAGCTGGCCCCAGGAGGCATTTTTAGGGAGTCAAGTTTTCAGTCTAATTTCACGTGGCTTCTGGGGTGTGGACATGCCCCAGTCCCTTCTGCATGACTCCACCCTGTGAGCACTCGGGGCGTGCACACGCTCAGCTCCACACGTCTTAGGAGCTGCGGGGACTGGCATGTGGGATCTGACTCTCTGCCGCCACGCCATGGAGCTGACCCTATTGTCTCGTTTTAAAAGTGTTTGGGACCAGCAGTTAGCGTAATGGCTATGTCGCTGGACTCCCACGTAGTTGACCGCGGTTCGCGTCCCGGACCCGGTGGCTTAAAACTCACGCCGGGCACGTGTGCATGTGTGCCCAAGATCCCGAGAGGAGAATGGAGGAGAAGGGATTGTGGCGTGACCACCCCCCTGGGGGGTGATTTCTCGCTTTCTGTCTAATGTCTCTCTCTGTCTGTCTGGCGAGCGCATGCGCCCTATAGCAAAAATCTCTCCAATAAAAAGTGTGTTTGTTGGGGGCATAATGGTTATGTTGCTGGATTCTCAGATAGTCAGATCCGGCAGCTTAAAACTCACACCATGCGCATGTGTGTGCGTGCCCAAGATCCCAAGAGAATGAAGGAGAAGGGATTGTGGTGTGGCCATCCCCCTGGGGGTGATTTCTCATTTTCTGTCTGTCTCTATGGTGAGCACACACATCCTAAAGCACAAATCTCTCAAAAATGTGTTTAGTAGAACCAGCACATGGCGTAATGGTTATGTTGTTGGACTCTCACGTATTCAACCGTGGTTCGAGTCCCAGACCTGGCAGCTTAAAATGCACTGTGTGCAGGTACATGCTTGCCCAGAGTCCCAGGAGGAGAGTGGAGAAGGAACTGTGGTGTGGCCATCCCCCCTCGGGGGTGATTTCTTGTCGCTCCAGTGAGTGCATGCGCCCTGTAGCAAAAATCTCTGAAAAACTAAAAAAGGTTGGATGTGTGTGTGTCCAAGATCCAAGAGGAGAATGGAGGAGAAGGGATTGTGGCATGTCTGTCTCCCTGGGGGTGACTTCTCACTTTCTGGCTCTCTGGCGAACACATGTGCCCTATATTAAAAATCTCTTAACAAATAAGATTTAAAAATCCCAGCCTCCTGAGGCTGACAGGTGGCATGGTGGTCAAAGACACTGGACTCCCACATGGCTGACTGTGGTTTGAGTCTCGGACCTGGCAGCTTGCTTTCTCACTCTTTCTTTCTCTAGTCATAATAATAATAATAATAATGGAATAAAATAAATAATTCATTAAGAAAAAAGTTAAATGAATAAATAAAAGCAAGGTGCGTGTCTTGGTGTAAGTCGGAAGCTCCTCCTTGGGAGCTCGGAGCCCCGTATCTCTCAGCTCGCTGAGAGGCCTGCCAGCACTGCCTGGCTGTGGCCGGGGACATGAACTGCGACAGGCCAGGGCGTGGTTGGGCCCTGCAGCCGGCCGCTGGTCCTGTGTCCCGCGGCCCCATGAGCGTGCAGGCCTGCTGGTTGCCTTCCCTCCGGTGGTCGCGTGCAGGGGCGTCCCACACACGCCAGCTGCTGTGACCGTGCGGCGCGGCGTCAGGTGGGGCTAGTCACACATCACTTTCGTTTTTCCCGTGCAGATTGCCTGAGGGCGCGTGCAGCTGCAGAGACAGGAGGGAGAAAGCACCCAGGGCTTGGAGCTGCACTGCCTTCTCCATCCCTCCGTCCTTCTGGGGTTTGGTGCACACGCCCCAGCATGCTTCTCTAGGCACTGGGGCCGGGACTCGAACCGCCAGCTCTGTGGGCTCCGGCCTTGTTAGGAACTGGCCTGGCTGGCCTGCTGGTGGCTTTTCTGGGTCAGCGTCGGCACCCCTGTGTGAGCCCCAGGCCTGGGCTGTGGCTTTGGTGTATGTATGTATTGTAATTTGACCAGAGAGGGACAGAATGAGAGAGGGAAAGTGAGAAAGTGAGCTGCCAGGTCTGGGACTCGAACCGTGGTCGGCCATGTAGGAGTCCAGCGCCCAAGCTACCACACCAGCCGCCAGCCCTGCAGTTCTTCCTGTTGTCTGCTTTTCCCAACCTGATTGCCACCCGACACTGAAAGGGCGTGTGTGCCCCTGCATATCCTTGTTTTATAAAGCTTCCCCTCGCAGCAGAAGCGGGTGATCCCACGGCTTAGAAAAGCCGTGACAGAACGTTTGCGAAGCTCTTTATGGGAGCCCTCGTCTGTTAATCGCATTCACGATGCTCCACCGCCGTCCGGTGTCTAGTTCCAAAATGTTAACCCTGACCCTAACCAGCGACACCTCCTTCCCCGCTGCGCGAGCCACTCCCTGTCAAGAGCTCCGGCCGACTTTTCACGTGAGCAACCGTGTCCTTTCGCGTCCAGCGCATTTCATTCCGCGTAGCGTTTTCACGGCTTGTCCGTGTCCTTTTTTGGCTGAATGACACTCCACTGTAGGGTCCAGCCCTCCAGCCCAGGGTTACATGTGGAAGCGTGAGTCCCACGTGGCCAGATGGAATGACTTGGAAGATATGCCAAGTGTGCGTGCCCAAATCCTGACGGGGTGGGAAAGTGGCAGAGGGAGGGCTGCTACGTGACCTGTCGGGGTGCCCACACAGCTCTGTCTGTGGAGAGCACATGCCCCCCGGGCACTTTAAAAGGTTTCATCGTGGGCTGGCAAGTGGCATGGTGGTTAAGGCCATGGACTCCCACGTGGCTGAAAGCGGTTCAAGTCCCGGACCTGGTGGCTTCCTTTCTCACTTTCCTTCTCTTTCTCTCTGCCTCTCTTTGGTTAAATTAAAAATAATAATAACAAATCTTTTTTTTATAAATTATTTTATTCAACTTTATTTATTTATTTATTTTAATTTGACCAGAGAGGGACAGAATGAGAGAGAGGGAAAGTGAGAAAGCAAGCCACCAGGTCCGGGACTTGAACCGTGGTTCGCCATGTGAGAGTCCAGTGCCCTTAACCATCATGCTACCTGCTGGCCCCAACAAACCTTTAAACAAAGTTTCATCATGTGGAAAGACCACATTTTGGAAACCATAGATTTTAACGGTTTCATAATCCCCTGTGTGGAGGGATCCTGCTTTCTCAGCTGTTCTGTTCTTGTCCTGATGCAGATAAGCCCCGTGGCAGGTATGCTGTTAACAACACAGGTGACCATGGCGAGGACCAGGACGGCCACTCCAGGTGAGGGCTCTGCGGCCTTGGTCCGTGGGGCTGGTGCTGCCCCCAGGCCCAGCGGCTGGGGTGGGGGGACTCCAGGGGGTGCCAAGCCGGCCTGGGTCTCGGCCTTGCTGACTGCTCTGGGCACATGCCCCAGCCTCAGGCTTCGCTTTGCGGCTGCACAGCAGTGCAGGAGTGGGTGGGGTCTCTGAGGGCGTCTCTCTCGCTCTCCCTCTCTCCCTCTCTCTTAGGGTTTTTGCCATAGGGTGCATGTGCATGCCATAGAGACAGACAGGGTGCCGAGAGGGAAAGTGAGAACTCGCTCCCCTGGGGGGATGGCCACGCCATAATCCCTTCTCCTCCATGCTCCTTCTGGGATGTTGGGCATGCACCCCGAGTGTGATTTTCAAGCTGCCTGGTCCAGGGCTCAAACCGCACTTGGTTACATGGGAATCCAATACCTTAACCACCATACTACCTGCTGGTCCCTGGACGTTTATTGCTCTTTTTTTAAAAAGTATATATTTAATTTTATTTAACATTATTTTTTAAAATTTGCTATAGGGCATGTGTGCTCACCAGAGAGAGAGAAAGTGAGAAAGCAAGCTGCCAGGTCTGGGACTCACCACGGTCGGCCCTGTGGGAGTCCAGCACCTCAACCACTGCAGAAAAGCAGACCTGTGCTGTCCCTGGGCCTGACCCTCAAGCATGTGCCCAGTGCTCAGTTGTAGATGCTTGGGTGCCAGCTCCCCCCTGATAGATGGGCTCAGGTGATGAGGGGGTGATGGTGCTTTAAAAAAAGAAAAGTTGGGACCAGCAGTCAATGTAATGGCTGTTCCTGGGCTCCCATGTAGTCAACTGCGGTTCGAGTCCCAGACGCAGTGGCTTCAACTCATGCCAGGCGCGTGTGTGTGCATGCCCAAGATCCCGAGAGGAGAAAGGAGGAGAAGGGATTGCGGTGTGACTATCCCCTGGGGGTGATTTCTCGCTTTCTGTCTCTCTGTCTCTCTCTTTCTGGCGAATGCACGAGCCCTATAGCAAAAACCTCTCCAAACAAAAAAGCTTACAGGGCACAGGAGGAATCCCCAGACCCTCCTGGTCCTCGCCATGGTCACCTGTGTTGTTAACAGGTGACTCAGGGGTGGCCATGCCCAGCCCCTCCCCACTCTCCGGGCCGGGGTACGCAGGCACACACTCCTGTGTGTTTTTCTAGCCACTCGGTCTAGGACTTGGACCATGCAGTTGGCCCCGTGGGATCCGGAACCTTAACCTCCACGCCACCTGCTAGCCCTGATGCCTTACACACAGGCGAAAGGCAGGTCCTGCCCCCGTGTTTGAATCCCTGTTCTCTCTGTGAGGTGCCATCAGGGTGGGGACTTCAGAAATGACTGCTTTGCTTCTTTTTCAGTTAGTTTATTTATTTAGTTCAGTAGTTCTTTTTTTTTTTTTTTTTTCGAGAGGTTTTTCACTGTAGGGCACGTGCGCTCGCCAGACAGACGGAGAGAGACATAGAGACAGAAAGCGAGAAATCACCCCCCCAGGGGGGATGGCCACGCTGCAATCCCTTCTCCTCTCGGGATCTTGGGCACGCACGCACACGCGCCCGGCGTGAGTTTTGAGCCACTGGGTCCGGGACGCAAACCGTGGTCGACTACGTGGGAGTCCAGTGACATAGCCATTACGCTAACTGCTGGTACCCAAGTTCATTAGTTTTGCTATCGGCCACATGCACTCCTCAGACTGAGAGGGAGAGTGAGAGTCACCCCCCGGGGCTGGCCATGCTACAGTCCCTTCTCCGTTCTCTCGGGATTTCGGGCGTGTTCGCACCCTCGCCTAGTGTTGGGGCCGCATCTGGGCCTGTGCAGGAAAACATGTTCTTGGAGAGGTTGGCTCTGCGCGGGCACCCCTCTGAGACCGGGTGCTGGGTTCTGACGCCGGGCCTTCCAGCTCGCGCTTCCGTCCGGAAAGTGACTGTCATCCCCCTGCCGTGTCTCTGTGCTGGGAGTGGTGAGCCTTGCTGACCTTGCTCGGCGGGCAGGCCTGACGGTGGCCCTCTGTGGACCGTGGTGTTGCTTGTGTGCAGCAGCCTGTAATTTCTGTTGTTTTAAAAATCTGTTTCTGTTCGGTCTCGGTGGTCCTGTCCCTTTCAGCAAGCCTTGTCCCTTAGACGATGGCAGCTGGTCGCAGGTGAGACTGAGCCCTTTCCCCATTCTGTCTCTTCTGGTGGCCTTGTCTTTTTTTTTTTGGAGAGGTTTTCACTATAGGGCGTGTGCGCTCGCCAGACAGAGAGAGACAGAGAGACAGAAAGCAGGAAATCACCCCCCGGGGAGGATGGCCACGCCGCAATCCCTTCTCCTCCATTCTCCTCTCGGGATCTTGGGCACGCACGCACACGCGCCCGGCATGAGTTTAAGCCACCAGGTCTGGGACGCGAACCGCGGTCGACTACGTGGGAGTCCAGCGACATAGCCATTACGCCAACTGCTGGTTCCCACTGGCGGCCTTATCTTGTAATCGTGCTGAGAACAGCTGACATGGTCCCAGGCCTGGCTTGGACCACATGCCCCCATACTCCAGGTAGGGGCCCAGACTTCCCCGGGGCCTTTCTCTACCCGCAACTACTGAGCTAGTGCCCGTTTCCCACGAGACCAAGCCGTGACTCACTGGGACCCAGAGTGCCAGGGAACCCCTTCCTCCCCGGTGGGCAGCAGACGGGAGGGTGGGTGAGCAGGAGCGGGAATTCTTGTCCACAGCCAGTGCCACCCTGGAGAGGCTGGTGACCATTGAGGGGTCTGGCAGGCCTCTCCCTAGCATGGGGTCGTCATGTGAGGCTCAGCGTGGGTGCCGTGGGCTGTGCCCTCGGAGGCCAGGAGGTGCACGGCATCTGAGTCCCCCAGGGACGCGGGGTGCAGAGGCAAGCTCCTTCCAGGATGCCTCCCGTTACTTTCTGCCAAGCCAGAGAGCACGCCACGCCTTCAGGATGGAGGTCCCGGCCTGTTCCCGCGCACTCCCGCCCCCGTCGCTCTGGGAGCCTTTGTGTCCCTGACGGCTGCTGTACCATGTGCGCACATGCCAGTCTCCCACCAGCCAAACAAGGGGAAGGGCTTGGACAGCGCCCCGCCGCTCCTGTTTGGCTCTGCTGGCTGCTCAGTTACGGCCTCCCAGACTCGCCGCCACAGCAGAAAGCACTGGCATTGTTCCTGGGGAAGCCAGGAAGCCAGGCTGGAGATGGCTAGATTTGGGGGAGGCAACGCTCAGATTAGCTGAGGATCCGATGCCACCTGTGGGCCCGGAGGGGGTTTCCTTGAAACGCTCCTGAAGCAGTGCGGCCTTTAACCCTCTGGCAGCAGCGGGGCTTTCCTGCGTCTCTCTAGGCCCTGACTGGGGAGGAAAGTGCCATTCGGGTCGCACAGGGCGCCAGGGATTTGGGTATTTCTGGGTGTGAACCGAGTTGCCATCCTCACCTCCAAGACGCCCACGACCGTGCACAGCAGAGCCGACGTGGGTCCCTGACGGGCACCCGAGGGCCGGGGCTGAGGCCCGTCTCTTCCTGGCAGAGTAGTGGTTTCTTTTGTTTTTGTTTTTTGTTTTTTTTTTGGAGAGATTTTCACTGTAGGGCGCGTGCGCTCGCCAGACAGACAGAGAGAGACATAGAGACAGAAAGCGAGAAATCACCCCCCAGGGGGGATGGCCACGCCGCAATCCCTTCTCCTCCATTCTCCTCTCGGGATCTTGGGCACGCACGCACACGCGCCCGGCGTGAGTTTTTAAGCCACCGGGTCCAGGACACGAACCGCGGTCGACTACGTGGGAGTCCAGCGACATAGCCATTACGCTAACTGCTGGTTCCCTGTTTTTGTTTTTTAAAGAACGATTTAATTTAATTTATTTTGATTATTATTTCTTAATTCGTTATAGAGTGCGAACAAGGGAGAAAGGGAGAAAGCAAGCTGCCAGGTCTGGGGCTTGAACTGTGGTCGGCCGAGTTGGGAATCCACTCCTGTGCCGCCTGGCTGGCCGCAGAGTGGTTTTGGTGAGGTTGTTGCCGCCGTAGGAACAAGCGAGCCGGCTGCAGTGCTGTTGGTTGCCTCTGCCCATGAGTCGGGGAGGCAGTGGGGGGCACTGTCTGGGTGGACCTGGAGTACCGGCCCCGAGTCCGTGGCTAGGGCAGAAGCCCTAGACAGGGCTTTGGTACCCAGACCTGCTTCCACACGGCCGGCCCTCGGTAGGAGGCCGAGGGCAGCGAGCCACGCGGGTCTGAAGAAAGCATTGCCGTGCTCTGGTTTGGTCGCCGGGACCTCCCTGCTGGCCTCACACCCGGAGCAGTGTCCACGGGAGGGGACAGCGTGAGGCCTGTGTTCCCAAGGTTGTCTTGGAAGGTGCGCCCACATCCTCCCGAGAGGTGAGGCGGCCTGTCCGGACCGGGCCCTCCGTGTCTGGTGTGCGTGGGGTCGAGGGCGACCTAGGACAGTTACACGTGTGCTTGAGGGCGGGGGGGCGTGTGGCAGGCCGGCCCCCACCTGCCGAAGGGCCTGGAAGGAACGTCAGCTGCCCGGCCCAGGTAGCTCCCGCAGCTCCTGCCGTGAACGAGGTCACCGGAGTCCTCCTCACGGTCGTCCTTCTCTCCTGAGAGGAGCTTGCTCAGCCCTGAGCCTGTGGGGAGGAGGGCAAGGGTGCCCGTCAGTCTGTCCTCGACGTCCCCGTCCAGGGACCGGACATGGTCCAGGGGGAGCTGCAGCGTGCCCTCCCGACCTGGACATGAGACAGGCTTCCGCAGGGCAGAGGCGGCCAGGCCTCTCCCGGAGTGTTTCTGCAGTGGTGCATTGGGCCCTGGCCCCAAGGTGGAGGTCGTCTGGTCACACCCAGGGCCCTCTCCTCCCTGCCGCAGCCCTGGCTTATCTGAACCCGGCAGCCGGGAAGCCAGGGCCGCACCACGGCATGGCCGCTCCCTCCCGAGTGAGGAAGGGTGGCCTTGCAGCCGAGGCGTGTGGCAAGCCCGCCATGTGTCAGTGAGTGCCGCCCTGCCCTTCAGATGGCGCTGTGGGGGAGGGGCAGGCCAGTGGACCTGAGCACACCAGGGTGAGCCTCGGGCTCCGACAGCCAGCCCTCCTTCAGAGCACGTTCCAGCAGTCCCTCTCCAGAGTTCATGGGGCACGCCCACACGTGACAGCCTGCCTCCTGTCTTCTCACGCTGTGTCCCTAACCTCGGGCCGCTGTGTGGGGCAGTAGGCCCTCCCTTCAACCGGGCATAGTGACCCCAGGACCCTGAGATCTCTGGGCGCAGGGTGTGGTGCGGTGCTGAGGCTGAGCCCTGCTCTCTTACCTGGCTCCCTCGGCCGCTCCCTCATCCCGCTCCCTCATCCCACTCCTTGCTCTCCTCTCCCACTCCCTGGACCCCCCTGCTCCCTGGGCCCCCCCTGCTCCCTGGGCCCCCCACTCCCTGGGCCCC
>NW_006159653.1:133120-137866 GCF_000334495.1 Tupaia belangeri chinensis | reverse complement strand
CTGCTCCGTGGTCCCCCCACTCCCTGGGCCCCCTGCTCCCTGGGCCTGCTCCCCCGTCCCACTCCCTCAGCCCCGCTCGCTCAGCCCCTCTTTCTCTGTAACTTCCAGGTTTTCCGATGCTATTCTGGCAACAATTCTGGCAACCAAGTCTGAGATGTGTGGCCAGAAGTTTGAGCTGAAGATCGATAACGTGCGGTTTGTTGGGCACCCAACCCTGCTACAGCACGCTCTGGGGCAGGTACGTACCCACGGACGTGGCCCTCCCGGGCAGCAGACCGGCCTGGCCCATTCTGGCTCTGGGAACTCCGGGGCCATGGCCGACACTGGCTCTGGGGAAGCAGGCCTGAGCCATGTGTCGTCACAGGACCTGGGTGCGGCAGGGAGAGTGGGTGTCGTGCCCCCGGGCGCCGTGGCGCCTGCCCCAGCCTTTGCCGGTTGCACTCTGGGTCTCTCTGGACTGGCCGCCGTTCCATGCAGGGTGCCTGTCTCCAGGCCTGTCGCCGGCAGCTGTGGCGCTCAGTGTTCCACAGAGCTGGCCTCCCACTCACATGGGACACGGTGCCTAGAGCTCCAGCTGCCCTAGAGCCCCTCTGCGTGCCCCCGGGCGCCGTGGCGCCTGCCCCAGCCTTTGCCGGTTGCACTCTGGGTCTCTCTGGACTGGCCGCCGTTCCATGCAGGGTGCCTGTCTCCAGGCCTGTCGCCGGCAGCTGTGGCGCTCAGTGTTCCACAGAGCTGGCCTCCCACTCACATGGGACACGGTGCCTAGAGCTCCAGCTGCCCTAGAGCCCCTCTGCCACGTCGTCCTTCATGCATGTCACGGTTCTGGTGAGGCTGTTAGCGGCTTGGGGTGCTGACCCAAGGGGCCCTGCGCCCCACGACCTGCCAGTCAGCCCTTTGCACACAGGACCACGAAAGCACTGCGCGGAGGCTGAGGGAGGCCATGTGACACATGCTGTGTTAATACGGTCTGGACATGGCGTGGGGCCCGTGATAGGGTTGTAAGCCTTCGTGGGTAGGACGGCGGGAGTTTCTAGGGTGGCTGGTGTGTCTGACCCCAAGGACAGCACCCTCTCTTCTCACAGGGCCTCCACAGAGGACGCTTGGCCCCTGTGTGGGTGATGGCGGGGAGAGTGGCAGCTGCCCACAGTCATCCCTGAGGGCTGGGTGACAGGCAGACCTGGGGATTCCTGAGGAGTATCTGGGCAACAGCTGGGGCCAGTCCTCCATCTCCCTCTGGTGGTGACAGGTGTCATTGGCGTCCGAGAGCCCTCCTCACCCCCGCCCTGCAAGTGCAGCATCTGGGGCTGAGCTGGCCGGGTGCCTGAGTGGGCCCACAGAGGTGAGGACTGAGGCCACCTGCTCTGCCCTCACCAGGCCTACTCTGGCTTCTGTGGCCCTGAGTGTGGTTCTGGGTCCTTGTCATGCTGGGCAGACAGCCTGGTGGACTTGGAATGGCAGTGGGGGCGTGGGCCTCCTCCCACTGGAGCCCCCTCCATCCCGTGTCCTCTGGGCATGGCAGTTCACCCCGTTGCCTGGGCGGCCAGCACCGGCCTTTGCTCTCCTGCAAAGGTACCAGTCACGTCACAGAGATGCAGGGGCTCTGTCTCCCTCTGGCTCTGCTGTGCTCTGGGCCTTTCCCCTGCCTGAGAGCAGCCGACTGGGAGGGCCACGGCTGTGGGTTATCAGAGCGAGGTTTCGTTTGCAGGTCTCTAAGACAGACCCGTCCCCAAAGAGGGAAGCACCTACCATGATCCTCTTCAACGTGGTGTTTGCACTGAGGGTGAGTATTTGTGTAATGGTGCCCCCCAGGGGGAGGGCCGGGAGCCACAGCCCCTTTCCTGCACGTGTCGTGGACTGTGCCGCGTCTGGTGGGACAGAGCGCTGGCCCCTGGGTGCAGGGAGAGGCCACCTTATTGTTCTCCTCTTTGTTATAAAAACATACATATGGCAAGCCGACTGTGTTCCGCACGTATAGCATTTGCTCATAGAGAACCCGCCTTGCACGTTTCGTGTCCCTGCCACAGCGACTGTGGGTTCCTGCTGGGTGTGTGTAAGCAGAGGTGCCGGTCTCCAGGCCCTGCCCTGAGCACACGCCAGTTGCTGACCGCAGTGGGGTGTACACTCACAGTGGTGTGTGCCGTCCAGAATGCACTCTCCGCCCCAGAAGGGAGCCCCGGGGAACAGCAGGTGGCGTGGTGGTTAAGGCACTGGACTCCCACAGGGCCGACCTGGTTTGCACCCTGGACTCAATTGAAAATCATGCCGGGTACTTGAGCGTGCCCAGAATCGCAGGAGGAGAAGGGGCTGGCGTGGCCAGCTCGCCAGGGACAGCCACTTTCTCTTTCCTCTGTCCCTCTCTCCAGCAAGGGCACACATCCCATGGCAAAAACGTTTAAAAAAAGGGAAGGAGACCCTGACCACTGGCAGTTATACCCCCTTCTCCGCCTTCCTGGTCGCCCTTGGAAACCACCCACCTGCTCTGCTCGCTGCACTCACTCTGCATGCGTCATGGGAACCAGGCCCAACGGCGCGTGGCGTTTGGTGTCTGGCTTCCTTCAGTTAGCATGTTTTCACGGTTCATCTGTGTTGTAGCGTGATTTATTCCTTTTTATGACGCAGTCACATCCACTGGGCGGAGAGACCTCGCCTGGCTTCTCCGTCCATGGCCGACGCAGCTGGGCGGCCCCTCATTCTGGCTGCGAGCTGCTCGGACCGTGGGCGTGCGCTTCCACCTCGCACGCGCACCACGAGGGGGAAGGGTCATGAGGCCCCTGCAGTTCACCTTTTGAGGAGCCACCAGATGGTTCTCTCCACATCCCTAACAGCAGTGTTCCCAGCCTCACCAACAGTTGTTAGTCACTGTGTTTTTTTTAAATTAAGTTTAGTAATTTTTAAAATAAAGAGTTATTTATTTTTTATTTATTCATTCTTTTTTTTTAAATTTGACCAGACACACACACACACACGCATGCGCGTACACACACACACACACACACACACACACACACACAGAAAGAGAGAAAATGGGAAAGCAAGCCCCGGGTCCAGGACTTGAACCTTGGTTGGCTATATGGGAGTGTCCAGTGCCTTAACCACCGTGCCACCCACTGGTCTCCCAGTTGTTTCTTTTCTTTTTCTTTCTTTTTTTTTTTTTTAAGTCTTTGCTATAGGACACATGCACTCTCCAGAAAGAGAGACAGAGACACAAAATGAGAAATCACCCCCCTGGGGGGATGGCCACACCGCAATCCCTTCTCCTCCATTCTCCTCTCGGGATCTTGGGCACGTACGCACACGTGCCCGGTGTGAGTTTAAGTCACCAGGTCCAGGACTCGAACTGTGGTTGACTACATGGGAGTCCAATGACATAGCCATTACGCTAACTGCTGGCCCCCGTTGTTTCTTAAGCCAGTTCTGTCTGGGGTTGTTTTTGTTAGTTATAGGAGATACCTTTTCAGTAAATCCATCAAAATCTAAGGATCCCAAGAAACAGAATGCCCCCTGGGTAAGGACAGCTTGTGTTATGAAGGAACTCTGGAATCCCTAGGAAGTTTGTGTTCAGTGACTGTTAAAAAAAGGAATTCCTCAGGAATTCCATAGCATAACGGCTATGTCGCTGGACTCCCATGTAGTCGACCATGGTTTGCGTCCTGGACCCGGTGGTTTAAAACTCATGCTGCGCTTGTGTGCGTGCCCAAGATCCTGAGAGGAGAATGGAGGAGAAGGGATTGCAGCGTGTCCATCCCCCCGGGGGGTGATTTCTCGCTTTCTGTCTCTCTGTCTCTGTCTCTGTCTTTCTAGCAAGCGCGCGCGCCCTGTAGGAAAAACCTCTCCAAAAAGAAAAGAAAAGAAAACCAAACAAAACCAGAATTCCTCTGAAATGTGGCACTGCCAGCTTTCGCCAGAGCATCCAGGTGTCCTGTAGCCCAGTGCTGCTGACCTGATGCTTCCTGCTCACGTGCGAAGTCACGGCAGTGAAGTGACTGGGTCTCCAGGACGGGAAGGTGTCCACTCTGGGAACTTCAGAGAAAGGAGCTGTACGAAATCAGGTGCAAAGTCTCAGTGTTTCTCGAGACTGAGTTATTCTGTGTGGAGACCCAGGTCTCAGTGGAAATGGCTGCGAAGAGAAATAACATTAGAGGGAACTTTCTAGGTCAGGCCTAACAGCCTGCTGGCTAGGGGAGCCAGATCCCACATGGCTGACCTTGGTTTGAATCTCTACTCTAGTGGCTTGAAAAACACACCAGGCACGTGTGCGTGCATGCCCCAAATCCCGACAGGACAGAAGTGAGCAGAAGGGATTGCGGTGCGGCCAAGCTCCATAGAGGGCGTTCCGCCTTCTGTCTGTGTCTGGTGAGCACACATGCCCTCTGGCAGTAAATTGCTCTTAATGACTAAAGCTTGATGTTTTATTTCTTTGGTTGCCAGAGAGTGTAAACACTTGTCAGAGGGAGACAGAGAAGGGGAGCACCCCGCCGTGGGTGCTGTGTCCCTGTTTGAATTTGGGCATGTACGTGCGTGCGTGCGTGCACACACACACACACACACACACATGTGTGCACACACACATGTGCACCCAATGTGCTTTCAAGCCACTGGGACTGGGATTTAAACCTTGGTCAGGCATGTGGGCTTCAGATCCCTTAACCACTAGGTATGGGACTGGCCCTGGAACTTAATTTTTTTTTTTTTTAGAATTATTTACTTTAGGGCCAGCGGGTGGCATGGGGGTTAAGGGGGTGGGGT
>NW_006159653.1:122419-132407 GCF_000334495.1 Tupaia belangeri chinensis | reverse complement strand
TGCTGTCCCCCCCCCCCCCGTTGTTTCTTAAGCCAGTTCTGTCTGGGGTTGTTTTTGTTAGTTATAGGAGATACCTTTTCAGTAAATCCATCAAAATCTAAGGATCCCAAGAAACAGAATGCCCCCTGGGTAAGGACAGCTTGTGTTATGAAGGAACTCTGGAATCCCTAGGAAGTTTGTGTTCAGTGACTGTTAAAAAAAGGAATTCCTCAGGAATTCCATAGCATAACGGCTATGTCGCTGGACTCCCATGTAGTCGACCATGGTTTGCGTCCTGGACCCGGTGGTTTAAAACTCATGCTGCGCTTGTGTGCGTGCCCAAGATCCTGAGCGGAGAATGGAGGAGAAGGGATTGCAGCGTGTCCATCCCCCCGGGGGGTGATTTCTCGCTTTCTGTCTCTCTGTCTCTGTCTCTGTCTTTCTAGCAAGCGCGCGCGCCCTGTAGGAAAAACCTCTCCAAAAAGAAAAGAAAAGAAAACCAAACAAAACCAGAATTCCTCTGAAATGTGGCACTGCCAGCTTTCGCCAGAGCATCCAGGTGTCCTGTAGCCCAGTGCTGCTGACCTGATGCTTCCTGCTCACGTGCGAAGTCACGGCAGTGAAGTGACTGGGTCTCCAGGACGGGAAGGTGTCCACTCTGGGAACTTCAGAGAAAGGAGCTGTACGAAATCAGGTGCAAAGTCTCAGTGTTTCTCGAGACTGAGTTATTCTGTGTGGAGACCCAGGTCTCAGTGGAAATGGCTGCGAAGAGAAATAACATTAGAGGGAACTTTCAAATAGAGTCTAGGGCAGACCTCACAGCCTGCTGGCTAGGGGAGCCAGATCCCACATGGCTGACCTTGGTTTGAATCTCTACTCTAGTGGCTTGAAAAACACACCAGGCACGTGTGCGTGCATGCCCCAAATCCCGACAGGACAGAAGTGAGCAGAAGGGATTGCGGTGCGGCCAAGCTCCATAGAGGGCGTTCCGCCTTCTGTCTGTGTCTGGTGAGCACACATGCCCTCTGGCAGTAAATTGCTCTTAATGACTAAAGCTTGATGTTTTATTTCTTTGGTTGCCAGAGAGTGTAAACACTTGTCAGAGGGAGACAGAGAAGGGGAGCACCCCGCCGTGGGTGCTGTGTCCCTGTTTGAATTTGGGCATGTACGTGCGTGCGTGCGTGCACACACACACACACACACACACATGTGTGCACACACACATGTGCACCCAATGTGCTTTCAAGCCACTGGGACTGGGATTTAAACCTTGGTCAGGCATGTGGGCTTCAGATCCCTTAACCACTAGGTATGGGACTGGCCCTGGAACTTAATTTTTTTTTTTTTTAGAATTATTTACTTTAGGGCCAGCGGGTGGCATGGTGGCCACCATGCCACCGGCCATCCATAGTTTGAGTCCTGGACCTGGCAGCTTGCTTTCTCGCTTTCCCTTTCTCTCTCTCTCTGGTCAAATTAAAAATAACAATAACAAAATGGGATTAAATAAACAAATGCTTTTTAATTAAAAAATATATTTTAATTTTATTTATTCATTCATTTATCCTAATTTGACCAGAGAGAGAGAGAGAGTGAGAAAACCAGTCACCAAGTCTGGGACTTAAACTGTGGTCAGCCATGTGGGAGTGTCCAGCGTCTTAATCACCACACCACCTGCTGGCCCTGGAACTTAATTTTTAAAGCCAGCCTACTTTGTTGGTAAATAAAACCCACAAATTAAAACAGAATTCCTTGTTAGCAGTGGCTCAGGCTCTGGGACAAGAATCTTCACTTCCATAGTATTTGCATTTGACACTTTTTAAATTTCTTATGTAATTACATAATATAAACAGGTCCAAAGAGAAATAGAGTGGAAAACAACCAAAAGAATAAATAAATGACAAGACACATCCTAGCCACCTGTGAGCCCCGATAACCCTGTGGGTCGGTGGTGAGAAAGTGCCACAGCCCCGCCCAGATAGCAGCCACATCTCCGGGGAGCAGCACTTGACAGCAGAGTGGCTCCCCTAAACCCCGCAGTCCCACTGATAGGGGTATTTCCAACCCCACCAACTTTTATGCTGCTAATGGAGCTGGGAATAACCCTGGTGTCCAGCTGCTGGGGAGTGGCCCCATGGCATGGTCAGTGTGCACTGGCCCATCCGTGGACGCCGGGACGAGAAGTGCGGGTCCGTTGCTGTGGGTAAAAGCCGGAAACCAGATGGTCAGCACTTTGGTGGCCACGATGCTGAAAAGTGGGAGAGATTTTAAATAACAGAGTTGATCCTTTAGGGCAGGGGAGTTTTTCCCTCTTTTTAAGTTTGTCTGAGGGCGCACGCACAGCCAGAGGTGGAGCGGAAAGTGTCCGAGGGGTGTGGCCGTGCTGCCACCGTGTCCCATCAAGGTTTGGGCACGCGGGTACACGGGCCCAGCATGCTCTTCAGCTCACTGGCGAGATGGGGGCTGTCCTCACGGATCTGGTTCCCTGTGCACAGGCTCGGCTGCCGCGGACCCTCTCTCCAAGGTGGTTTACGGTGGGTGCGCTGACTACGGGGTGCAGGACGTGACTCTAGAGGAAAGACGTGTACTTTAACTTGGAAAGGTTTTTTTGTTTTTTGTTTTTTTTATAAGGATTATTTATTTAATTTTATTTATTACTACTATGTTTTCAGTCTGTGTAAGGTAATGTACTCACCAGAGACAGAAAGAAAGGGAAAGTGAGAAAGCCAGCCGCCAGGTCCAGGACTCGAACCGTTTTCAGCCATGGGGGAATCCAGTGCCTTAACCTCCATGCCACCCTGCTGGCTCCAGCTTTGAAACGTTTTTAACAAGCTCTGACCTCGAGAGACCAGTCTGAGAAAGCTCATGTGCCTGAGCCCTCCCTCCCCTTCCTCTGTACTTCGGGGTGAGTCTGAGCCCTTGAGAAACCATCTGTATAAAATACAGCTGACTGCAGTTTGGGCTCTGGACCTGGCGGCTTGTTCTCTCACTTTCTCTCCTTCTCTGTGTCTCTCTCGGGTCATATTTAAAGAATAGTAATAATAAATAAAATTAGAATCATTTCTTAAAAAGAATTATTGATTTATTTATTATCATTTTTCACTTTGACCAGAGAGAGAATGAGAAAGCCAGCCGCCAAGTCTGGGACTCGAACTGTGGTCGGCCATGTGGGAGTCCATTGCCTTTAACTACCACACCACGCCAGCCCCAAGATATTTGTAAAATGTTAAAAATCTGTATGGACATTCAGTTTATGCCATGGCACCCTTTGACCCAGAGCGGCACCGGATGGGCCACCAAAGCCAGAGGAAGGTTAAAGTGAGTCTTTATTAGCTGGCCTGCCAGGTGTGCAGGATTCCCCTGTGAGGCAGTTACAGAAGCCGGGTCAGGCAGGTTAATGATTTCTGAGGGGCGTGGGGTTTCCACGCAGGCAGTTCCACTGCTAAACCAAGGGGTCTCGGGCTGGTTGGCAAAGACAGTGGCAGGTACGGGGTGGCGTCCCGGATGCGGTTTTCTGTGTGGCTAGCACGAGCTGTTTTCTCATGGGAAGAGCAAGCAGGAATATAGAAGCAGGCAGCCATGTTAGGGGAAGGGTACAAAATGGACGAACAGTTGTTCGTGTGCAAGATCTGATACGTGGCCTTCCACACTTTCACATGTGACAGGATTTGCTGTGGTAAGTCCACGTCTCCTAGCCGGTCCACAGGATTCTTCCTGGCTCCGTGCAGATCTCAGTTGGCCTGCAAGCGGCAGGTGCACATGCCAGCCCCCAGTGCGTGGTCCCTGCCAGTGCAGTCCCTGGGCCCGGACATGAGGCTGCGTGGGCGCTGTCCAGACAATGTGTCGCATTTGGGGAATGGTGTTGCTGCTGGGAGTCCCCACCCAGCCAGCCGTCCTCTGTGGCAGCTTTCTCAGTGTGTCCACAGTCTGCGAGGTCTGTGCAGACAGGACACAGCAGGACAGCTGTGGGTACCCTTGGGCAGGAGCTACCTCACACATCTGGAAGGCTCAAGCTGAGGGCCCGGGTGTCCCACTGGGTGACCTGTCCAGGGTCATCCTGCCCTCCTGGCTTTGCTGGCAGTGGTGCCATCACCATGTGTTTTCTCCCAAACATGCCTTGTTTGGGGACAGCTATGTGTACCCTGTAAAGGGCCTTCTGTTTCCAGGGGCCCGAGGATGCCCTCGGCTGGGTGGGCTGTGCCCGTGGTGGGAGTGCAGGGGCAGTGGGCTGTGCTGCCCTGTTGCAGGTCTGCCAGGTGAGTTGTTTACGATCGCGAGATCCGCTGAACATAGAAAATCTCTTCAAGTCCAGGTGAAGCACGTGTTGACTGCCTGAGTCAGGCTTGGTCCTGCAGCCTGGCCGTGGACTGGGCATGGCCCCATCTGCCGGATAAGCAGGAGGGAGGCAGCATGGGCAGTTCTAATCGGCGGCACCACTCGCCCCTCTCCCTCTCTCATCTCCCCTCCAGCCACATGACTCAGCAGGCCACAGGCCCCCAGAAGCGCTGAGTCACGGTGCCCCCGTTATCTGCTCCTGTGGGGGCTTCATGGCCCCACAGCTGTGGGCCCCACCTTGGCCTGGGTGGGTGTGCCTGCCTGGCCTGCTGTGGGCTCTGATAGGGCCTAGGGGTGAGGGGTAGGGGTATGGTCAGGCTCTCCAGCCTGAGAGCTGCCAGCCCCTCCTGCAACCGAGTCATGTGGGCACAGAAGCAGGGGTGTGGGCCCTGGTTAAGCAGGTCCTCTCAGCTGGGAAGAGCCTCTTGTCCTCGAGGACAGGAAGGGTTGTGCATAGCTGCGTCGTGCCGCTGGGCCTGGGCTATCGGGAAGCCCTGACTTGGTTCCAGCTGGCTGCACTGCTGGGAGCAGACACTCCGGGCAGCCCTGGTCTGAACATTTTACATCCACTCGTGTCCACCCAGTCCTCGTGAGGGAGGCTCCTCTGTTGTCCTTGCGCAGAGACCTGCCCAGAGTCACGTTGCAGGCAGGTGCCCTCAGCTGCAGCCTGCTTCTGTTAAGCCCTGGCCTGGCAGGTGTGCCCCTGCCCTTCTCGGAGCCCCCACGGAGCCATCTCTTCCTCACGATAGAGGGTGGGCCCGACAGCCACCCACGGTGACAGGGCTCTCAGATGCAGGAGCTGGCGGGCACCACTGGCCCCGGAGAGGACCCTGGGCAGGAGGGGAGGGCCCCGTGCACGTCCCCTTCCCGGGTGTCCGGCTGCACACGTCTTGAGCCCTGTGTGTCGTCCCCTGCAGGCCAACGCTGACCCGTCCGTGATCAGCTGTCTGCACAACCTGTCCCGGCGCATCGCGACTGTCCTGCAGCACGAAGAGCACCGCTGCCAGTACCTCACCCGGGAGGCCAAGCTGATCCTGGCGCTCCAGGACGAGGTGTCCGCCGTGGCCGACGGTGAGAGCAGCAGGACCTGGCCGGCAGCTCCTGCGCAGCGTGGACCTCTGTGGGGCCGCAGCCCCGTCGGCCGGGCCACCCCCACCCCAGTGCCGCGGGGCAGTCTGCAGGTGGTGACGGCACTACCCTTTCCTTTCGTTCTCGCTCCCCTTATCCATGGTGGCGTGTGCACGCGGGGCTCCCTGCACAGCGTCTGGCCACTGCTGCCCCGTCCTGCAGCCCTCCAGCCTGCCCCCAGCCTGTCTCGGTGGCTGGCCTGGGGTTCCGGGCTGCGGGTGCTGCACCCCTGCCGCGCCACGGGCCGGCCGAGCGCCAGCTTGTGGTGAGCCGGGCACTGGAAAGGGGGTCTCGGTGACCCTGCCAGCCAGAGCCACGCTGTCTGTTTTGCAGATCTGAGGCCTCACTCGGGGCCTGGGAGGACGCGGGTGCACGTGAGAGGCCCGCGTTCCTGAATGGTGTGCCCCAGGTGTTGCCAGGCTGGGGCTTCCCCCTGCCCACGTGTAGCACGGGCTCCTGTGCTGGGCCTGGGCCTGCCGCATGTGCTGCCCTGAGGCAGAGGCACCAGGGCGCATGGGGCCGCCCGCTGGCCAGGCGGATGGTCTCGAGCCCTTTGTGTTCACCCATGTTGAAGGACCTGATGTGGAACCAGCAGTTGGCGTAATGGCTATGTTGCTGGACTCCCACGTAGTCGACCGCGGTTCGCATCCCGGCCCCGGTGGCTTGAACTCACGCCGGGCATGTGTGCGTGCGTGCCCAAGATCCTGAGAGGAGAATGGAGGAGAAGGGATTGCGGCGTGACCATCCCCCCCGGGGGGTGATTTCTCGCTTTCTGTCTCTCTGTCTCTGTCTTTCTGGTGAGTGCGCGCGCCCTATAGCAAAAACCTCTCACAAAGAAAACAGAAAAAGTATACCATGACTTCCTGACAACCCGGTACGCGCGTCAGGGTTGGCTGTCATCTCTGGCCAGTGATGCCCTGATCAAAGTTACGCTAACAATTGAGAAGTTTTATTTTTTGAGACATTCTCTTCTGAGCCTATGACTTCTTCATAAGGTAAGGGTGAGGAGTGTTCTGACGTTTGGTTCAGAGTTTCGTAATGTTCTTTTTAAGTCCAACCTGTTGTTAAAGATGCTCTTTAAAAGCCCCTGGAAGTCTGGCTCTGGAGCGCTAAGCCTTCCTGTGCTGTTTCTTGCAGCCAGTGAAGGTCCTCGGTCCCCATTCCACCACATCCTGCCCAAGTGCAAGCTGGCCAGGGACCTCAAGGAGGCGTACGACAGGTAGGGCGGGGGGTGCCCTTTGGGTCTGGGGCTTCCCAGTCGTGGGCCCTGTGCTGGTGTGTGGTGCCACTGGGGTTGGCACGGGAGCAAACAGGGCAGCCACAGCCATGTGACCGCTCTCCGGAGAAGTGACCTTGCGGCTCTTTTCAAGTTCCATACCCTTTGCTAAGAGGCGTGTGCTCAGCCAGGATGGTTGCCTCTGGACCCACCTTAGAACATGAGCCTCAGTTCTGCCCAAGAGTCTGAAAGTGTGACTCGTCAAATGCAAGGTGACATCTTCCCGAGCAGGACGGTGCAGAGTCAGGCCCTCATTTTTAGCGTCACTGTCCTCGCTGCACCTGAAGGGACATCCAGCGGGTGAGGCTGTGGCTGGCTCTGCTCCTCACTCCATGGTCGGGGAGCTCTGGGGAGCCATGGAGTGCGCCGTCCTGACCACGCCGTGGCTGGGTCCTGGCCCTGCCCAGGGTGGACAAGCAAGGAAGCCCTTTTCTTTGTAAAGAGCATGTGACCGCTGCTCCATGGCCCTGGGTCTCAGGGCTGTGAAGGGCCTAAAGCAGGGACAGAAGCCACCTGGCAGCTTTTCCCGCCCTTGCACTGCGGGCGCCTGTTCTCAGTACGTGGCATGTACAGCCCACAGTCGGGCAGGCCTCTCAGCAGTTACGGGGGTGGCCGGGTAACCGTGCCTGTCCACCACTTGCAGCCTCCTGTGTCTCCCTTTCCTTCCTCTCTTGCTCCGACCCTGCCACTCTCCTTTGTCGTGGGTTAGCTCCGGGTCTCCCCTAGGCCTTGGTGAGAGGAGGGAGGAGAAGAGAGACAGGAGCACCCCCACCGCGATCCCCTTCCAGCCTGCCAGTCCGTCAGACCTGGCGACTCACGTGCACACCTGCTGTGTCGGCTCACTGGGCTGGGGCTTCGAGCCACAGTCACCATGTGGGACCTAGCTTCTCTGGTGGTGCAGCACTGTGGCGCCGTGGAGCTGGCCCTGCACTTCAGCTTGGGAAGACGTCACATGTTCACTGAGGTGGAGAATCAGGGTGTCTGGACTGGCTCTGAGGCCGGAGCCCCTGTGGCTGACTCCATAGTTCCAATCTCAGACCCGGATGCTTGAGAAGCACAGGGGACGCGCGTGTGTGCCCCAAGTCCCGAGAGGTCGAGATGGAGGAGCAGGGGCTGCTGCGTGACCGTCCCAGACACGGTCTTCCTCGCTTTCCCTCCTTGTCTCTTCCTGGAGAGCTCATGTGCCCTATGGCTAGAAAAAAATCAGTGTGTCAGCTGTCCCTCCTGTCATACCCCAGGTTCCAACGTGGTGGCAGGAGGTGTCCGGTCCCTGTGTGCACCCGTCCCCGTCACGACTGGCCTGGTGCATGCTCTCTGCTGTCTCTCCTCTGTGCTCTCTGCTGTCTCTCCTCTGTGCTCTCTGCTGTCTCCCCTCTGTGCTGTCTGCTGTCTCTCCTCTGTGCTCTCTGCTGTCTCTCTCTTCTGTGCTCTCTGCTGTCTCTCTCCCCTCTGTGCTCTCTGCTGTCTCTCTCCTCTGTGCTCTCTGCTGTCTCTCTCCTCTGTGCCCTCTGCTGTCTCTCTCCTCTGTGCTCTCTGCTGTCTCTCTCCTCTGTGCTGTGACTGCCCGCTTGCCCTCTGTGCTGGTGTCCAGGGGCTTGTGAGTGGTTAGCCGGCTCCGTCCGTCATGTGGCTGGTCCGGTTGCAGGTGCTGTGGGCTGTGCCACTCTGGGACCCTGCATGTGGGGTGGCACTGCGCACAGGGCAGGGCCCACGTGGCTGAGCACGTGAGTCCTAGCTCCAGGGGCTTATGGGCTCGTGTGCCCCAAGCCTTGATGGGGTGGAAAAATGGAGGGGGATTGTGGCTCTGTCTGGTGAGCACACGTGTCCCCTGGCAGCTAGAAGTGCACCCCGCGTGACATGGCCTGTGCTGCTCTGCCAGGTGCACGTCTGTCCCGTTCTAGCCTGGGTGCTGCCGGAGCAAGTGCTGGCAGGGAGAGCAGCCCCAGAGGAAGGTGCCTGCCCTCCAGGGGTGCCCGGCTCTGCACCCCACCAGCAGCCGGAGGCCTCTTTCCTTGGCTCTGCCAGCAGGCCCTGCTGAGCTTCGGGACTTGGCTGCTGTGGTGGGGAAGGTGCTCAGCGGCGGCAGTGCCCCGGCCTCCCTCGCGCGTGGGGGGCTCTGCCCCCTGAGCTGCTCAGTGCGGGTGCTCCTGCTCTGTCGGGAGGACGGGAGGATGGGCCTCGGTGACTGGCTGACCTCAGGGTGTGGCCTGCCAGGGTTAGGGACCGCAGGGTAGCCTGGGGCAGCCCTTGCCCAGTGAGTGCTTGGGTCTGAGCCCCTCCTGCTCTGGAGGAGAACTTGAAGCCCCCCCGCCCCCGTCCCGTTCCCCACCGACATGCCTGACATGCCTGTGTGTGACAGTGTGGCCCTTTGTCTGGAGCTGGCCGACTGCAGAAGCCGCGTCCATCGACAGCCCTGCAGCGTCCTAGCGCCACCTGGTGGGCATTAGTTTAAAAGTGGACAGGAGGGTGGCCCTTTGCCTGGTGATTAAGGGAGCTAGATCCCACGTGGCCAGCAGCGGTTTGAATCCCAGCCACAGCAGCTTGAAAATAACTCCGGGTGGGACCAGCGGGTGACGTGATGGGAAAGGCACTGGCCTCCCACATACCTGACCGCGGTCAAGTGCCAGACCTGGCAGCAGCTTCTCTCACTTTCCATCTCTGTCTGGTAAGCCCACACGCCCTACAGCAAATTTTTAAAAATTGGGGCCACCAGATGGTGTCATGGTTGCATTGCTGGGCTCCTGTGGAGTCTGACCGTGGTTCTAGTCCCAGGTCCAGTGACTTATAGCTCACGCCAGGTGCATGTGTGTGTGCCCAAAATCCAGAGAGGAGAACAGAAGAGAGGAATTGTGCATAGCCATCTCCCCGGGGTGATTTCTCTCTTTCTGTCTGTCTCTTGTCTTCAGTGAGCCCACATTGCCTGTAGCAAAAATCTTGCTTAAAATAAAACATAATAATAACAACAAGTAAAATTAAATATATAATTTTTTTTTAAATTGTCTTTGGAGAGGTTTTTGTTATAGGGTGCGTGCACTCACCAGAAAGACAGAGACAGAGAGACAGAAAGCGAGAAATCACCCCGCGGGGCGATGGCCATGCTGCAATCCCTTCTTGTCCATTCTTCTCTCTGGATCCTGGGCATGCACGCACACACAGTGTGAGTTTAAACCACCAGATCCAGGACTAGAACCATGGTTGACTATATGGGAGTCCAGCGACATAGCCATTACACCAACTGCCGGTCCCAAATATGTAATTCTTCTTTTTTTTTTT
>NW_006159653.1:115822-116897 GCF_000334495.1 Tupaia belangeri chinensis | reverse complement strand
AGCAGTTAGCGTAATGGCTATGTTGCTGGACTCCCACGTAGTCAACCGCGGGTTGAATCCCAGACCCGGTGGCTTAAACTCACGCCAGGCGCGCGTGCGTGCCCGAGATCCCGAGAGGAGAATGGAGGAGAAGGGATTGCGGCGTGGCCATCCCTGGGGGGTGATTTCTCACTTTCTGTCTCTCTGTGTCTCTCTGTCTGGCGAGTGCACACGCCCTATAGCAAAAACCTCTCCAAAAATAAATAAATAAATGGAAAGAAAAAACCCTGAGTGCATACATGTCTAAAATCCTGATGGAGGACCAGCAAGTGGCGTGGTGGTTAAGGCTCTGGACACTCCCACATGGCTGACCATGGTTCTAGTCCCAGACCTGTTGGCTTGCTTTCTCATTTTCTTCCTCTCTCTCTCTCTCTCTGTGTGTGCCTCTTTCTGTCAAGTTAAAAAGTAATGAATGAATAAATAAAATTAAATAATTCTTTAAAATAAAAATTAAGAAATAAAGCCCTGGTGGGCTGGAGAATGCCGGAGAAGGGTTATGGTGTGGCCACGCCCTGCTGGGGGCGCTCCCCCTCCCTCTGCGCTGCTTTCTCTCTCCGGAGAACACACGTGCCCTCTGGAAAACTAAAAGGAGACCAGGGGTCCAGATTTTTGGTGAGGAAGACTCCCAGGCTGCCTGGCACTGAGCACTCTCCCTCTGACCCAGGGTCCACTCGTTAGCGCCCAGGGCCACGTCCTCTCTGGGCGAACCCCTGCCCTGACCTGGGACCTGGGCCTACCCCAGGGTGCTGGGGACTGTCCTCGGGCAGGGGCTTGTCCCCCAGGTCTGTGGCTGGCCTTGACAGCTGCCACAGGACAGACTGCAGCCCGCCCCAGAAAGGGGACCGAGTTCATGGTGTCTGTCTGGCAGCATGGCAGACCCCTGGGACGTCTCCTCAGAGCAGAACTGAAAAGCCAGAAGCTGTGATGCTCGCGGCCGGAGGGGGTGGGCCTCCCCAAGCAGCAGCACTGTGCTTGCTGGTTTTTTTTTTTTTTTTTTTTTTTTAGAGGTTTTTTCTATAGGGGGGGCCCACTTTCC
>NW_006159653.1:101900-115030 GCF_000334495.1 Tupaia belangeri chinensis | reverse complement strand
AAGAGAAGTAGTGGGATTGCTTATTTTTTTTTTTGTTTTTTTTTGAGAGGTTTTTGCTATAGGGCGTGCACACTTGCCAGACAGAGAGACAGAGAGACCGAAAGCGAGAAATCACCTCCCAGGGGGGATGGCCACGCCACAATCCCTTCTCCTCCATGCCCAGCATGAGTTTAAGCCACCAAGTCCGGGACTCGAACCGTGGTCGACTTCATGGGAGTCCAGTGAGATAGCCATTATGCCAGCTGCTGGTCCCGTGTGCTTGCTGTTTTAACTGAAGTCGTGTGGTGCGGCTGCAGAGCCCGGACCCCTGTCCTGGGGCCTGATGTCTGCAAACACAGGCTGGGAGTGTGAGTCCACCAGGCTGCCCAGACACCTCCGCACCTGCCTCCGCAGCCCCAGGGTAGCGGTCACTTGTCCGGGTGATACTGGCTTTGTCCCTCCCGTTCCTGTGACCTGGGGTTTTCTCAGCCTGTGCAGGGCCCTGGCATGCCCACGGTGGCTGAGGGCTGTGCAGGTAGGAGGACGACACCGTGGCTTACCTGAGTGTGAGGACATGGGGCTTGGTTCCCTGAGTGCACAGTACCAGGGCCAGAGGTGCCACCAGGGCCTGGCGGGGGCCTCCGCTCACCGTCGGGAGCAGCCTGGGCCATGGGCACCTCTGGCCTCCTGCCCGTACACTCCGTTTCAGGGTTCAAGGCAACCTTCTAAGGCCTACCTGGATCTCAGGCTGCACACGTCCGGTTTGGAGGGCAGCCGGGCCCCGTGGGTCAGCAGGCACAGGGCGTGCAGGGCCTCCACAGGCCTCGGCCCGGGTGGAGGGCGGCCAGACCGTGGAGTACATCGCGCTTCCACTTTCAACTAAAGGCTAGGACTTGACCTTCCGTGCTGAAATGCAAGGGGAAGGGGCTAGCGGGCGGCATGGTGGTTCAGGCGCTGGACTCCCACATGCTGGGCCGTGGTTTGAGGCTTGGACCCGGAAGGCTTAAACTCACGTGCCCAAAATCTCAAGAGAATGGAGTAGCAGGGGCTGTGACGTCCGCCCCCGGCAGTGCTTTCTCGTGCTCTGTCTCCAGCGAGCACATGCCCTATAGCAGAAGTCTCTTAAGGAAAGTAATAGAAAAGAAGAAGAAAGAACTGTGGGGAGGGTGCACACGCGTGCATCTGCGTCTGCGTCCTGGACGGGGTGGGCGAGAGCCGGCCTTGCCTGTGTGGCCCGCCGGGGCAGCCGGGCTGGCTGAGACCGGCTGTGGCAGCGTCTCCCTGCAGTTTCCCTGCAGTGTTTTCATACCAAGCTATTAAACACTGTGCAGATCAAAGTCAGGCTTAACAGAACAACTCTTGGGACCAGTAGGTGGTGTGGTGGTTAAGGCACTAGACACTCCCATAGGGCTGACCATGGTTTGAATCCTGGACCCGGTGGCTTGCTTTCTCCCATTCCTGTTCTCTCTCTGTTTCTCTTTCTGGTCAAATTTTAAAAAAGACTGAAAGAAAGAATAAAAGAATAAATGAAGTTAAATAAGTAATCCCTTTATTTTTTCTTTTTGAATGGTTTTTTACTATAGGACGCATGTGCTCTCCAGAAAGACAGAGAGAAACAGAGACAGAAAGCAAGAAATCCCCCCCCGGGGGGATGGCCACGCTGTAATCCCTTCTCCTCCATTCTCTTCCTGGGATCTTAGGCATGTATGCACATGCGCCCGGCGTGAGTTTAAGCCACTGGGTCCGGGACTCAAACTGCGGTCGACTACATGGGAGTCCAGGGACGTAATCATGCCATCTGCTGGTCCCACCCAGTGTGCTTTTCAAGCCACCAGGGCCAGGATTTGGACTGGACAGTTGGACATGTGTAGTCTGTCTCCCTTAACCACTGAGTTACAGAGCCAGCTCTAAAGGCACAGATTTTAAAAACAGACAGAGCTTTTCCCTCTCTTCTGGGCAGACTTCACTGTACTCCTGGGGGCTCCTCTTGCTGTGCGTGACTTACAGGGTTTCCCGGCCCTCGAGGGGGAGGCCAGGCAGGTACTTCCCAGCAGCCTCTCTCCTGGGACCAGGCGGGGCAGCAGGTCTGGGGTGTCTGGACAGTGAACTGGGCTGGTTACAGAGGCACCGCAGCGGAGCCACGCGCTCGGGAGTGGGCGACTGGCAGGGGAACAGCTGCTTGGGGAAGGGCAGAGGCTCTCCATGGAAACGGGGCCAACATGTTGTGTCCCCCAGGGAGAAGGTCACACATCATGTGCAAACCGGACTGCGGCCGTGGCTCCAAGGATGGTGGTGAAGCCGGCAGAGATGGCCCAGTGAGGCCCTAACCCTCCCCTTCCCTTCTCACCCCCAGGGCTGGAGCTGACTGCCCTGTCCTCTCACAGTGCTGTCGGCCCTTCCCAGGGCTACGGTGTGCAGAACCGCAGCCCTTTCTTCCCTACTGGGTCTCCGGCCGCCTCCTCTCAGCCGTGCTGAGCTCCCTGGTGGAGCAAAAGCAGCTATGTTTGAAGTGACAGGAATCTCAGATTCTGGGGAGTTCCTCCCAGCAGCCACCTGGAGCTGTGTCCTGACAGTGCAGAGACAGGGGAGACTTCTGTTTATTTCAGCGGGCCTGCCCTTCTGACCTGTGCCAGGTTAAATGCAGGAGCCTGGCTGGGTTTTCCCCGAGGACAGGGCAGCACGGGAAGCCTCTCACTCTCTCCTTTTTTTTTTTTGAGAGATTTTTGCTGTAAGGGTGCATGCACTCAGCAGAGAGACAGAGAGCGAGGAATCAGCCCCCAGGTACGGCTCCGCTGCAGTTCCTTCTCCTCCACTCTCCTCTTGGGTTTCGAGCACGCATGCATCCTCGCCCAGCCGGAGTTTTGAGCTGCTGACTTGGGACTCAGACCGTGGTCAGCCACATGGGCGTCCAGCGCCTTCCCCACTGCATCACCGGGGCCCCTCCTGCTCTCGTCCCTCACTCTCCCACGTGGACTCCAGCACTTCGTGTTGCTCAGCGAAGTGACAGCTCACTGGTCTCTGGGGCAAATCTCTCATGCGATGATTTTTTATTTTTATTTTATTTATTCATTCATTTAATTTGACCAGAGAGAAGGAGAGACAGAGAGGGAAAGTGAGAAAGCAAACCACCAGGTCTGGGACCCGAGCTGTAGTCGGCCGTGTGGGCGTGCCCACTGCCTCCACCCCCATCCTGGTGTGCTCTTTGATGCCTGAAGAGGCTGGGTTGTGGGTCCTTGCTGGGGGGGGGTTCAGTGTGAGCCTTCCGCTCTGCAAAGCCCTGCTGCTGCTGGAGAGGCAGGCCCGAGAGTGCCTCCGCTGTCAGTCTCCTCAGCTCTTGGAGACAGCGTGCTTCCCCTCGGGCCTTGCCCCGGGGACCCCCAAGCTCACCTGTTTTACCCTGAGGGACTGCAGACCAGCTGTGACCGATCCTTGCCCTCTAGACAGTCTTGGGAACGGCCTCGCCAGAGGCCTGGTGGTGCTGGGGCCCTGCGAGGCAGGTGTCGGTTTTCTAGGTGTCCTTGGAAGGAGGTGTGGGGCCCGGGGCCCCGGCAGCAGGCAGTGAGGTAGCATGGTCCTAGGGCGGTGGGAGCACAGGTAGGTCTTGTGACCCCCAGTGCTGGTTCCCCGCTGCCGCAGTGAAGACCGATCCAGACGATGGAGACTGCTGGCCACAGTCCTGCCAGCTTGGGGAGCCCCTTGGGAGAAGCTCAGGACGGTTGGTCTGTGGGTGCCAGGAGTGAGGGGCGTGGGGCAGCCTCTCAGCATCACCCACACTCTGCACCCAGAGGTCTGAGGGGACTTTGGCTTCTGCCCTGGGGCTGGCGAGGACTCCCACTGAGTGTCCTGGGGCTATTGGCCTGCCCGCTCTTGGCTGGATTTGAGTATCCAGGCTTCCCACCAGAGCCCGGATGCCCCCTTGTTGTTCTCTTAGGGGCAGGGGTGGGGCAGCGAGCACCAGGGAGGTGCCCTGGGAGCAGGCGTGAGGGCCGGCGTGTGCTGTGCTGCTGCTTCGAAACCGCTGTTGGTCGAGGCTTCGTGGGCTCTGCCCCTACGCAGGACACGGAGGGTGCCTGTCCCTGTGGTGCTCAGCCTGGCTGGGTCTGGGCGAAGCTCGGGGAATGTCTGTCGTAGGCCTGGCTGGCGGTCAGGCCAGTCCCAGGGCTGAGCTTCAGAAACTCCTGTTGGAAACAGTTCTGCCTCCTCTGGGCCCCCAGCAATGACCTGCAGGCTGCATGCACACTGTAGAGCCCACTCTCAAGCCAGGTGGACTTCCTGGGGGAAGGGGCCACCAAGGGCAGTGTTCCCTAGGTTCCTGCTCCTTTCCCAGCCGGCTCTCCAGTATGGGAGGCGTGGGTAGCCACCTCCCTCATGTTGTGGCGGGGCAGCAGGTGTCCCGTGGTCAGAACCTGTGCTAGGGCGAGGGGACGCCTGCCATGGGTGGGGCACTGGACTTGAAAGTGCAGGCCCAGGACATCTGGGAGGGCTGGGGCAGGAAGCGGGTCCGACCAAGTGAGTGAGCCTTGGCCGGGACCCAGGTGGGGCGTGGGGCAGCTCCCTGGTGGCTCGGGTCTGGGGTGCTGGGAAGGCGTCCTGCTGCCCCGCAGATGAGCAGGTGGGGCCTGTGCATGGGATGTGGGTGGGAGGAAGAATGGGTCCAAGGTGGTGTGGCTGTTTGGTCTGATTACAGTTCAGGCCTGAAAAAAACAAAGTGCCCTCACCCTGGGAGCGCAGCGAGAGGCTTGCTGTGGCACTGGTTGCTGTGGTGACTGGTGCCCACATACATGGCCCTGGGCACTGCCAGCCTGCTGGGCACCCTGGGCCGTGTGTCCTCCTGCCCTGCTCACCTCTCCCTGGGGACAGCCTGTCCGTGCCTGGGCCTGCACCTCGTGTGTGGGGGACGTGCCCTGAGCGCTGGGCGTTGGTGGACCCGAGCCTCAATACAAGGAGCCCCTTCGAGCCCTGGCCTTGTGCTTGGCACAGACTCTAGGGCCGGCCCGAGTTCTCACCCTTGCCGTGGGGCACGCGCACTTGCCAGACAGAGCGAGGCAGAGGGAGAGAGAAAGCACCGCTCGGGGCCAGGCTGCAATCCCTTCCCTTCCTTTTGGGCATGCACACACTGATGGCGTGTCTGTCTGTCTGTTTTCATCAGGTTTTTGCCATAGGTCACATGCACTTGCCCGAGAGACAGAGAGGGAAAATGAGAAAGCAGCACTGGGGTGCCACACCGCAGCCTTCTCCATTCTCTCGGGACCTTGGGCACACACACGTGCCCAGCCCAGGTTTCACGCCGCTGTGGCCGGGATTTGAACCACAGTCTGCCATGTGGGAGTCCAGCACCTTAACCACTACACCACCTGCTGGCCCCTACATTTTGCTGAACGCGTGTGCTTGCATGTCCGAAATCTCGAGAGGAGAATGGAGAAGGGATTGCAGTGTGGCCATCCCCTTGGAGGGTGACTTCTCACTTTCAGTCTCTGTCTCTGGCGAGTGTATGTGCCCTATTTCAAAACTTCTCTCTTAAAAAAAAAAAAAAGAAAAAACGGGACCAGCAGTTAGCGTAATGGCTATGTTGCTGGACTCCCATGTAGTTGACTGCAGTTCGAGTCCCGGACCCGGTGGCTTAAAACCCACGCCGGGCGTGTGTGCGTGCATGTGCAAGATCCCAAGAGGAGAATGGAGGAGAAGGGATTGTGGCGTGGCCATCCCCTCTGGGGGGTGATTTCTCGCTTTCTGTCTCTGTCTCTCTCTGTCTGTCTGGCGAGCGCACGTGCCCTATAGTGGAAAAACCTCTCCACAAAAGAAAAAGAAACAGAAATAAGTCCTGCTGTGGACAGCCCCTGACACGGCTCCTGCCCTGCCTGTCCGCAGCCTGTGCACATCTGGCGTGGTGAGGCTGCACATCAACAGCTGGCTGGAAGTGAGCTTCTGCCTGCCCCACAAGATCCACTACGCGGCTTCGAGCCTGATCCCCCCTGAGGCCATCGAGCGGAGCCTGAAAGCCATCCGGTGAGTGTGGTCCCCATGTGCCCCTCCCGCCTCTGCCTGAAATTCACCCTGGAACTTGCCTGGACTTTGCCTCCAATTCTCTCCTCTTGCTGCCAGCCATCGATGGAGACGCACACGTCTCGAACCCAGTTCTGCCCAGGAGTGAGCAGCCCTGCTTCCCCGGGGCCCTCTGGCACTGCCTGGGCGCAGGAGCCCCTGCACAGCCCTGCTGGGCCTCGGCGGGCATCCTGGCCAGCCCCCTGGAGGTCGTGCTCCTGCCCTGAGGTCCTGGTCAGCCTCCTAAGTTAACTGGCTTCCTGCAGGGGAAGGCCTGAGCCCAGTCTCTGGTTCTCACCAAGTCCCCATTTCTTCAGATATGGTTTTGGTTTGTTTTACTTTTTCTTTTCTTTTTTTGGAGAGGTTTTTGCTGTAGGGTGAGTGTGCTTGCCAGAAAGAGAGAGACAGACAGAAATTGAGAAATCACCCCCCAGGGGGGATGGCCACACCACAATCCCTTCTCTTCCATTCTCTCAGGATCCGGGGCACGCATGCACACGCACCCAGAGTGAGTTTAAGCCACCGGATCCCGGACTTGAACTGCGGTTGAGTACATGGGAGTCCAGCGACACAGCCATTACGCCAACTGCTGGTCCCTCCTCAAATATGTTTTAATTTAACAACAACAACAAAAAGGACTAGCAGATGGCGTAATGGCTATCTCACTGGACCCTCATGTGGTCAACTATGGTTCAAGTCCTGGACCGGGTGGCTTAAAACTCTTGCTCGGTACGTGTGTGCATGTCAAGATTCCAAGCAGAGGATGGAGGAGAAGGGGTTGTGCGTCGCCACCCCAGCAGGTGCTTTCTCGCTCTCTGTCTCGCTGCCTCTCTCTGGCAAGCACCCGCCCTATCAATCTCCCAGAAAGAGGAGAGACCTGGCCCCTTGCTGAGCCAGCCCTGACCCCGACCCAGACCAACCCGACCCTGTCCCGACTTCCTTGCTCAGCGTGGTTTCTGTAGTCTATTCACAGTCTTGGAGGGGATTTTGCTTTTCCCATATTAGGCTGTTTCCTTGGGAAAGACTCCCCCTCTTCAGTCTGGGGCGGGCGTCTGCCAGGTAGGCGAGCTCAGCTTGGAGCCCGCTTCTTTTCTATGGTGACCGCATTTCCCCGGAGGGCATCAGTAACCCTGGCTGATTGGACAGACGCCCTGCCCAGGTCACTGTCCTGAGCCCTCTCAGCCCCCTGCACCCTTCACTGAGGCCCTGATGGCTCTGCCCACAGCCCCTACCATGCCCTGCTGCTGCTCAGCGATGAGAAGTCCCTGCTGAGCGAGCTCCCGGTTGACTGCTCCCCGGCCCTGGTGCGAGTAATCAAGACCACATCTGCCGTGAAGAACCTGCAGCAGCTGGCCCAGGACGCAGACCTGGCCTTACTGCAGGTACAGCTCTGGGGCCTGGGGTAGGCAGAGTGCTGGGGTGGCGGGAGCAAGCCACCTGCGGGGCTGCACACCCACTCCTCTGACCAGTGGTGAGCTGCTGCAGCTGGCCATAGGACAGGCGACTCCCGGGTAGCTCAGCGTTCTGGCACATGAGTCAGACCCAGCTGAGGACTGGCCGGGAGCAGGCCCCGTCTGAGTGCTGTCTCCAGGGAAGGGGCAGCTGCAGGAGGCAGCAGCCAGCCTCTCCCTGCGGAACATGACAGTCCTGAAAAGGTGGCATGGTGGCATCTGAAGGGAGCTCGGTCAGCGGCCTGCCCACACACAGAGCTGGGGCCTTGCCTGGGCGCCATATCCCACCCTCTGGTGCACCGGCCTGTTCTTCACACACGAAGCCAACTCCTTGCTGAGCAGCGTGCGTGTGCCTGCCCCGCTGAGGCTGCCTTTTCTGACTGTGGGGAGCCCCTCAGCCTTGTCTGTGGACCCAGTCAGGAGAGGAGAGGTTAGGAGGCCCGGGGCCAGGCCACTGGTCTGCAGCAGCCTCTGCTGACACCCCGCAGGGCCAGCTGTGCCTGCTGGTGGCATGGGAGTGGTTGGGGCTGGGGCTGCAGCCTGAGCGGGAGAGTGAGTTCTTTGGGTGGCCAAGACCCAGGGCCTAGAGGAGGCTGCACTGTGAGACCCAGGGTGGAGGTGTGCACCATGAGACCCGGGGCCTGGTGGAGGTGGGGCATGAGACAGGTGGCCCAGCCCTGGCCTGTGGGACAGTGGGGGCTTCTTTTGACCCTCTGCCTCGGCCTCTTAAGTTGGCCAGTTCAGGCCTGGCCCGGGTGTTATTTTTGTCTCCTGAAGTAGCATTTCGGACTTTTTCAGGAGAGGTCTGTCTGCCCCTTCATTCTCTGAGAGTACGACCACCAGACTCAGCCGGGCCCCTCTGGGACTGCTGGTTCTGCAGATGGCCATGTGGGGATTCATTTTTGACATGTTGGAGGGAGCATGTGCAAGAGACGCAGACGGCCAGTGCGGCCCGGTCTCGCTGCAGCCCTCTCTCCTCCATTCCGTCAGCATTTTGGGCACCCACGCACCCGCCTGATGTATTTCTCAAGCCACTGGGGCCGGGATTTGAACTGCAGTTGGCCACGTGGGATCTGGCTCTCTGTGCTATGCTGTGGGCCGGCCCCAGATGGATTATCTTCAAATAACAGAATTAGGATCGCACAGCCATTACCTGTGATCCGCTGGGCACTGGCCCCCCAGCCAGCCATGTGCTGACCCCCAGGACCTGAGTTAGACCTCACGTGAGGCTTTGCAGGCGTTGCTCAGGATGCTGAGGTGGCACGAGTGTCCTGGTGGCCCCAAGTGTAACGAGCAGGTGGAGGCTCGGCACTGAGGAGGCGGCGGCAGGGCCCCAGGGGAGCACAGCCTGCCCACCCAGGTGCTAGCACGGGGACAGTCTGGGCCCGCGGCCTCGCCAGGGGTGCTCAGGCCTGTGAGGAGTGTCCTGGGGCACGAGACCTGGGAGTGGGGACAGGCCGAGTGGTGGCAGACAGGAAGAAGAGTGGGCATGTCTGCCTCAGACGAGTGTCGGTGACACTCGGGATGAGAGAAGAGGGGACAGTGGGACGGAAATCCCGGGCCTGAGCTGATGCCAACAACCGTGGGGCCCCTTTGCTGAGGAGAGACGTCCCCAGCACAGCAGGCTGTGGGACGATGCAGTCAGAGCTCCGAGTGCCGGGCGCCACCTCTGTGGTGCACCGAGACCTTAGACCTGGCTCCCTCGTGACGCTGGGTCCTGAGGCTCCCCAGAAAGGGTCGTGGTACTTTGGTCTGCCCGTCCTGGTGTCCGGGGGCCGAGCAGGGGGATGTGGGGATGGTGGGCCATTGGGCATGTAGGGAGGCAAGCCGACTGCATAGCCACTGTCACCAGCGGTGGGCGCCGTGCTGGGGTCCTGGTGGGCATGAAGGGACATCCAGCCCAGCTGCCTGCCCAGCCAGCCAACCCTGTGCTCCCCGCCATCCCCACCCTGACATCTCTGGCCTGCCCCCTGTGCCGCCATTCCTTGGTGGGAGTCAAGACAGCTCGTGGCCCTGTTGGGACCGTGGTACCAGCAGCACGGGGAGAGTGGCAGAGGCGAGCACAGACTATGCTGCGTGGGGCCTGCAGGTGGCGTGGAGGTTAAGGCGGCTGGATCCCACAGGGGTCATTGCATGGTTCCAGTCCCAGGCCTGGCGTCTTCAGATACATTGGACATGTGTGTATGTGGATACCCAAGATGCTGAGAGGAGAGAAGGGATGGTGGCCATTCCCACGGGGGGTGATTTCTTACTCTCTCTCTCTCCAGGGAGCATAAATGCTTCATAGCAAAAACTAAAAAACGGGAAGAAAGTGTAGTCTGCCACTGACCTCGGCAGCCTGGGGCAGGCAGGGACACCACTGCTCCAGTTGGACGGGGCTGCAGCCCCAGTGTGTGCTGCGAGAGCCTCGGGCAGCTCCCAGCAGGGAGGCCACGGCCACCGGAGCTGAGAGCCTCCCAGGATGGCCCAGCGTCCCTCCACCCGCAGGTGTTCCAGCTGGCGGCTCACCTGGTGTACTGGGGCAAGGCCATCATCATCTACCCGCTGTGTGAGAGCAACGTCTACATGCTGTCCCCGCACGCCAGCGTGTGCCTGTGAGTCGCCCTGGTCGGCCAGGCAGCCCTGAGGCCAGCTGTGCCTTCGCCGAATGTCCGGCCTCCGGCGTGCCCAGGTCCTGCTCTGGCCTAGCTGGGCATGGCGTCTTCCCAGCCCCACCCTGAGCAGGGGCCACCTCACCATGGCTGGCTCCCCCAAACCTCCCTGCGTTGTGCAGCAGACATGGAGCTGGGGCATGTGGGGGGTCCTGACTCCGTGCCTCCTCCAGGACCTGCAGCCAGGCACCCGCCCAGGGGAGCGCAGAACCGCCTGGTGCCCCTCAAGGGAGTGGCCAGGCTCCGTCCCCAGCAGGCCTGCACGGCTTTGCTGCTCATTCCACGCCCCGCCACCTTCGCCGCACCATCCACCGCCCACCAGCCCCGGGCAGTGGCGAGCCTGACACCCGCCTGTCCGCAGGTACTCTCCGCTGGCCGAGCAGTTCTCCTGCCAGTTCCCCTCCCACGACCTGCCGTCTGTCCTTGCCAAGTTCTCCTTGCCTGTGTCCTTGTCAGAATTTAGGAGCCCCCTGGCGCCCCCTGTGCAGGAGGTGAGTGGCAGGAGTCAGGCATTCCCTCGCTGCCCATCAGCCTGACCAAGGCCTCTCAGCATGCCTCCCCTTCACCTGGGTCTTACGGCTTGCTCTGCAGTGACACATGGCCCAAAGCCACTGCCAGGCTCCTTGTGGACTCAGGCAGGTGTCCCTACCCAGGGCCCTCACAGTGGACCAGTCTTAGGGTTAAAACCAAGTGAAGCCTGGCAGAAGCCATGCTACACCCCTTCCTGGTCTGGGGAGTCTCCCAGCCCTTTCCTCCCTGGCCATGGCTCAGGTGGCCACAAGGCTGTGGGTATGAGTGTTTGGGCCACTGGCTCTAGGATGACCAGGGAGGACCAGTCTGCAGTGGGCCTGGGTCAGGGTAAGCAGTGGGACTGAGTGTGGGGGGCACCGAGGTCCCAGGGGCTGTGAGCTTTTACAAGGTGGCAACAGGAGCCTCCCTCCTGTCCTTCCCCAGCCAAGTGCCTGGAGCTCTGGGCAGGGACCCAGGGCAGGGCCAGGTAGGACAGGTGTTGGAGAGGAAGGCAAAGGCAGGCTGAGCTTTCTCAAGGCTTTGTCTCCAGACACAGTAAAGTGTCTGTTTTAAAATGTGCCAGGTCTGTCAAGCAGAACCAGTCCTTCAAATAGAACCCTTTTTTCCCTCAAATTATGAATGAGAAAAGATCCTGGTTTTCAGCTCATTAAGAGGCTGCATCAGGGCAAGCCCAGCAGGGATAGGCTGGCTGGATCCAGCAGCAGGGCCCCTGGGCCAGAGGGGAGGGCGGGCAGGTGCTGCCCCTCCTACACTGGTGTGGCCCAGCTCGGCTCTGGCTCTGGCCCTCGCCTTCCCTGTAGGGCCAGGGCCCTTCCCACCTAGGGTTAGCACCTGGGGCCCTGGCCCTGGGAGCCGTGAGCAGGCGAGCTCACACTGCTGCCCCACAGACCCAGCTGGTCCAGATGGTGCTGTGGATGCTGCAGCATCGGCTCCTCGTGCAGCTGCACACCTACGTGTGCCTCATGGCCGCCCCGAGCGAGGACGATGAGGCCCCGGCCCCTGCCCGGGTGGGAGGCCGCAGCCTCAGCACACCCAACGCCCTCAGCTTTGGCTCCCCAAGTAAGACCCTGGGGCCCCCGTGTGGCAGTAGGGACGCCCGCACACCTGCCCTGCCCCTGCACCACCGTGGCTCTGAGGAGAGGGTTCCGCCTTCTGGGCTCTTCAGCAACCACTTGGTGGTCTGAGGAGCAGCCCCCAGCCCGCCCTGGATGGAGGGTTTCATCCATCCAGGAGGGCAGTCGGAACTGTGCTCAAGGCCTCCGAGGGGACAGCAGCTGCCACTGTTGCCCCGTGTGCCCCAGGTCCCAGCTGAGGGAAGACCAGGGTCTGAGAGGCTTTGGGTGGCCGCCTCCTGCAGAGGACTGGCCTCGGGTACTGCCCTGGGCTGAGGGGCTCCCAGCCCACCCTGTAGACTGGCAGGGGGTGCCCCTTGTGTTCCAGGACAGCTGCACGGGGAGGGCCCACACAGGGGAGCAGGGAGCGGGGTGAGTTGGGATGCCCCTCGCTGCCTCAGCCCCCTGCAGCCCTGCCTAGTTTGCAACCACCCAAGGGCGTCTGACCGGTGCCCCCAGCCAGCAGCGACGATATGACCCTGACCAGCCCCAGTGTGGACAACTCCAGCGCAGAGCTGCTCCCCAGTGGGGACTCGCCTCTGAGCAGGAGGGTGACGGAGAGCCTCCTGGCCAGCCTGTCAGAGCACGAGCGGGCCGCCATCCTCAGCGTGCCTGCAGCCCAGAACCCAGAGGACCTCCGCATGTTTGCCAGGTACCTGGGGGCTGGCCAGACCCCGAGCGGGGATGCACCTGGCAGTTGTGCCAAGTGGGAGGGTCAGGTGTCCCCAGTGGAGCCTGGAGTGGGGAGGGCAGCCCAAGGCCTGGCCGACCTGTTCCTGGGGCCCCCAGTACTGCTGGTGTTCCTTGTGAGGCACGTTCTCACAGCCTGGCAGGGCTCTCTGTAGGTCTCTCCCCTCCCCTCCCCTGGCCTGGGCACTGTGGTTCCTGGAGGAGCCTGAGGGTGCTGAGGCCTGGCCCGTCCTGTTAAGAGCCATTCTCAGCCCTGCCACGCAGCCAGTCCAGGCTGCCCTGCACCCGCTGCAGAAACCCCTTAGCAGCCAGTCTGGCCAGAGCCCCTGGACGCTGCTGCAGCAGCACACCAGACAGGACCCCCTCACCAGGCTGCCTGCGGAGGGGCCGTGGGCAGCTGCTCTGCTCCGCACGAGGCTGGGACAGGTCTTGGGCGCGGGCTCAGGCGGGCCCCCCTGCCCCAGGCTCCTGCACTACTTCCGCGGCCGCCACCACCTGGAGGAGGTCATGTACAGCGAGAACACGCGGCGCTCCCAGCTACTCGCACTCCTGGACAAGTTCCGCAGCGTGCTGGTGGTGACCACCCACGAGGACCCTGTCATCGCCGTCTTCCAGGCCCTGCTGACATGAGCCGGGCACAGGCTGGGGAGGCTGCGGGACACGGTGGCACCAGC
>NW_006159653.1:96402-101829 GCF_000334495.1 Tupaia belangeri chinensis | reverse complement strand
GGCGGCGGGCCCGGGCGCCCCCAGCCTCTCCCACCGTGGTCCTGTGCCGGTCATCACCCGTCCGCCCAGCCGGGGCTCGAGGGCCCGGGTTGGTGCAGCTGTACCAGAGCAGCCCGCCTCCTGCCATACACTGGTTGCTCTGCCCAGGACCCCGCCCCAGAGTCCCCGTCCTACAGGAGCTGGCTGCAGACAGTCGATTCTGGGGGCTCTGGCTGAGTTTTCTGGAAATAAAGCATTTATTTGTCTTTTAGCAGTTTAAAAGCCTTGTCTGTGCGGACCCTTAGCTCAGGCCTGTGTACTCTTTTCAGCCTCCCTGTCCACCACGCTGACCCAGGGGCTGCCCCGGACATAGAAGCGCAGGGGCTTCCGGGCCCACTCCCCTGTATTGCCAATACCCACCCTGGCTGCCGCCACCACGGCGGACCCCCTGGGCCCTGGGGATCCAGGCTCCAGCCACACAGCTTCGTCCTGAGCCAGGTCCCGCTGGTCAAAGCTCTTGTCGATGGCCAGGGCCTGGCAGAGCTTGGAGGGGCCGCTGCAGAGCTCACGGTCCTTGAGGGCTCGGCTGGCGGTGCTCTTCCGGAGGGACTTACGAAGCTGCCGCATGGCCTCCAGGCCCCCCAGGGGCTCCAAAGCTCTCAGCAGGACGCAGGCTCCATCCCCTGTGGATAGACAGGGCTGGGATGTGCAGCTCCTGGATCCAGCTTCCCTGTGCAGGGCATGCCATGGGGGGGCTGCATCCCACCCCTGCCTCGACTGGCCCTCCACACTGGGACTGGGCAGTGGTGCCTTCTGTGTGCTGCCCCAGGCAGGGCTCTTCCATGGCTACTGGCCTCTGCGGTGGCAACCCCCACGAAGCTACAACCAGCTTGGAGGAGACCCTGTGAAAATAGGGAGTGCTCACAGCCACCAAGAGACAGACCGACTCAGGCCTGGCCGAGAACCTCAGCCAGGCCCAGGACTACCCACCTACCTGGCCGACACGTCCCTGCAGGACAGGGAGATGCCTATGAGGCCCCTCACCTCGGCCTCTCCTCCAGTTGAGCACCTTCGCCCACCAGCCCAGGCCACTTCTGAGGCCAGAAATACAAACTGCCGTTCCTGGGCTCAGGCCTCCGGGGGGGGTGCAAGTTTCCAAATTCCCTCCCCCACATTGTCTGGGAAAGCCCCCAGATTCGTCAGGGGCAATGACTACCCCCAGCGTGGCTGCCTTCCTGAGACGCCAGCCCTGTCTCACCTGTGCATTCCTGGCCCAACCGCCCGGAGGCAGAGCTGCTCCACACAGCTTCCGCATCACTCCCGTCCCCCCACACCCTGGGGCCTGCCCTGAGTGGACAAGGACATCTTTCTCACACAGCCAGGGTGCCAGGGACTCTTGACCCTTAGCCTGACAGTAATAACCGGGCCGTCTGGGAGGGGCTCCCAGCATGTCTTTTTCAGGTTTTTGCCAGAGGGTGGGTGCCTGTGCTCGCTGCAGAGGGACACAGAGTGTGAGAAGTCACTGCAGGGAGGATGGCCACCCCGCAGTCCCTTCTTCGTGCTCCTGGATCGGGGGCATGACGCACACACATTCGTGTAATCAGCTGCCTGGTCGGACCAGAACTGTGGGCCACCATGCAGGACGCCAGCACTAGCCACCCCACCGTCTCCTGGCCCCAACGCTGTTCTTTTATGCCTGAGAGTGTAGCGGGTAGACATGGGGCAAGAAGAGAGCAGGAGAGAAGCTTCTCCCGATGGGCCTGGCCCCGCCCTGCACCTTCCTCCTCCACTGCGCCGTCCCCCAGGGCTCTGGCTCTGACACCCCAGCTGCCTGCCCCGGGGTCACAGGTCCTACCTTGCCGCACTTGCTCTGACCTACAACACGCCAGATGCCGCCCGACTGGCCTCCGGGCGGGCCAGACCAAGCCTGCTCGAGGGCAGCAGTGACCGGGGCAGCAGTGCCCTGGCGGCACCCCACAGCCACGTAGTGTCCATGGGCGGGGCGCACAGGTTCTCCCGGGAGCGCGGACCCAGCACCCACCCAAGGTCCCTGCGTCGCGGGCTGTCAACAGTGCCTGCAGCTGTACCCACGAGGTGCCAGCAGCTCCCTGGGTGTGGTGACCACACGTCTCCATGTGGCCTGATGGCTCCCGATCGAGAACTGAACCAGACCTTGTGACAATGAGTCCAGCTCACCCCAGATCTTCTGTGTCCTCATGGTCAGTGGTGGCCTGACGGGGCTCCTCTGCACTCAGGCCCACCCACTCTCCTAACCAGCCCTGTCACCTTCCAGCTCAAGTATCTGCCACCCCAGGCCACCGTGGCTCTGCTAGACAGCCCTGCTCACCTCGGCTGGACACGTTCATGCAGAAGTACATGCCATAGATGAGGTACACGTACAGTGTCCCCGGCTTCATGAACATGCCACGGTTGCGGGGCGTCTGCCGGCCACCCCTCGAGTGGGCAGCTTCATCTTCTGGCCCCAAGTATGCCTCAGTCTCCACCACACGGCCACGGAGCTCCGTGCCATCAGCAAGTTGCCGGACCAGGACCTGTGGGGCAGTCGGTCTGCTCAGGGCAGGGAGGGATGGGGTCCCTGTCTTGGACTGGGGTATGCTGACACCAGGTGCAGCCCCCACCCCAATCTGCCCCTTTCGTTGCTCCTAGCCTGGGCTTGAACCCACCACACAGGCTACCAGTTCTCGCCAAGCATGCTCCTGACCACAGGCTGCCCAGACCCTGCCGAATGGCCTGTCCTGGACAGAGGCCTGGGACCAGCTGGCACTTGGGACCCGGGCCAGGCCTGATGCCACAGGGTTCACTGCAGAACTTCAGACTAGCCCTCCCTAGGCCAGAGGGGACAGCTGACAGGCCACACCTGCCTCTGCCCACGGGGTCCAGTGGTGCCTGTGGCCAGGGTGAGCATCATAGCTCAGAGCCTGGGGGCTCAGTGGGTGTTCTGGGAGGCCTTCCTGGACACCAGGTGGAGAAAAGGAGGCTGAAACCTGAGCCGGGGACCCAAAACTCCCTTTTGCGTCCACAGCAGCTTAGGCAGGCCAAGGCAGTGGCCCGACCACCTCCCGGACCAGGGTGGCCTGGTCCAGCCAGCTTTCCAGTGTGACGAGGATCCGCACCTCACAACACAGCAGCCAATTGGCCTTCCGCAGAGGGGCTTCCCACGGGCTCTCCTCCGGCTTTCCAACTTCACTGACCCCACGTGTACCCAGAGCAGATGCTGGTGGCCCCAGCCCCCCAACCACCCGCCCCCCACCGCCGGCAGAGGGCCCGAGGGAGGTGGCACCCTCCTCAGCCCCGAGCAGGCAGAGCTCTCCTGGCAGCTCATGGCGAGACCCGTTAAGCAAGTGTGCTGCCCACCCTGGCTGAGGACTGCGGGGCCCCACCAGGACATGGGGCAACAGACACCCTGCTCTCCGCCCAGCCCGTGTGTCCACCGTGGGCTCGGGCCCTGAGGGAGCCTGGGGAAGCTCTGCAACTCGGAGGGCTCCAGGTGGAGACCCGATCCTGGGCCCCACCTGCCGGGTGCCCGTCTGGTCATCCTGCCCCCACTGGGCCCAGCCCGTTTAGGACCGCACCCTTTCCGACTCCCAACTCCTGGCCCGTTTCCTGTCAGTCACACAAACTGGCTCTTCCCGGCCACTTTAGTCTACCAGTGGGCTCGTTAAAGGACGAGGTGGGCCACCAGCCTCCAGGAGAACTAGAGCAGCAGGCCTCTGGCATGGAGGACCAGCACCCCCAAGTGCTCCAGACAGACTGACCATGGTCCCTGCAGGTGACCTGCCTGAGGGGACCCCAGGTGGCTGAGGGTGCCCCTTTCCCAGTTTGGAGGCTGTCCCTGCCCAGAGGCTCTGCAGCTCCAGCCAGGGCAAGCAGTGCTAACAATCCTCACATTATTCTCGCTGACCCGAGACTCGGTCAACCAGGGACCCCACAGCCAGGGAGCAGACTGCGAGGACAAGGAGGTCAGCCCAGGGCTGAGGTGGGGAGGGCTGGACCAGGGTGCCCGCGGCGATGAGCACTTCGCAGAGCTGCCCTGCTCACGTTACCTGTCCCAGAAACGCCCGGGCCAGGGGCACTGCAGGCTGATCGAAAAACTCGGACCCCAGTCGGACAGACTGGCCCTTTGGGCTTGAGAAATAGATGCTGCACTGGGGGCCCAGGGCTGCCGGTGCTCCCAAGCGGGGCTCCTTGGGGGAAGGCGACTGGGCGACAGCTGCGGGGCTCCACTGCTGCTCTGCCTCTGCTGGTCTCTGCTTTTTCTGCCCCCTCCTCTGGGACAGCTGTAATGGAAGAGAAGGCTGAGTGACCGCCAGGAAGACAGCAGCGATGGAGCCAGGCTGGCGAGTGCACGCTGCTCGCCGTCTTCACCTGCAGGGCCGAGGTGACCACAGGCAGAATGCACTTCTGACACATGCAGCCACAGGAAGGGACTGCATGAGGATGGCCTGCTGGCAGCAGCAGGGTGGCCGCTCTGCTGCCCCCTCCCATGAGTGGGAGATGCAGTCTGGGCGCCAGGGCTGGAGGGACCAGGGAGGGGACACTGGGTGTGTGAGCCTGGGTTAGAGGAGGGCTGGTACCCTCTGAGTCCCACTCATCACGTGACCCTGAGCAAACTTCCGACCTTGTTTCTGGAGCCCAGCCCTTTGCATCTAACCCTGACTAGGACTTTCAGAACACAGCTGGGGCCCCCCGCCGGCAGCTTGAAGTTTGGAGCACTGGATCTCATGCCACCCTGAAGTCACTCTGGGTGCGTGTGTGTGCATGCCTAAAATCCCAAGAGGAAAGTATAGGGGAAGGGTTACGGTGCAGCTGTCCCCCCAGGGTGATCTCTCTCAAGAGCGAGCATACACCCTATAGCAAAAAGCCCAATAGACAAACCTGCAGTGGGGCCAGCCCAGGGTGGTAGTTAGGGCGCTCTGCAGCTCGGGCCAGGACGAGGGATTGGAAACACTGAGCACAAGTGCATGGGTGCCCAAAGCCCTGAGCAGAGTGGACGGGAAGGGACCGCAGTGTGGCCACCCCCTTAGGGCTGCTTTCTCACTTTCTCTCTCTCCCTCTCTTTCTCCAAAGTGAACGAAACAAATCCACAGCTGGGACGCCAGTCAGACCCGGGAGAAAGACTGCAGGTCCCCGTCAGGCTGACCGAGCAGAACACCCTCGGAAGGCCCAGAGCGGGTGCGCGTAGGGTTGCCTGCCTGGCCCGTCCTAGCGCTCAGGCCATGACCCCGGGCCCCTAGCTGTCCTTTGCCATGGCTGCAGGTCTGGGAGTGACGGCCAGAGAGCAGGGCGGGCGGACGGGCGCAGTGACCCCGAGGCCTGGCAGGCGTCCCCGCGGCACGAGACCCATTATTTTTAACAAGAGCTGCGGTCCTTGCTGAACGCAGGCGGCCAGGCGCCGGGAATGGACGCTGACGTGCCCGTCTCCGCAGC
>NW_006159653.1:91338-96049 GCF_000334495.1 Tupaia belangeri chinensis | reverse complement strand
CCTTCTGCTCCCACCTGTCCCGTTCCCGACCCGAGCCCCCCAGCCGTGCCCCGGCGCCCCGCCCCGCCCCCACCTGCAGCCTGGTCTCCCCACGGCTTCCGAGCCCACTCCGCCGGTCGGGGGTCAGCCCAAGAGCGCCAGCCCGTCTTGAAGCTTGCCTGGGCCCTCGAGGGGCGTTGTGCTCTGGGCTTTGTGGAAGCAGTTGGGCCACAGACGTGGGGTGCGTTTGGAGGGAGCCCCGGTGCTTGCGGGTTGCCTCCTCAGCCTGAGCGTTCGAGCGGAGAAGGCAGGCTGGGTGGCCGCGTGGGCCGGGGAGTCTGTGTCCAGGCAGTGGGCACCGGGCCTGCCAGGAAGGAAGGAGGGAGCGGGGAGGGTGTTGTCTCTGCTGGAGCCTCCTCCCCTCCTGCCTCCCAAGGGTGACATGTCTTGGGCTGGGCCTGCTGGAGTGAGAAAGCCAGGACCAAGGCGAGGAAGCGCTGAGCGCCTGTCTGGAGCGTGTGGTTGCCCACCTCCCATACCCTCCCCAAATGGCACCGGGCTGTCCATCTTGCTTGTCATTTCAAGTCGGACTGCCCCAGGGACGGGAAGGGAGCCTGGGAGAGCAGTGCCTGGCCCAGAAGAAGGAAGAGACAGGGAGCGCCCGCAGGGAAGCAGCAGCCCTTGAGTGGAGGCCCTCCCCATGGGTGGAGGGTTCACCTGGTGGATCCACAGGGCCCCTTGTGGTGGCAGACTCTATCCCACCCTCCTAACCCACGAGGGGCCTCTGCCCTGTAAAACCCTCGAGGGGTTGCCCTGCATCCTCTTGACTTGTGATCGTGCTGGAAGGGTGCCCCACAAGCCTCTCAGAGCACCTGGCTGTGCAGGGCAGGGATGCTGGGCAGAACAGAGGGACAGGAGGGGGTTGGAGCCTGGCGATGAGCATGCACCAAGGCCAGGAGGCAGGACCCTGCCCTCCAGCCGCTGCCCCTTTCTGAGGGCTCAGGGCTGAGGCTGAGCCGGCCCTGCACCACCAGCCCCAACCAGGACTTCCTGCCGGAGAGACAAGCAGCTGTGCCAGCTGCCAGCTGGAAACCCCTGCTTCCAGGAGAGGGAGGGGGTGGGAGGGTTAGGTGTCCTAAACCCCTGCAGGAGAGGCAGGCCTGGGCGACCCCACCCTTACTTCCTGTGGGAGCAGCCCCTTCCCCCAGGCCTTCCCCAGGCTGCTCCCCAGTTGGATCCTGCCCCTGACTGGGGGTAGGGTGGGGTGGAGGGGGAGGTGGGGAGAGTATGTATTCCATTTTCACAAGCAGTGGTGTCCCTGTGGCCACCACAGGAGCCTGGAGGCTCTTGGAAGGCTGGTTGCCCCACTGCTCTGCAGGCAGCCCTGCCCCTACTCCAGGGGGGTGCCGAGGAGCCTGGCGGGGGCCAGCAATCCACTTTTCCAGATGTTCTGGCCGAGTGTGGGGCTGGCGCAATCTCTGCCCCACTTCCTGGTTTGTAGTCTAAGGCTCCCCATGGCCTGTAGGGCAGACTGATGGAGAAGGTGGAGCCAGGCCAGAGAAGGGGGCGTTTGGACCCCCCTTTCCCTGGGAGTGTGGCTGCTGGGCTAAGAGGTTTATTGGAGGAGGCAGGGTGTTAATAGAGGACAGGGGTGAGGTCAACACTGGGGGCTGCTCCAGGCTGGGAGGGGCTGGGGCTGCCTTCAGCAATGGGGGCCCCTCCCTCCCTGGAGCCCTTACAAGCAGGGCCTTGAGAGCGGCCCCTCTACTGGCCACAGAGACTGGGACTCAGCATGCTGACTCAGTCTCCTCTCCAGGGAAGGAGGAGCCGACAGCTGTCAAAGCAGAAGCCAGGGACCAGCGAGTGGCCTGGACGGCAAGGTGCTGGACTCCATGTAGCTGACTGTAGTTCGAGTCCCAGACCCTGAGGCTTCAAAACCACATCAAACGCCTGGGCCTGCCCAAGATCCCAGGAGAAAAGTGGAGGAAAAGGGATTGCAGCGTGGCCATATTCTCGCAGAAGCCTCGTGAGGTCAGTGGGCTTCCTGACATCCAGCTTTTCGGCAGACAGCCTGCCCTCCATGGCCCTGTCTGGAGACTCTGGGGTCAGTGCCTCCTGGGCAGAATGGGCAGCCGCTGAGCAGGCTGAGGGGTGCTGGGCTGGCTGCTGGGCCCTGGAGTCCCTTGCAAACCCTGGGCCATGGGGCAGGGGAGCTCTCAGAAATGGATTTCAGGTGGGACCAGCAGTTGGTGTAATGTCTAGGTTGCTGGACTCCCATGTAGTCAACTGCAGTTGGAATCCCGGACCTGGGGGCTTAATCCAAGATCCCAGAGGAGAATGGAGGAGAAGGGATTGCAGGGCATGGCCATCCCCCCAGGGGGTGACTTCTCACTTTCTGTCTCTGCTTCTCTCTGACTTTCTGCCCAGCGCACATGCCCTATAGCAAAAACCTCCCTCCCACCTCCCCCCCAAAGAAAAGAAAAGAAAAAACCCTCTGGCTCCTCCCCAGATAGCAGGGGCTGGTCCAGCCCTACCCAGGGAGGGGGTTTCTTCTGCTTTTCATAGCTCTCCAAAGCCTCATTGGCCTCCAGGATGATTTCCTGTGGCTGGAACGCTGAACTCAGTCCCAGAGACCCCCCTACGGGTGGGTGGTTTCCACTCCCTCGTGATCTGGCTGCAGTGAGGGTCTGGAAGGTTGCCTGACTTTTCTTTTTACCTTTGCTAGAGGCCACAGAGGCTCCTGGGGGTGACCATCCCACCGCACTCTCCTCTTCCGGTCTCCTGGCATTTTGGCTATGCACCTGCACCCAGCATATCTTTCAGGCTCAGCTGGCCTTGTGGGATCCAGCTGTCGCACCATGCACTGACTCAGTTTTTTCAGGGTGAGTGGGAAGGGAAGAGAGGCTGAGTGCTGGGTGGCCATGAGGGGGCTCCTCCAATAGGGCACCAGGCAGGCATAGAGCACACACATGAACACATATGTGCATGCAGGCTGGGCCCAGGCCTGAGCATATGTGTTGACTCTCCTCTGCTCATACCGTCCTTTTTTTCTTTCAGGTTTTTTAAAAAAGCATCATTTTACTTAATTTTATTTATTTGCTTTAATTTGACCAGAGAGGGACAGAGTAAAAGAAAGAGAGAAAGTGAACCTGAGCCGCCAGGTCCAGGACTGCCAACCGTGGTGGGCCATGTGGGCGTTCAGCACCCTTAACTACCAGGCCACGTGCCGGCCCCTTCGGGTTGTTTATGTTGTCTCCCACTAAAGAGACAGAGAGAGACAGTGAGAAATCCCTCCCCTGGGGGATGGCCACGCCACAATCTTCTCCTCTCAGGATTTTTGGGCATGCACACACATGCACCTGGCATGATTTTTCAAACTGCCAGACCCAGGACTCAAAACATGGCTGACCCTATGGGAATCCAACACCTTAACCTCCATGTCACCTGCTGGCCCCCATGCTGTCCCTCTGATGCCCTCACTCAGGAGTCCAGGGTGGGCCGAGAGCCTGAGACTCCCGGACAGACTGGAGACTAACCTGCAGGGCTGAACCGGGGGCTGAGCTGGGGCAGCCCCTGTGATAGGCGAACAGCAGGGTTTGCAGTCAGCTCTGCTGCCACTTGGGAGCGGAGGCTCTGGAGGGACCCACATGGCCAGCTGGTGCAGAGCGCCTCCCTGTGGGACACAGGGCTCTGGGCAGAGTGGCTCTTCCCCACTGGAGCCGACTCGTGGGACACAGGGCTCTGGACAGAGTAGCTCTTCCCCACTGGAGCCGACTCATGGGTGGGGTGCATCTTGACTGCGGCTGCTCCTGGTAGCTGAGGGTGAATGTCTTGGTCTCAGAGCAGGCCTGGGTGGTACCCTACAGTGTCACTGCAGGAGGGGACCTGGAACTGCCAGGTGCCCAGCTGTAGCATGATTTGGAGCAAAGTCCAGTCCCTGGCTTTCCGGAGAGAAGAACCTCGTAGCCAGTCCTACCAGCCCTGTCCAGGCATTCAGGCCCAAGAGGGCTGCTTATTCCTGGCAAGGGTCAAGAATGTTGCTGGTGGCAAGCCTGGCATGACAAGGGTGGCGTGTGCATGCTATGGGAGCCCTAACTATCAGCAGCAGGGCAGTACCCAGCTCTCTTCATGTCCCCACTGACCAGCCATCCCCAGTGAGGTCCCTCTCTCCTCACAGGCTTTCTTCTCCTCCTTCTATATACACAGTGCTAAGGGCCAGCAGGAGGCTTCATGGGTAGGGGAGCCAGATCCCACCTCCCAGCTGGAGGCTGAACCCAGCAGCTTAAAAACATACCAAGTGGGGGAAACCAGAGTTAGCGTAATGGCTATGTTGCTGGACTCCCATGTAGTCAACCGTGGTTTGAGTCCCAGACCTGGTGGCTTAAACTCACACCATACGTGTGTGCGTGCATGCCCAAGATCCCGAGAGGAGAAAGGAGGAGAAGGGATTGCAGAGTGGCCATCCCCCCTGGGGGGTGATTTCTCTCTTTATGTTTCTCTGTCTCTCTGTCTTTCTGGCGAGCGCACGCGCCCTATAGCAAAAACCTCTCTGGGGCCGGCAGGTGGCGTGGTGGTTAAGGACTCTGGACTCCCACATGGCTGACCACGGTTCAAGTCCTGGACCTGGAGGCTTGCTCTCTCACTTTCCCTCTCTCTCTTTCTCTCTCGCTCTGTCCCTCTCTGGTCAAATTTTTTTTTTTTTGGAGAGATTTTCACTGTAGGGTGCATGCGC
>NW_006159653.1:89248-91195 GCF_000334495.1 Tupaia belangeri chinensis | reverse complement strand
GGTCAAATTTTTAAAATGAAATAAATGAATGAATAAATAAAGTTAAAATAAAATAATTCTTTAAAAAAAAAAAACACCTCTAACAAAACAAAAAACAAAACAAAAACAAGTGGGACCAGCAAATGATGTGATGGTTACGTCACTGGACTCCCATGTAGTCAACTGTGGTTCAAGTCTCAGACCCAGCAGCTTCGAACTCATGCCGGGTACATGGACATGCCCAAGATCCTGAGATGAGAATGGAGGAGAAGAGATTGTAGCATGGCCCTGGGGGGGGGAGTCTCACTTTCTGTTTCTCTGTCTCTCCAGCCAGTGTACACACCCTATAGCAAAAATCACTCTAAAAAATAATAAAAGGCCGGTCCGAAGGTAGTGAGTGATCTCAAATGAGTGTTAAAGCCAGTAACAGGTCGGACTCCTGGGGCCAGCAGTTAGCGTAATGGCTATGTCGCTGGACTCCCACATAGTCAATCGTGGTTCAAGTCCTGGACCCGGTGGCTTAAACTCACGCCAAGTGCGTGCGTGCCCAAGATCCCAAGAGGAGAATGGAGGAGAAGGGATTGCGGCGTGGCCATCCCCTATGGGGGGTGATTTCTCGCTTTCTATCTTTGTTTCTGTCTGTCTGGCGAGCGCATGTGCCCTATAGCAAAAACCTCTCCAAAAAAAAAGAAAGACAAAGAAAAAAATAATAAAATAAAAATAAAAAACAAAAGGAAAAAGAGCTGCGCTGGAAGTGCACACAGGGCAGGTGCTGCAAGGCCACTGGTTTTCGCATGGTATGGGGTATGGACAGTAGTATGGGCAGAGGGCCCAGGCCATCCCAGGCTCTGGGAACTACTGGTGAGTAATTTGCCACCTTCTGTTCAAGGTGTCAACTCTATTTTCTGTGTTGCCAGGGATCAGGCAGGCCCTGGTCTGCAGCTCATCAACCATTAGTGAGCTGAGGCCACCTGGCCGTAAGGTTGGGGCAGCAGGGACTTGTGACCTGCACAGGGCCTGAAGACAAGACCTCTGCCACCATCAGGGCCCGAGGCCGCGCCCAGTGGAAGAAGGAAGACCTGTACCAAATACCCAAAGAAGCGGGGCCCTTCCACCTCCCTGTGCCTGCGTTGTCACCCACACCTCATTCCTAGGGTGGGCAGCCTAGTGTCAGGAGAGAGGAGAGCTGGGAGACGCCCTGGGAGCCCCTCTGAAAGCAGGGCTGCTCCTACCCCACTCAGGTAAAAGAAGAGTCCCAGGGCCGGGGCTGGGCTGGGGCAGAGTTGGGGCAGAGAGGACCCAGAAAGCTGCTGCCACTCTGCTCAGGGGTCTCAGGCACAGCTGGCCTCAGAGTGCCTGTGGAGGCGGAGCCCCAAGTTTGTTGTGTGTAAACACCGCTATGAGTGTGCACACGTGTGTGAGGGGCATGAGCATGCGCCCAGGAAACTATGCACTTGGGCAGGTGTGTGCTTGTGGGCCCGTGTGCAAACAGGTGTGTGAGCACATGCGTGTGCACATGTGAGCTGGACATGAGTGCTGAATTGGGATAAGTGACTTGTCAGGGCCCTGGACATCCCCCACGTGCCCCTCCGTCTCCCCTCCCCCTTCATAAATCAAGGTGGACAGCACCAAGACTCACTCCGAGGCGGAGGGACCCAAGACTGATGTGGACACCCAGTTCCCCGGGCTCCCCTTCCCTGACCGCCAGCTACAGGTGTCACTGCCCCAGACTCTGGTCAGAGCAGAGCCCAGAGGCCGTCCGGGAGGAAGTGATCCACTCTGTTTTCTGGAGGAGGGCGGCGCGCATTCCTGAGCCCTGAGTCAGCGCGGCCGCCCCCTCTGGCCCGGCCCGCCTCCGGCGCGCACGCCCCTCGCTCCTCGGCTTTCCCAGGCGGGCCGGGGCGGGGACTAGCGCGAGCCCTCGGGTCCGGCGGCCGCGGGCCCCCCGCGCGCGGCCCCCCCCCCCCC
>NW_006159653.1:81532-88497 GCF_000334495.1 Tupaia belangeri chinensis | reverse complement strand
CCGCGGGCCTGGGCCGGCCGGTGGCTGGAGCAGGCCTTCCCGCGGGGGGACGTGCTGGGGCCCTGGGAGGGCGGGCCGCCCCGGCTTCCTGTGGACCTGGCCTCGGCCCAGGCCTGCCCCTTGATGGTCCTGACAATTCCCTCGAGGTTCAGCTAGGGGCTCTGTGCGTCTGTCTGGGTGGGCGGGTCCTCTGTCTGGTCCGAGCTCTGCCCTGGGAAAGCCCCCTCCCCGCCCCCTGGACTTCCTGCTGGAGAGGAGCCGGGAAGATTGGGGTGAAACTGGCTTTTCAGGTTTGGTCCTGGGAAGCCCGAGCAGTCCCTGTCTGTGTTCTCCCTACCCGGTGGGGCCAGCCCCTGCCCCAGCACCCCCCCAAGGTTGGGAAGAAACTCAGCAGCTTCCTTGGGTGGAAGGGAGTCCCAGAGGCTGGTCCCCTGCTACCCCCCGGCCGTTCTGGGCATACTGCGGTCCTTTTCCCTGGGAACAGGGGAGGAGCGTCGAGGCATCTCCCAGATCCGTGAGCAGGCTGGACAGCCTCTGCCCCGGGCAGCTGGCCTTCTAGTGGTGCCCTTGGTTCTGGGGAAGGCCTCCCCTGCCTCTCAGGGACCACAAGTCCTCCCCGAGGGCCTTCTAGCTGTAGCTGACCCCGGATGTACAGTGTCAGGCTCTCTTGGCTGCTGTCTGGGTTTGGGAGCAGGGAGAAGTGGGGCCCAGGAGTCAACAGCCCCGAGGCTGAATGCAGGTGTGCTGCTAGACCTTGGGGGTCTGCAGCTGGGCCAGTGGCAGACAGAGTCCTGCGCAGACCTGGCTCACTGGCTGCAGCGTCCTGTCTGTGAGGTGGACACAGGGCTCTCCCAAGGGCTGCCATAGGTCACTGGGGTCAACCAGATCAGGTCAAGGCAGGCAGGCCAGGCTCCTCCACTGCACGCAGAGCACACGTGTGTGGTCAGTCAAACACGTCTGGGGACTCTGACACTGGGCCGGCCATCTGTGCTGTGGCCAGGACTGTCAATGGGATGTGGCCTTTCTAGCCTGGAGAGAATGGGGCCTGGCTAGACCCTAGATCTGGAGCCAGAGATTGCACCAGGGTCATGGCCCCACCCACCATCTGACTGTGTGGTCTGAGAGGGTCCCCAGACCTCTCTGAGCCTTAGGGCTCCCTGTCAGACCCAGCCAGGGTGGGGGATTGGACTGACCATTGGTGACCAGGATCCTGGCCCACCCCCGTGCACACCCTAGGACGGAGGCTCCTGTACCTGGCCGTGGCCCACGCGTCACACACCATCTGCAGTGGAGCCTCGTTCTGTGGGGTGGTGGGTTGCGTGGGGAGGCAGGCTGCTGTGTTCTGGGGACAGGGACTGGATGCTGCACTGGCCAGGTCTCAGGCTTCCCACAGCAAAGCGGGCAGGAGGCGTGGCAGCGTTCTCGACTTGGCGCCACGTGCAGAGGAACAGCCACAGAGAGCCCAGGCAGCTCGGGGCTGGGCAGGACCGGGCTCCGCTGCCACACAGCTGGTGGCCCTTCCCAAGGGAACCCAGGGCCTGGCATTGGCTTAGGGGCCTCACGGAAGACTGAGGGCTAGAGGCCAGGGAGCTGGTGGGGATGTGGAGGGGCCGGCTTCTCTTGCGGCAGGCTCAGGTGAACAGAGGGTGTCCGGCACCTGTCCCAGGCTTGGCGGTGGCCTGGGGCCAGCTGGCCACTCTGCCTTGGTGCCTGACCGCGGCGCCTGCAGCTTGCAGGGCAGGCCCAGGTGCAGTGCTGCTGCTCGTGCCTGAGAGTGCAGCTCCACACGGGCTGTGGCCACGTCTGGTGTGGGCCGCCGGCCCGCTCGAGTCTGCATGAGCCCTGTTCAGGGTCCGCCCTGAGGCCCTGGGCTTGTGCTTGGGACCCTCCAGTCCTCGCCCCACCTGCAGCTATGGCTGCTCTTTTTGCAGCTCCCAGGGCTCCCCCAGGACCTGCAGGCAGCACCCGGCTTTGTGCTGCTTATTCAGCTGCTGCCAACCTACTGTGCGACCCCGACCTTCAGGTGGGAAAGTGAGGCTGGCTCGGGTGTGGGACAGTGAAGATAGTCTTGGACCGGGGCCCTTCCCCGGCCTTGAACCAGTGCACAGGGCCAGCCTGAGGGTCACCCCGAGCAAGGACCCAAGTTGTCAGGACCTCTACTGCGGAGCTGCAGCACCTCTGCTCCCACAGCAGCAGAGGGGTCAGCAGGCACAGCCTCCCCGGCCTCCTCGGCCCCGCTCATTGTCCTCGCACGCCCTCCAGCTCCTGGGTGCTCGCAGTTCCAGGGGTGCCACCGTCTCGTGCCCCTGCTGTGTGCTGTGGGGCTGGGCCGGGGTGAGCTGCTGTGAGTGCTGCCAGGGTGACTCGGGCCCTGTGACGTCACCAGGCTCCCATGGGTCAGCAGTGGGCGGTGCCATGGGGAGTCCCCTGAGGGGCCATCTGGGAACAAGAGCCCACTGTGCGCCTGGGGAGGCCTAGACACTGAGCCACTGTCCTCCGGGTGGGCAGCATGCTACTCCCTGGTCCGGGCTCTTTGTCTGGCCTGGGCCTGCCCCTCCCCCGGGCCTACTGTGGAACCCCACCCCACCCCCGGCCTTGTGAATCCCACCAGCTCGAAGCCAGATATGGCCCTGGGCACACAGGCAGGCAGGGGCGTGTGTCCTCCGTCCTCCTGGAGGGGCGAGGAGGGTGGACCCCACCAGGGAGCTGAGCATCTCTGCTGTTGCCTGCATGAACCAGGCCCAGGTTCCTGTGAGCACTCGCTGTGCCAGCTGCTCACCCCTTTCCTAGAAAGTTTGCCCTTTAATTTGCTAGAAGGCACGTCCATTTGCTGGAGAGAGTCAGAGAGAGGGGAAGTGAGAAGTCACCCTCCAAGGGGGATGGCCATGCCACAGTCTCTTGTCCTCCCTGCCCCTGGGATTGTGGGCGCCCACACACAGGTGCGCAGTGTGATTTTCAAGCTGCTGGGTCAGGGACTCAGACCATGGAGCCCATCACATGGGATCCAGCACCTTAAGCACTACGCCACCTGCTGGCCCCTCCCGTTTTCTAGAAAGTTTATTTTCTATATATTCATTTTTTAATTTGCCAGAGGGCGTGTGTGCTCTCCAGAGAGACAGAGAGACACAGCCGTGGCGGTGCTGTTGGGATTTGGGCACGCACATGCACATGCCTAGCGTGTGTTTCATGCCACTGGTCCAGTCAGCCACGTGGGATCCAGCCACTCTCACCAGCCACTGCCGGCTGGTCCAGCTTGCTTACGTACTGAGAGAGCATGCCACGTACCTCTGCAGGCTCAGCGCACCGCAGTCCACCCCAGCCTGGCCAGCCCGAACCATGGGCACACACGGTTAAGCCGGGCCCAGACCCTAGGCCTCCATAGCTTCAGTGTGACCAATGGCACCTGCCGCTTGTCCTGCCTGCCCGGCCACCTGCCCTGAGGTGCTCGTGCGCCATCAGCGCCTCTCCTCAGGCACGCTCTCCTCAGGATGCTCTGTTACTCTCAGCATGGGACTGGCCTGCTAGCCTGGGATCTGCAGAGACCAGTGTCCCCCAGCAGGGGCTCCAGGACAGCTTACCCAGCCCGCTGTGGACCCAGCAGTGACAGGGGAGAGGAGCCAGCAGGTGGTGTGGTTGAGGGCGCTAGACTTCCACCTGGCCAACTGTGGTTCGAGTCCCGGATCTGGTGGCTTGTTTCTTCCTTTCTTTCTCTGGTCAAATGAAAAAGTAGTAATGACAAATAGAAATAAATAAGTAATTCTTTATTAAAAGAAGGGAAAAGAAAGTTCCGGCACCACTTAGGCATCTGGGTCAGGGGGCACCTGTTTTGGGGACAGCCTGCTGAGGCTGGGGGCACAGGCAGAGCCTGGGGTGAGGCCTGTGTGAGGGCAGGCCTCCTGGAGCGGGAGCTGTGGTGGGGCCTGCTCAGCGCAAAAGTAGCTTGTGCACCGGAGTGGGGTGCGGGCCTGACGAGGGGGCTCCCAGAGAGCCCTGCCTGGCACTCAGCCTGCCGTGCCTCTGTTCCTCTCTGGACCCTGTAAGAATCAGCCCATTTTCCAGGCGAGAGGCTGAGGCTGGCCTAGGTTGTCAGTGGCAGAAGGGGCTGAAGGCACGTAGCTTTCCCTATCTGAAATGTGGGGGTTTCCTCCACAAGACCCCACCGGGCCCCGCAGTCTTGGGTGTAGACCTGGGTATGTGGCTCAGGCAGCCTTCTGGAGTACTGTGTGCTCCCGGCAGGGCGGCCCTGCAGCCACCTCCCAAACGTGGCCTGTGGGTGGCAAGGAGGAGCCTCACCCCACGGAAGCTGGGCCCTCTGTCCTCTGGGGCCCTAGGTCTGCAGGTCTGGGCTGGGTGTGTGACTCCGGTTCAGCTCCCAAAGGGACCTTGGTCCACCAGTTCTCAGGGTGGTCCGTGCCAGTCTCCTCCCCGACACGGTGGGGCTGGGGCCCAGAAGGGATCTGTGGCACGGAGGTCGATGCCGACCTCACCCCTGTGAGGGCAGGCAGGGCCGAGGGTGGGAAGGGCTTGTGCCCCTGGAGTGGGAGTTCTCCGGTGGGGGCCTGCAGGCTGGGGTGACCCCCAGACACCCTCCTGGGCCTGCGCTTGGCAGGTGGGGCCGGGAGCTGTGGAGCTCCTGGGGCGGGAGGCTGTCAGGAGCTGTGACCAGCACGCTGGGCCTCTCCTGTCAGAACAGGGCCAGCGGGCCACGGGCCTGTTGCCGTGCCTCCCTGTCGTCAGATGAGCGGAGGCCTGGCCCAGTTACGCCGCCCCGAGGTGGGCACCGCAAACCGGCCGGCCTCGGGTTCCCTCGGCACCAGACTGGTTTTCCGTGTCCTCCCTGTACAGGGAGGTGGGCGGAAGCAGGTGGGTTTCCCTTAGGGCATTGCTTCAAGGAGCTCCGCAGCCCCCCACTCTGCTCCGGGCACCTGTTCCCCCTGGGAGCTTCTAGATCCCATGACCTTGGAGGGGAGGCTGGGGCTCACCTCATGGTCACCCCGATGGTCTGCTCGGGGCCATCCCTTGCGCTGGGTGACAGGTTGGGTGGGGCTCAGATGCTCAAGGTGTCTGAAGCATGTAGCCCCCACGACCCCCCCCTGACTCCCAGCCGGTCCTGGGTGCATGGCGCCACCTGGTGGTCACAGTAGTGTCTGCTCCTTGTGCTAGAAGCCTTTGAGTATCTGCCCCAGCCCTGGGGACCCAGGCTCTCGTCAGGGGATGGGAGTGGCGGTGCTGGTGGGTAGGAGGGTGCCGGAAGCCTGAGATGTCGCACAGGCTGTGTCCTGGGTCCCCGCCCCCTCTGCGTATAGCATCTCCTTGAAGCTTCCCTCAGATGTGGCCTCTCACAAGGGGCCCTCACTGCCTCATCACATTCAGATTCTTTTTCCCCCTTTTTTAAAGATTTCGCTGTAGGGCCATGCGCTCACTGGAGAGAGACAGAGAGGGAGGAAAACTGGGGAAGTGAGAAGTTACTACCTGAGGAGACGGCCACGCCACCTTCCCTTCTCCATTCTCCCCTTGGGGTTTTGGGTACGCACACACACACACTGGGTCCAGGACTCAGGCCGCGAAGTTGGCAGCTGGGGTCCGGCTGCCTTAACCGCACACCACCTGCCGGCCCCACACTTGGCGTCTTGCCGTCTCGGCACGCAGCTCCAGGGCCAGGGATTTTGTGCTGTTTCCCCACCGAGAGTCCAGCTCAGGACAGTGCCCGGATCAGGGCAGGGCCTGGACGGCTGTCCCAGGGCGAGTGCCCTCCAGGACAGGCCTTGGGGGAGCAGGTCAGAGTGAGCATGCAGGGCTTGGACACAGGGTGCTCTTGCTATGCCTCGCCCTGCCTGCCCCAGCCGGCCACTGTTCTTATTAAACGCCCCCCACCAGGCCCGCCCCCCACCTGAGTCATGATCGAGGCCCGCAGGGACAGCTCGAGCAGTCTGCAGCGCAAGAAGCCGCCCTGGCTGAAGCTGGACATCCCGGCCCTGGTGCCCCCGGCCGTAGAGGAACCCGGCTTCCTACAGGTAGGCCCAGGTCAGTGGGGCTGTGGCCGGGTCCTGGCCACTCCCCTCACCACGACCCTGTTGCCCAGCCCTTGAGGCGGCAGGCTTTCCTGAGGAGTGCGAGCATGCCAGTGGAGACCGCTCACGCCCCTTCGCCTCATCGCGAGCCCCGGCGGCCAGCGCTGCAGCGCCAGGCGTCCATCACACAGACCATCCGCAGGTGTGGTGCGGCATGCATGCCCCCAGGCCTGGGCTGGGGCTGGGCTCGGGCAAGGCCTCACCTCGCTGCCACGGCCTTGGTCCCCACACCGCCTGCCCTCAGGACGCACTGCGCTCGGCCCACCACCCCCACTCTCTCCTCACCCTAATGCTGTGGCCTCCGGCAGCCGACAGGTGCACTTTGGGCACGTCCACACTCTGCCTCTCCCAGGCCCCCGCTCTGCCCGCAGGGCCCTGGCACGCCAGTCCCTCTCACGGTCTCTGCTCAGGTACTGCAGGCAGGTCCTGGGTGTGCTGCTGTGTTCTGGCGTGTGCATGGTGTGGAGCCTCTCGGGGCTGCCAGTGCAGGCAGTGCCTGGTGCAGTGTTTCCGTGTGCACGGCCCAGGGCTGGGCTGTCTGCTGGGCCTTGCCCTTGCCGTCTGAGCCATGGGGTGTCCCGGGTGCCACTGCTGCTGGGGGACGCTCCCCTCGGCTGCTCTCAGCTCCTGACATGCCTAAGGAGAGGCTGAGGGCGAGGCCTGCCCTGTGGTCTAGGGGGAATTTGGAGCTGGGTCCTGCTTAGGGGGTGGCCAGGCAGGAGCCCACTTGTTCTGTGGGTTAGACCCTCCCTCGGTCAGGGGAGGCCTGGACAGGGCAGACTGCCTGGGAGGACGGCAACCGGGCTGCCCCTTGCTAAGCCCCTCCCATGCTAGGGGGACAGCTGACTGGTTCGGGGTGAGCAAGGACAGTGACAGCACACAGAAGTGGCTGGG
>NW_006159653.1:80389-81307 GCF_000334495.1 Tupaia belangeri chinensis | reverse complement strand
AGCGCTACGGGAAGCTGAAGCCCCAGGTCATCCGGGAACTGGACCTGCCGAGCCAGGACAATGTGTCACTGACCAGCACCGAGACGCCACCCCCGCTGTACGTGGGGCCGTGCCAGCTGGGCATGCAGCGGGTACGCCACACCCCTGCCCAGGCCTCACTGCTCCCTGTGGGGCCAAGCGCTCAGAGGAGGTTCCTCAGTAGCTGTGGTCTGGGGGGCAGTCAGTCCCACAGAGGCCCCTAAGATACCTGATGGGGTGAGGAGCCAGGAGAGGGGACGGGGTCTGGCCTCTGTGTGGAGCACGTCACGGGGGAGCCCAGTGCACAGGCAGCACTAACTGGGAGAGGGATGCCTCTGGGTCAGCCCACGAGGCCTGTGAAGGGCCAGGGGAGCAGCCGCCAGGCCCTGACTGCAGCCTCTCCCCATCAGATCATAGACCCCCTGGCCCGTGGCCGGGCCTTCCGCATGGCTGAGGACACTGCTGATGGCCTGAGCGCCCCGCACACGCCTGTCACGCCAGGCGCTGCCTCCCTCTGCTCCTTCTCCAGCTCCCGCTCAGGTTTCAACCGGCTCCCGCGGCGGCGCAAGCGCGAGTCGGTGGCCAAGATGAGCTTCCGAGCAGCCGCAGCCCTGGTCAAAGTGAGTGCAGGGTGGGACCAGCAGGTGGCATAATGGTTACATTGTTGGACTCCCATGTAGTCAACTGCAGTTCAAGTCCTGGACCTGGCAGCTTAAACTCACGCCGGGCGCGTGTGCGTGGGTGCCCAAGATCCCAAGAGGAGAACGGAGGAGAAGGGATTATGGTGTGGCCATCCCCCCCAGGGGGTGATTTCTCGCTTTCTCTGTCTGTCTGGCGAGTGCATGTGCCCTATAGCAAAAACCTCTAAAAAAAAAAAAAAAAAAAAAAAAAAACTGCAGC
>NW_006159653.1:71026-80115 GCF_000334495.1 Tupaia belangeri chinensis | reverse complement strand
TGCATGTGCCCTAGAGAAAAAAACTCTAAAAAAAAAAAAAAAAAAAAAAAAAAAAGTGCAGGGTGCAGGGGCCAGGGATGGGGTGGGGGCCAGGCTGGTCGCTAGGCCCATGCCACCAGGCCCGGGCTCACGTCCATGTCCTCAGGGCCGCTCCACTCGGGACGGCACGTCCTGCCGGGTGCAGCGCCGGAGCTTTACCCCTGCCAGCTTCCTGGAGGAGGACACGGCAGACTTCCCTGACGAGCTCGACACTTCCTTCTTTGCCCGGGTAAGAAGCGCCCGGCATCACCCTGGCCCCTCGCCCTGCGCCTGCCCTGACCGCATGTGTCGCTCAGGAAGGTGTCCTCCATGAGGAGTTGTCCACGTACCCGGACGAGGTGTTTGAGTCTCCGTCGGAGGCGGCACTCGAGTGGGAGAAAGCCCCGGAGCAGGCGGACCTCACGGGGGGCGCCCTGGCCCGCAGCGAGCTGGAGCGCAGCCACCTGCTGCTGTGAGTTTGGTAGGCGGGGACCGCGACCACCTGCTGGGCCTGTATCCCCTACTGGCTGACACACCCTCCTCGTGGAGGATGTGGCCGAGAGAGGGCTGGGCTCAGCTCCATTCTCAGCTGTCCGCCCTGTGGGAGACCACGATTCCAGAGTCCAGGGGCTGGACAGAGTCCAGCAGGGAGGAGGCCTGCGGCCTGGCTGAGACTTGCTGAGGGGCAGAGCCTCTGTGGCCCCGGGCCCCGCCTTACCATGCTTGGGGTGGGGGGTAGGGCTGCCTCTGTAAGGGGCAAGAGGGAGCTGCTGTCACTGCTGGGCTGGGTGGGCAGAGACAGAGGGCGCTGTGGTTCTCCTGGGAAGGGAAGAGAACCTGGGGCCTGGGGCAGGAATTGACTGTCTGGGCCTCCTCCAGGCCCCTGGAACGAGGTTGGCGGAAGCCGAAGGAGGGCTGCACCCCTCAGCCCAAGGTGCGCCTTCGACAGGAGGTGGTGAGCACCACGGGGCCGCGGCGGGGCCAGCGTATCACGGTGCCTGTTCGCAAGCTCTTTGCCAGGGAGAAGCGGCCTTACGGGCTGGGCATGGTGGGCAGGCTCACCAACCGCACCTACCGCAAGCGCATCGACAGCTACGTCAGGCGCCAGATCGAGGACATGGATGACCACAGGTGGGCCCTGTGCCGCACAGCGGGTGGTGGCTCCTGGCTGCCGGGCGGGACGTGTGGCTGACGCTCCGCCCCGCAGGCCCTTCTTCACCTACTGGTTGACCTTCGTGCACTCGCTTGTCACCGTCCTGGCTGTGTGCATCTACGGCATTGCGCCTGTGGGCTTCTCGCAGCACGAGACGGTGGACTCGGTGAGCCCCAGCACCCTCCTCTGGCCTGGACACGCGGCCCTGCTGGGGGCACGGGGCTGGGTCTGCTGGCTCTGACCTGCCCCCGACCTCCAGGTGCTCCGTAACCGGGGGGCCTATGAGAACGTGAAGTACGTGCAGCAGGAGAACTTCTGGATCGGCCCGAGCTCGGTAAGGACGGCGGGGTGGGGGGGGTGGGGCACTGGGCCCGGGGCCAAGGCCGCAGCTGCAGTGCCCCCACAGGAGGCCCTCATCCACCTGGGCGCCAAGTTCTCGCCCTGCATGCGCCAGGACCCGCAGGTGCACAACTCCATCCGCACGGCTCGCGAGCGTGAGAGACACTCGGCCTGCTGTGTGCGCAACGACCGGTCGGGCTGCGTGCAGACCTCAGAGGAGGAGTGCTCGGTGCGTCCTGCCCCAGATGCCTGCCCCACCGTGCACTGGTGCTCTCCGCAGAGCCCGCCCGGGCAGCATGCCCCCCGTCAGACCCCTCCAAGGCCAGCATGTCCCCCATCAGACCCCGCCCTGGCCAGCATGACCCCTCCCCCAATCAGATCCCACCCTGGCCAGCATGCTGGAGGCCTCTGTTAGACCCAACCGGACCAGCAGGACTACCGTCAGACCTTGCCTGGGCCAATATGCCTGAGGCCTCCCAGTCAGACCCCGCGTGGGTCAGCACACCCGAGGCCCCCTTGAGGCCCCGCCGGGGTCAGCACACCCGAGGCCCATGAGGCCCCGCCAAGGTCGGCATGCCTGTGAACCTCGCCACCCCACCGCAGGCCCAGCGGTAGACAGCTGTCTGCATCTCTGGTCTGGCCTCTGGTTTGGGGCGCTCGGTGTGCGTCTTGCTCACTCATTCATACCTTGGAGCTCACCCCCGTGCTGTTGTTTCTTCCCACTGTGCAACTTTACACGGGATGCACATCCCATAAGAGCACCATGGTTAGACCAGCCTGACTGGGGATGCAGCTGGCCTTCTAACTCTAGGCCGGGCGGGATCATGTGGCTGGACTGGTGCCAGACCTCCCCTAACTGCGGAGGTCCGAGGGAGGGTCTCAGTGGTTCTGCCTTTGACTCCTGACCCCAGAGCCCCTCATCCCCCTGACCTGGGCAGGGTGGGCTCTGACCAGGGCCGACCTGTGCACCTACAGTCCACACTGGCCGTGTGGGTGAAGTGGCCCGCCCACCCCAGCACCCCAGACCTGGCTGGCCACAAGAGGCAGTTCGGCTCTGTCTGCCACCAGGACCCCAGGTCAGTCCCACAGGCCTCTCCCCTTTGCCCACGTCTGCCTGTGTGCGGGTGGATAGATGCTGGTTCTCCAGGTTGAATGGGGGTGTGAAGGCCAGGGGCTCAGAGAGGGGTCAGACCACAGCCTGGGCTCCCACAGGGTGTGTGATGAGCCCTCCTCTGAGGACCCGCATGAGTGGCCTGAAGACATCACCAAGTGGCCGGTGAGCTGGGGTTGGGGTGCTTGGGGTCACCCTTGCCCTGTGCAGAAGCTGCCCTGGCCCTTAATGAGGCAGAAACCCCCACTGTGGGGCAGTCCCACGTGCTCGACGCCGTGCTCCTGGCTCTTCCGTCCGCTGGGGCCTGCCTCCTGCCTCAGAGCGAGCAGAGCTGAGTGGACAGGAGGGCCTGGCTGGGCTCAGGGTGTGTGGCCCTGGGGTCAGGGTCTGGGAGGCCCTGACCTAGCCCGTCCTGCGTGGCCAGATCTGCACCAAGAGCAGTGCTGGGAACCACACCAACCACCCGCACATGGACTGCGTCATCACGGGCCGGCCCTGCTGCATTGGCACCAAGGGCAGGTAGGCCGTGCTGTGCGGCATCGTCGGGTCCCGTGAGCCCACAGTGCGGAGGGTGTGGGTGAGAGGGTCTGGACTTGCAGGGCCTCTGCAGACCTTGCACTGCCTGCAGGTGTGAGATCACTTCCCGAGAATACTGTGACTTCATGAGGGGGTACTTCCACGAGGAGGCCACGCTCTGCTCTCAGGTAGGCTGCGGAGGGAGCGCCCCTGCCCCACCACCACGGGAGCTGACCAGCTGCCCCCACAGGTGCACTGCATGGACGACGTGTGTGGGCTCCTGCCTTTCCTCAACCCGGAGGTGCCTGACCAGTTCTACCGCCTGTGGCTGTCCCTCTTCCTGCATGCTGGGCAAGTGACCCCCAGTGGGCTAGGTGGGTGGTCTTGGGGGTCTGGGAGGAGTGGCCCCCACTGAGCATCTCACCCCCACAGGGTCCTGCACTGCTTGGTATCTGTCTGCTTCCAGATGACCGTCCTGCGTGACCTGGAGAAGCTGGCCGGCTGGCACCGCATTGCCATCATCTACCTGCTGAGCGGTGTCACTGGCAACCTGGCCAGCGCCATCTTCCTGCCATACCGGGCAGAGGTAAGCCCCCTGAGCAGGCCCACGTGTGGCTGCCATGCCCCACAGGCCCCTGCATGCTGCTCTCAGTCCCGACATCCCGGGTGCAGTGGGCAGTGGGGTGCAAGGATGTCTCCAGGCCAGGGTCCTGCTCAGCCCCGTGGGCTCACGGCCACCCTCCCCCAGGTAGGCCCGGCCGGCTCCCAGTTTGGTATCCTGGCCTGCCTCTTCGTGGAGCTCTTCCAGAGCTGGCAGGTCCTGGCGCGGCCCTGGCGGGCCTTCTTCAAGCTGCTGGCCGTGGTGCTCTCCCTCTTCGCCTTCGGGCTGCTGCCCTGGATTGATAACTTCGCCCACATCTCCGGCTTCATCAGCGGCCTCTTCCTCTCCTTTGCCTTCCTGCCCTACATCAGCTTCGGCAAGTTCGACCTGTACCGCAAACGCTGCCAGATAATCGTCTTTCAGGTGGTCTTTCTGTGCCTCCTGGCTGGCCTGGTGGTCCTCTTCTACTTCTCTCCCGTCCGCTGTGAGTGGTGTGAGCTCCTCACCTGCATACCCTTCACCGACAAGTTCTGCGAGAAGTACGAGCTGGACGCTCAGCTACACTGAGCGGCTGTGGCCAGGGCCAGGCTGCACAGCCAGGCAGGCACAGCCACCTGGCCCCCACGCCTTGCCTGCTCCACGCAGAGACTCACGTGTCCTGAACACAGGGCCAGGAAGGCACAGCTACCCGGCCCCCACGTCTCGCCTGCTCCACACGGGGATTCATGTGTTGTGAACACAGTCAGGCAGGGATGTCCTTAGGCCCCACGTCTTTGCCTACTCCATGTGGGGACTCCCATGTCCTGGACACAGAACCAGGCAGGTGTGGCTGCCTTGGCCCTCAGGCCTCTGCCTGCTCCATGTAGGGCCGCTCATGCCTTATTCATGTGTGTTGAGGACTCCGCAGGGCCTTGTGTGCCCAGAACACAGGCCTCTCGTGTGTCTTGTCTGTTGAACCCCTTGTCCCATGGGCATTTAGGACACTTTCCCTGTGATTACCCCCCAGCTAGTCTCTTGACGACCACCTCACGTGGCCAATAAATGGACTGGGAGCGTTTTAGCTGCCACTAACTCAATCGGGGCCACTGCCTCCTTCCAGTTTCTGGGGCTGTGGAGGGATTTCCTGCACCCCTCAGAACCAGGGGTGAATGGTGGAAGTGAGCACAGGCTCTCCACTCCCAGTGACATCCCTTAGCCAGGTGTGTCCTCTGCTCCCTCCCGTGGACTAAGAGCCAAGGCTGGGACAAGGGCCTGCTGGGTGTCATCTGACCCTCCCCACATCATGCACACATGGGAAGCACTCCCTCAACCCCTCTAACTTTGCCACCTGCTACCTCTCCCCACCCCTTGTCTGGTAAAGGCACCTGCAGGTGAACCCTGTGGGCCAAGGCTGCCTCACTGGAGGCCCTGGCGTCCCACGTGAGGGATGGATGACAGCCGCCCTGCCTACCCTGGTATGGGGAGTGGTGTGGCCACTGGCTCAGGTGTGGCATCTCGGCTTTTAGGACTTACCTGCCCCTGCTCTTACCCGCCCGGTCATTGGGCAGACCCAGTCCCTTCTATGCAGTGCTGTGGCAGCAAACAGGTTTATTCTGTGCACAGGCTCAGGCTGACAGCTGTACGGGACAACCCCAGGACTGGTGCATCTAGGCCCAGGGAGAGGTGGGGTCCAGGCCTACCATGCAGGGGGTAGTAGGCTCCCCGCTTTCCCTGAGCACCAGGGTCAGGCTGACAGGTCCGGTAGGCATCACTCCTGTGAAGGGCAGTGTCTGGAGGCCCCATATGGCTTGGCTGAAGCCCAGCCCCAGTGGCTGGAGTTGTACTTTCTGGAGGGTCGCTTTTTCTTGGGAGAAATTTTTTTTTTTTTTTTTTGGCTACAGGGCATGTGTACTCACTGGAGACAGAGAAAGTGAAAAATCATCCCCTGGGGCATGGCCACACCACAATCCCTTCTCCTCCATTCTTTTCTCAGGATTTTGGGCATGTGCAGACACTTGGCGTAACTTTCAAGCCACCAGGTCAGGGACCCCAGCCGAGGTTGACCGTGTAAGTCTAGTGATATAACCAGTATGCCACCTGCTGGTCCTGAAGGCTCACTTTTGCCTCAGCTTTTTGATGAAGGAAACCTCATCCCGATTCCGGATACCATAACTGAAAAAGAAGGGTGAGAAGTGACCGCAGGGTTCATCTGCCACTCCCCCACTGAGGCTCATGAAGGACCAGGAAAGGACACAGGCGAGGTGTGTGGCCTGGTGGTCCTCTTCTACTTCTCTCCCGTCCGCTGTGAGTGGTGTGAGCTCCTCACCTGCATACCCTTCACCGACAAGTTCTGCGAGAAGTACGAGCCGGACGCTCAGCTACACTGAGCGGCTGTGCCCAGGGCCAGGGAGGCTGGGGTGCAGCATGTCGGTCTCGTTCCCTCCTTGGCCTGCCGCTGTCCTAGCAGGGGGGCCCTCAGCCTTCCGGCAGACCACAGGGGACCAGAGGGCGACAGACCCGCTGTCCCTCCCAGCTCAAGATGTGGCCTGAACTTACTCTCGGAGCTTCTTCCTGTCTTCCGTGAGCTTCTCTCCTGCAGAGGTCAGGTGGTATGTCCTCCACACGTAGGACCTGTGGGGGGCGCCCAGCCAAGGCAGGTGATCATGAGGGGCTGAGCCTCACCCCCTCCCTCATGTTTCTCCTGACCACGTGTGCGCCAGGCCTCAGGCAGCTCTAGGGAGCTGTGTTCTCAAAGGGCTGTATGTGTGGGGCAGAGCCACACACACCTTGCTATGACAGGAGACAGTGCTGAGGCACAGCTGGCAGGAGCGTGTAATTTCGGCCTTGGCCCCACAGAGCCCTGGGGTGCTCCTCAGAGCTGCCCTGCTTACCAGCTGATGTGCTGGGTGCCACCTTCACGCTCCTGCTTGAGCTGCACGTGTCTCTGGATGGCCTTCTTCAGGTCCAGGACTGTGGCGTTCTGCACGACAACCACAGCTGTAGCCACAGACACAGATGGAAGAGAGTCACGTGGGAGCCCAGAGCCTCAGCTCTGCTGAGCGAAAGCTGGGCAGGTCTGTGGGCATGGCCCTGCTGACACCTGCCCTGTGAGGGTCAGACCCTGGCGCGAGAAAGGAGGGAGCCACTCACGCATGACTTCTCCGTCCATCTTGCAAACTCGGACCGTCATTGCTTGGCCATATTCTAGTGCTATCTGGGAATTGACCTCTTCTAAAGTGACCTAGAAAAGATCAAGGGTGGAGGTGGGAACCCTGACTCTACCAAACAGTAGAGAAACAGGCTCCTAAAGCCGACAGACCAGGAGGGGAAGGGGCTTTTGCCCATAGTTGTCCCTCCCTGCAGACTGCTCCCAGGACTACAGCGGGTACCAAAGTCCATGGATTTTGACCCTAAACACCTTCCTATACAATGGGGTAGTGTTTGTACCCTATTCGGACACCCTCCCGTACACCTCGAACCATTTCTAGCTTGTTCTAATACCTGATGCAGCACAAGTGCTCTGACTGTCACACCACACTAGGGGACACTGTGAGGAGCCTGTGCATGCTTGGTACAGATGTGACCACCCCACCACAGGCCTCACTGCACAGCTGTGATGGCCATGGTGTGTTGGCAGATGCGGAACTCTTGAGAGGGCTGACTACATGTAAAACATTTCCCTGTCTCAGCACTATGAGCTCACGTTCCACATACATTTTTATATATTTAATGTAAGAAGTGGACAGAGGCTCTGGAGGAAACACTGAAAAACAAAAAGAAACAAAACAGGTTGGGAACCAGCAGTTAGCGTAATGGCTATGTCGCTGGACTCCCACGTAGTCGACCGCGGTTCACATCCCGGACCCGGTGGCTTAAAACTCACGCTGGGCGCGTGTGCGTGCGTGTCCAAGATCCCGAGAGGAGAATAGAGAAGGGATTGCGGCGTGACCATCCCCCCTGGGGGGTGATTTCTCGCTTTCTGTGTCTATGTCTCTGTCTGGCGAGCGCATGCGCCCTATAGCAAAAACCTCTCCAAAAAAAAAACAAAACAGGCTGAGGGACCGGCAGTCAGTGTAATGAATACATCGCTGGACTCCCACGTAGTCACCGCAGTTCGAGTCCCAGACCCAGTGGCTTAAACTCACGCCAGGTGCGTGTGCATGCATGCCCAAGGTCCCGAGAGGAGAAGGGAGGAGACGGGATTGCGGCGTGGCCATCCACCCTGGGAGATGATTTTTCACTTTCTGTCTGTCTGTCTGGTGAGCGCATGCGCCCTATAGCAAAAACCTCTCTCTCTCACAAAAACCAGGAACCAGCAGTTAGCGTAATGGCTATGTTGCTGGACTCCCACGTAGTCGACTGCGGGTCGCGTCCCGGACCCGGTGGCTTAGAACTCATGCCAGGCGCGTGTACGTGCGTGCCCAAGATCCCGAGAGGAGAATGGAGGAGAAGGGATTGTGGCGTGACCATCCCCCCTGGGGTGATTTCTCGCTTTCTGTCTCTATGTCTCTGTCTGGCGAGCGCACGTGCCCTATAGCGAAAACCTCTCAAAAAACAAAACAAAAACAAACAAACAAAACAAAAAAACAAAAACCAAACAGAACAGGCTGAGAGAATGACCCCACAGGGGACTGCTCCCAGGAGCAGGAAAGCGCACTGGCCTATCAGCCCGCCTTCATGCCCTGATTACCGGGATCCAAGCCAGGCCTCAGGACCAGGATAAAGCAGGTGTGCAGAACTTACTGGGGCACCAAAAGATGGTAAAAGACACGTCAATACAGCTTTTAAGAAAATATAAGTTACGGGGCCAGCAGATGGCTTAGTGGTTACGTCACTAGACTACCACATGGCCAACCCAGGTTCAAACCCTGGACCTGGTGGCTTGAAAATCACCTGGGCCCTGTGCGTGTGTGCCCAAGATCCCAGGAGTGCATGCACCCTAAGGCAAATTTTTTTTTTTTAAGAATTATTTTTTAACTTTATTCAGTCATTATTTTATTTTATTTTATTTTTTTTGAAGTTGACCAGAGAGAGACAGAGAACAGGAAAGTGAGGAAGCAGACTGCCAGGTCTAGAATCAAACCGTGGTCGGCCATGTGGGAGTCCAGCTGCCTTAACCACCACGCCGCCACCTGCCGGCCCAAGGCAAAAAAAAAAAAATAGGGGCTGGCAGGTGGTGTGGTAGTTAAGGGCACTGGACTCCTACATGGCTGACTATGGTTTGAGTCCTGGACCTGGCGGCTTGCTTTCTAATCCGCCCCCCTCCCCCAGCCTTTGCCTCTCTCTAGTCAAATTAAAATAAAAAAAAGTCAAATAAAAATAATTCTTTAACTTTATTTACTTGTTTTATTTATTTTTGGCCAGAGAGGGAA
>NW_006159653.1:70149-70749 GCF_000334495.1 Tupaia belangeri chinensis | reverse complement strand
GCAGTCACTTACATGGGGGTCCAGTAACATAGCCATTATGCTAACTGCTGGTTCCCCAGCTGAATAATTCTTAAAAAAAAAAAAAGTAAAATAGTAGTTTTAAAATTCACTATGTGCAAAACAAAACAATTTTAACAAACAGTATTTTACAAGTGGAAAAGTCAGCAATACTGACCTTGTCTTTAAGATCTTAATGTTTTATTTACCACTCACTGTTCTGCATAAACCGTGGCTTTTAATTACTCCTGACCAGTGAGTTCTGGGCGTCCTTTAAACTGCGCACACGAGGACCTCGCTGGCCTCGCCCCGGCCTGGCCCAGGCTCTCACGTCGGCAGCTCGGGGCCGTCGGCGCGTCCAGGAGCCGGGAACGAAGCCCGCCCCTGCAGACCCGGCAGCCGGGCAGCTCCGACCCTTCCTGCCCAGCGCACCTGGATGGGGAGATCGCAGAGGAGCGGGTCCTGCACCACCATGGCCAGACCCTCCTGGAAGACGTCCACCGCCTCGGAGTGCGGCAGCGCCTCCTCTTCGTCCTCGTCCTCCTGCGCCTCAGGCCTGCCCGAGGCTTCGGACGGCTCCAGGGTCGCCGACTCTGGCCCCGC
>NW_006159653.1:64965-70028 GCF_000334495.1 Tupaia belangeri chinensis | reverse complement strand
GAGGCTGCCGCGGGGCCGGCTGGGAAGGCGGACTCTGCGTGCGAGCGGCGCTAGCGGCCCGGGGCTCCCGGGGGTGCGTCACGCAGGGCCGTCCTGGGCCATGCTTCTGTTCTGCCCGAGCTGCGGGAACGGGCTGATCGTGGAGGAGGGTCAGCGCTGCCACCGCTTCGCCTGCAACACCTGCCCCTACGTGCACAACGTCACTCGCAAGGTGGGCTCCGCCTCGGAATGCGGCCGGTCCTCCGATTGACCGCAGCGACGTTCGCGAACTCGCCGCCGGGCGGGCCGCTTCCGACAGTCTCGCTGGACCTAGGACCCCCGCGCGCTTGCAGGAAAGCCAGAGCTCCCTGCCCTGCCCCTTCACGTCTGCTTCTCTGCCTGCAAGCCCGGCGGGGCCCCGGCGTCCCCGGCCGCCCGGAGGGCTCCCTCTGTGCTCCCGAAGTGCACGTGGCGCTTCCTGGGCCTTTGCTGGTGTTGGGTGCCGCGTTCTCCCTTCCCTGCGCAGCCGCGTACTCTACGTAGTGGTTAGAGCAAACCAGGGCTGGCAAGTGGGGTAAACCGGAGGACTCCCACGTGTCTGACCCGGGTTGGAGTTCCAGACCTGGTGGACTGAAAATCATGCAGTGCATGCCCAGAATCCCAGGAGAGAGGACTGTGGAGAGGGGGTCATTTCTCTTAACCTCTCACCATCTGTCTCTGGCGAGGGCTTGGCCCTATGTCAAAATTCTTAAAAAATATATATATATATAGCCACCCCTTCCAGCGTATCCTCCTACGCTGGTTTACATTTTCCCCAGCGCTCACTTCTACTGTGTAATGAACTTGGGCTCTGTCACTTCTCGGCGTGAGCCCATGGGGCAGGGTCTGTTTCGCTCCTTCTGTCGGAGTCTGCACACCTGGAAGGAACCTAGAATGCAGTGAGTGTTCGGAGAGAATGATGGGTGTGTATTATAGCTTGTTATTTTCTCTTTTAATACAGAGTAGCTTTGCCTTTTAGAAGTTAGAGCACTTGGGGATCAGCAGTTAGCATAATGGCTATGTCGCTGGATTCCCACGTAGTCGACCGCGGTTCACGTCCCGTACCCGGTGGCTTAAAACTCATGCTGGGCGCGTGTGCGTGCGTGCCCAAGATCCCGAGAGGAGAATGGAGAAGGGATTGCGGTGTGGCCATCCCCCCTGGGGGTGATTTCTCGCTTTCTGTCTGTCTCTCTCTGTCTTCCTGGTGAATGCATGTGCCCTATAGCAAAAAATCTCTCCCCCCCCAAAAAAAAGGAAAGAAGGAAAGGGAGAAGCCATAGTCTCCCCAGGAGAATGGCCATGCCACATTCCCTTCTTCATTCTCTAACTGGGATTTTGGGCACGCACACACACATGTGCCTGGCATGGTTTTCAAGCTGCCATATCTGAGACTCACACTGGGGTTGACTGTGTGAGAACCCACTGTGCCATTTTCTGGCCCTGTTACTTCTTTAATCCATCTGTTCATTTATTTTATTTATTATTATTTAAGTTTGCCCTAGGGCACATGCACTACCCAGAGAGAGATAGGAAGAGAGGGAAAGTGAGAAAGCAATGCACCAAGTCTGGGACTCAAACTGCATTCGGCCAAGTGCCAGTCCAGTCCCTGAACCACCATGCCACCTGCTGGCTCCTTTTTATTACCCCCCCCCCACACAAACCATTAAAAAGCAAGACAATAAACTGCATTGAAAAGTAAGTGTATTTAACTATACTCAGCTCATAATACAACAAATAGGTGAACAGAATAATAATTCATGACATACAACATGTTTAATGAACTGGTAACAGAAAAATTTGGTCAAAGAAAGGCAGAAGAACTTTGTTCTTTAAGAATTAGAACTGAGGGGCTCCATAACCATCTGGTATCCGCTCAGTGTGTCTGTGGTTAGGAATGTACATGACAGGGACTCCTGGGATCTTCCGGAGTCTTTGGCTTCTTCAGTGAAGGCCTGGGTCAGCCGTAGCCACAGCTAAACCTAACCCTAACATTGACCCTAACCCCGACCCTAACCCTGACCCGAGCTCCGAGCTCCTTTCCATACAAAGCAGTCGGCTGCATAGGGTCCTGTGTGTGCATGGTCTTCGTTCAAGTCTTGTCCTTGGTACTTCTGCCCCCGTCTCTGCGTCTCGGCCATTACAGTCAGGTGTACAGGGACACACTTGGCATGCAACTGGTCCTCACTGACGGCACAAGTCCAGTGTGGGTCTAATGGAAAAGCTGGTGAAGTTGGGTTCAACCGGGATGTGGTAAGGTGGACCCAGATGTGCATTATATTGAAAGAATAAGCAGGAAGGGTGTTGGGGGATGTCTCTTTCCTTTAGCGTGCTAGCATCTTTCTTTTCTTTATTTTCATTTTTTTAAAAATATTTATTTAATTCCACCTGTTATTTTTTGGAGAGGTGTTTTTTTTTTTTTTTTTCCTTTTGCTATAGGACACGTGTGCTTGCCAGAAAGACAGAGACAGAAAGCGAGAAACACCCCCCAGGGGGGATGGCCACGCCGCAATCCCTTCTCCCCCATTTGGGATTTTGGGCACACACGCACACGTGCCTCGTGTGAGTTTAAGCCACTGGGTCCGGGACCCAAACCTCAGTCAACTACATGGGAGTCCAGCGACATAGCCATTACGCCAACTGCTGGTTCTTGTTATTAATTTAATTTGACTAGAGAGAGAGAGAGAGAGAAAGAAAGGGAAAGTGAGGAAGCAAGCTGCCAGGTCTGAGACTCAAACCATAGTCGGCCTTGTGGGAATCCAGCGCCCTTAGCCACCATGCCACCTTGCCAGCCCCTCTTTTAGGTTTTAGTCTGCCCGTTTCTGTAAGCCTTTGATCTCTGAGGCTAATCATTCGCTCCCGGGTCTCATGCCTCCTTGTTTCCTTTTGTTTCCTGGTACTCTTGCTCACGCCACACTCTTGTTTCTTCCGGAATCCCCAACTGTGCGATGCTTTCACGTCACCGCTTCTGGCAAAGGCCACTAGTATTCCATTCTTAAGGCTTGTGTAACCCACTTCACAGCTGTGTTGTGGCTGAGTCTGAGACTGTGTTAAGAGGCAACTCTTTTTTTTTCATTTTGCTATAGGTTGTATGTGTTTACTGGAGGTGGGGGATGAGAAAGCACCCTCCCCCCCCATGGGGGATGACAGTGCCGTAACCCTTACATTCTTCTCTCAGGATTTTGGTCACACACACACACACACACACACACGCTTAGTGTGTTTTTCAAACCTCTGGTCTGGGACTCGAACTGTGCAGTTGGCCATGTGGAAATCCAGTTGCCTCAACCACCATGTCACCTGGCTGGCCACAGCTCTGGGGTGAAAAACTTGGCCAAGGAGCCAAGTGTGACCTGCTTTGAAAGCTCTGTCTGGGTGTTCAGTCAGGTGAGTGGTACCGTTGGCCTCAGCTGTATTCGTGCCCTCCATCTTGGGTAATCAGGGAAGAGGAGGGACATACCTAAGTTGTTCTTTTTTCCTGGCATGTGGCCGACAGCCGAGTCTCTTCTCTTTGAAGAAGTCTCAGACGGGGACCCTCCAAATTCCGAAGGAGCTGCTGTGCTGTGAGAGCAGCAGCTTTGGTCTCCTTGGGACCCTCCACAGGAGGAGAGTCCAGAGGGCACTTTGGTGGGCCATGTTTGTGCCCTTTGCTTCTTTGCCTTTGTTTGCAGGTGACAAACCGGAAGTATCCAAAGCTGAAGGAAGTGGATGATGTGCTTGGGGGTGCAGCTGCCTGGGAGAACGTGGACTCCACTGCAGGTGAGAGGGAGCCCTGCCTGCCCCTGAGCTGAGGGTGACCGAGGCTGCCTGCAGTGCTGCTCGGGTCAGAGCGCCGATGGCTTCTAGAAAGAGACGGGGTTCCTTCCTAGTAGTTTATTTGTATTTGCTATTTTTTTTTTAATGTTTTTTGCTATGGGGCACGTGCGCTCGCCAGAAAGACAGAGAGAGACAGAGAGACAAAGCGAGAAATCACCCCCCAGGGGGGATGGCCACGCCGCAATCCCTTCTCCTCCATTCTTCTCTCGGGATCTTGGGCACGCACGCACATGCGCCTGGTGTGAATTTAAGCCACCGGGTCCGGGACTCGAACCGTGGTCAGCTATATCAGAGTCCAGCAACATAGCCATTACGTCAACTGCTGGTCCCTGTATTTGCTGTGTAATAACTTGTTATAGGGACAATCTTGGTCCTAACCGTAGACTTGTACAGACCTGGATTGGACTCTCAGAGCAATTGCTCATTGTCCTCGGACCTTAGTTGGGCTTTTGTCCTCTCTGGGGCACTCAGATTTTTTTTTTTTTTTTTGGAGAGGTTTTCGCTATAGGGCGCGTGTGCTCGCCAGACAGAGAGAGACATAGAGACAGAAAGCGAGAAATCACCCCCCAGAGGGGATGGTCATGCCGCAATCCCTTCTCCTCCATTCTCCTCTCGGGATCTTGGGCATGCACACACACACGCCCGGCGTGAGAGTCAAGCCACTGGGTCCGAGACGCGAACCACGGTCGACTACGTGGGAGTCCAGCGACATAGCCATTATGCTAACTGCTGGTTCCCAGGGGGCACTCAGATTTGTGAGAGCACAAAGCAACTTCTGTGGTGCTAGGTGTGTGACAGGTATTAAGGTGGTAGCTCTGGGGGCTGGTAGGTGGTGTGGTGGTTAAGGGTGCTGGACTTCCACATTACCGACCAAGGCTTGAGTCTCGGACTTGGCAACTTGCATTCTTGCTTTCTCCCTCTCTCTCTTGCTCTTGCTCCTGCTCCATCCCTCTCTGGTCTAATTAAAATAAATAAATGAATGAAGTTAAATAAAATAATTCCTTAAAAGAAAAGGTGATAGCTCTGATGACAATGCCATGAAATATATATATATAATATATATGTTATATATTTACTAATTTATGTTTTTTAGAGATTTTTGCTATAGGGTGCATATGTTTGCCAGAGAGACAGAGAAAGACAGAAAGTGAGAAATCACTTCCCCTAGGAGGGATGGCCACCTTGCAATCCTTTTTACTCTATTTTCCTCTTGGGATTTTGGGCACAACTTT
>NW_006159653.1:40147-64603 GCF_000334495.1 Tupaia belangeri chinensis | reverse complement strand
ATGAGTAAATGAAATTAAATAAATAATTCTTTTTAAAAAAGAATTATTTTTATTTGACTTTATTCATTTGTTTTATTTTAATTTAACCAGAGAGGGAGGGGGAGAGATAGAGAAAGTAAGAAAGGATGCCACCAAGTCCAAGATTCGAACTGTGGTCGGCCATGTGGGAGTCCAGTACTCTTAACCACCATGCCACCTGCTGGCTCCTAAATAATAATTCTTTAGGGACCAGCAGTTAGTGTAATGGCTATGTTGCTGAGCTCCCACGTAGTCAACCGCGGTGAGTCCTGGACCCGGTGGCGTAAACTCACACTGAGCACATGTGCGTGCATGCCCAAGATCCCGAGAGGAGAATGGAGAAGGGATTGGACTTGCTGGATCATATCGTAGTTCTATTTGAAGGTCTTTGAGGGATCTCCATGTTCTCCACAGTGGCTGGACCAATTTACAATCCCACCAACAACGTAGGAGAGTCCCCTTTCACCACATCCCTGCCAGCACTTGTCATTTTGTTTTGTTAATCTTCACCATTCTGACTGGGGTTAGCTAGTATCTCCTTGTACTTTTGATCTGCATCTCCCTTATGATGAGGGTGTTAGACATTTTTTCATGTGCTTTTTGGCTATTCATATGTCTTCTTTAGTTGTTTATTCAGCTCATTCTCCCATTTTTTAAATTGGATTAATCATTTTCTTCTGGGTAAGCTGCTTGAGTTCCCACTGTATTCTGGTTATCAGTCCCTTATCTGAGGCATAGTTAACAAAATTTTTCTCCCATTCTGAGGGTTATCAATTCACATTAATTACCTTATCCTTTACTGTGCAGAAGCTTCTTAATCTGATGTAATCTCATCTGTCTGTTTTGGGGATTACTGCCTGTGTTTTGAGGGTCTTGCTTAAGAAGTCTTTACATATTCCAGTGTCTCTCAGAGTTTCCCCAGTGTTTTTCACCAGTAGTTTTATAGTTTGAAATCTTAGATTTAGATCTTTGATCCACTTTGAGTTGATTTTTGTTAGTGGTGACAGATAAGAGTTCAGAGTCATCTTTCTGTAGGTGGATACCCATTTTCTCCAGCATCATTTGCTAAAGATGTTTTCCTTTTCCCACTGGACTGTCTGGTCCCCTTTGTCAAAGGTAGTTGGCTGTAAGCTTCTGGGGTTCCTGCTGTGTCACTGATCCTCACGTCTGCTTTTATACCACTACCATGCTTTTTTTTGGGAGAGGTTTTTGTTATAGGGCGCATGCACTTGCCAGAAAGAGAGAGAGAGCGAGAGCGAGTAATCACCCTCTGGGAGTATGGCCACACCGCAATCCTTTCTCCTCTCCATTCTCTTCTTGGGATCTTGGGCACGCATACACACTCATCTGGTGTGAGTTTAAGCCACTGGTTCTGGAACTCGAACTGTGTTCGACTACATAGGAGTCCAGCTACATAGCCATTACGCCATCTGCTGGTCCCAATACCATGCTGTTTTGATGATCACAGCTTTGTAGTAATATATTTTGGGGTCAGGAAGTGAGATGCCACCCACTCCACTCTTTTTTGCATAGGATTGCTTTGGCAATATGGAGATGGAGTCTTTTATGGTTCCTGATGAATTCTATGATTGCCTTTTCTAGATCTATGAAGAATGTATCTTGTAATTGTATAGGGATTGCATTCAATATATAGATTAATTTGGGTAGGATTGTCATTTTGATTATATTGATTCTCCCAGTCCAGGAACATGGGATGTCCTTTACTTCTTTGTGTCATTTTTAATTTCTTTTTAAAGATTTTCATAGTTTTCCTTATAGAGGTCTTTGACTTCCTTGGTTAGTTTTTTTTCTAAATATCTTAGACTTCTTGTGGCTATGGTAAATGGAATTGCATTCTTCAGTTCTGTCTCTGTCTGCTTGCTGTTTGTATGTAGAAATGCTATAGATTTTTGTAAGTTAATTTTCTACTGAGTCAATTTATTGTACGCATTTATTACTTCAAGAATTTTTTTGTGGATACTATTAGTTCTTCTATGTATACAATCATATCAGCAGCAAAAAGAGATCATTTGAGCTCTTCTTTCCCTTTTGGAATGCTTTTTATTTCTTTCTCTTGTCTGATCGCATTGGCTAAAACTTACAGTAGTATATTGAATAGGAGCAGAGAAAGTGGGCAGCCTTGTCTTGTACCGGTTTTTAGTGGAAAAGCTTTTAGCTTCTCCCCATTTAGTATAATATTAGCTGTAAGTATGTCATAAATGGCTAGGTATCTTACACTGTTTTTTTTTTTTTTTTTTAATAAGGTTTTTATTTTACTTTTTACTATTCTTTTTCTTTTAAAATAATTATTTACTTAAATTTTCATTTATTCATGAATTTATTTTAATTTGACCAGAGAGAGAGACAGACAGAATGAGAGAAAGTGAAAAACCCAGCCACCAGGTCTGGGACTTGACCTGTGGTCAGCCATATGGGAGTGTCCAGCACCTCAACCACCACGCCACCTGCTGGTCCCAGTATCTTACACTTTTTGTGTCTATTAAGACTTTCTGTGTCCTTCTGAGTCAATCTTGGGAGATTATATGTGTCTAGGAATTTGTCCATCTCATCCAAGTTTTCTTGTTTGTTGGCGTATAGCCACTCATTGTATCCTCTAATGATACTTTGAATTTTTATTATATCTGTTGTAATATTGCCTGTTTCATTGCAAATTTGATTTATCTGGCTCCTTTCTCTTTTCTTCTTAATTAGTGTAGCTAATGGTGTGTCAATCTTATGTATCTTTTCAAATAACCAGCTTTTGCCTTAATTTATTTTCTGTATAGTTTATTTTATATTTCATTTATTTCTGCTTGAATCTTTATTATTTCCTTCCTACTAGCATTTTTTTTTTTTATATATTTTTGTTGTCGTTTTTCAATTCCCTGAGGCCTGACTTAAGGCTGTCATTTTGCCACTTTTTTTTTTTTTGGAGAGTTTTTTGCTTTAGGGCACGTGCACTCACCAGACAAAGAGAAAGAGAGAAAGTGAGAAATCCCCCCCCAGGGGGAATGGCCACACCGCAATCCCTTCTCCTCTCTTCTCCTCTTGGGATCTTGGGCACGCACGCACACGTGCCCAGTGTGAGTTTAAGCCACCGGGTCCAGGACTTGAACCGTGGTTGACTACATGGGAGTCCAGCGACATAGCCATTATGCCAACTGCTGGTCCTGCCACCTTTTTTTTTTTTTTTTATGCCCACTAATTGCTGTGAACTTCCCTCTTATGACTGCTTTTGTGGTCTCCCATGGATTATGGAAAGTTGTATATCATCATTTATTTCCACGAATCTTTTGATCTCCTCCTTAATCTATTTGGTAGTCATGTAGTCATTCAGGAGTAGGTTATTTAGTTTACATATATTTGTGTTTTTCTAAGGTTTTTCCTGAAATTAATATCAAGTTTAATTCCATCATGGTCAGAAGATGCTGGATATAGTTTCTACGCCTTTGAGTCTATAGAGACTGGCTCTGTGCCCCATGGTAGTCTTTGAGAAGGTACCATATAGAGCTGAGAAAAATGTATATTTTGTGATTTTGGGTGGAAAGCTCTATAGATGTCTGTCAGGTCTTGTCTGATCTATGGTATCACTTAGGTCCTATATCTCTGCTTATTTTCTGTCTCGTTGACCTGTCTGAAGGAGATAGTGGGCGCTGAGATCTCCCTGTCACAGTGTTACGGTCTCTCCTTTCAGGTCTAGCTCCTTCCTTCATGGATCTGGGTGCCTCCCGGATTGGGTGCATTTATGAGCGTTAGATCTTCCTGGAGAATTAGCCCCTTTACACTATATAATGCCCTTCTTTGTCTCTTACGTTTTTTGCCTTAAAGTCTATTTTGTCTGAAATCAGTATAGCTACTCCCACTCTTTTCCGGTTTCCATTTGCATGGAATATCTTTTTCCAGCCCTTTACTTTTAGTCTACGTATGTCTTTATCCATGAGATGGGTTTCCTGTAGGCAGCAAATGAGGGTTTCTGATGGTTTTATCCATTCAGCCAGTCTGTGTCTCTATTGGAGAATTTAATTCATTAACATTAACGTTATTATCGAAATTTCCAGGCTTGTCCCTAACATTAAGTTGACCATATTCTCGATTGTTTTATTGTTCTCTTATTTCTGTCTTTAGTATTTTTGGTATAATACTCTTTTCAGGCTGGAGAGGCAGAGATGGAGGTGTCTGAAACTGAAACTGTTCTGTCCTTTGTGAGGACAGAAGGAAAGGAGAGACAATAAGAGAAAGGCAGAGGAGGAAGGAAAGCTGTTTTTTTTTTTTTTTTTTAAAGTTAGAGGGGCCTGCAGGGTGGTGGTTGGGTGTATGCTGGACCCCCACATGACCGACCGCAGTTCATGTCCTGGACCTGGCAGCTTGCTTTCTCGCTTTCCTTCTCTTTCTCTCTTGTGCTGTCCCTCTCTGGTCAAATTGAAATGAATGAATGAATGAATAAAATTAAATAAAATAATTCTTTTTTTTTTTTGGAGAGGTTTTATTGCTCTAGGGCACGTGCACTCACCAGACAGACAGAGAGAGACATAGAGACAGAAAGCGAGAAATCACCCCCCAGTGGGGGGATGGTCACGCCGCAATCCCTTCTCCTCCATTCTCCTCTCGGGATCTTGGGCATGCACGCACACGTGCCCGGCGTGAGTTTTAAGCCACCAGGTCCAGGATGCGAACTGCGGTCGACTACGTGGGAGTCCAGCGACATAGCCATTACGCTAACTGCTGGTTCCCAATAAAATAATTCTTTTTAAAAGTAGCTAGAAAAGATGATAGAAAATAACAGGATAGAGAGGGATTTTTGCCTACCTTACTAATGCCTATGGTCAGGAAGTGGGGGCCCCAGGCTGGGGTCTTCACAGCAGTGAAGGTGGACCCAGGGGAGGGCAGGAAACGTAGAGATGGAGAGACCTGAAAACTTGAGAGTCGTTATTTACCTCTGTGTGGGGCTGACCGGGGTAATCTTTGCCGTCTATATTTCTTTCTCTTTTTTTTTTCCTTTTTGGAGAGCTTTTTGCTATAAGGCGCGTGTGTTCGCCAGAAAGACAGAGACAGAGAACAGAGAGTGAGAAATCATCTCCCCCCCCCCCCCGCGGCCAGACAATCCCTTCTCCATTCTCCTCTTGAGATCTTGGGCACGCACGCACATGCACCCGGTGTGAGTTTAAACCACCGGGTCTGGGACTCGAACCGCAGTCGACTACATGGGAGTCCAGCGACATAGCCATTACACCAACTGCTGGTCCTTGCTGTCCATATTTCTAACAACGTTCTATTCACAGCTACTTACCTAATCTCTAAGAAGACTGGGCTTTCCTTACAACTCTCTGACCCCTCACCAGAATCACTGTAATACACCATTCATAGCAGCATAGGCTTCCCCACTGTTTATTGCAGAACCATCTGAGCCTCCACCCAGTGCCCTGTCTCGGGTATTGTATCACAGCAGCACAAGTGAATTGAGGTGGTCGCCTTCCGTGTTATGTTTCCAGCTGGTCTTCAGCCAGATTTGAGAAGAAAAGCGAGACCCAAGGAGATGGCCACAGGTTTCGGTTCCCCAGTATTAGAGCACAGTGAGAATGACACTGCTGGTTTGTAGGGTTACCCTTGGCAAGGGAGACAGAGGAACAGAGTTTCCACCGCCTCAACCCAGTGTTGGAGCGAACACGACGAGCGTCAGGGTGTCGTTTTGTATCCTGTAGTCATTTGTTGGTTTTTCCCTTGCAGAGCCGTGCCCCAAATGTGAGCACCCTCGTGCCTACTTCATGCAGCTTCAGACCCGCTCTGCGGATGAGCCGATGACCACCTTCTACAAGTGCTGCAGCCCTCAGTGTGGACACCGCTGGAGGGACTAGGCCAGGCTGGAGCACCCTGCTGGGGTGTGGGAGTGTTTTTAGGGTATTTGCTGGTATAGGGGAAAGGAACCCTTTTGGCGTAGAAGGCCAGTGTGTCAGTCTAATCCTCTCTCTCTCTTTCTCTGGTGAGAGCACATGCCCTGTAGAAAATAATAATGGTGGGGTCCAGCAGGTGGTGTGGCAGTTAAGGGTGCTGGACTCTCACATGGCTGACTGCAGTTCAAGTCCCAGACCTGGTAGCTTGCTTTCTCTCTTTCTCACTCTGTCCTTCTCTGGTCAAATGAAAACAAATAAATAAATAAATAAAGTTAAATAAAAAATAATTCTTTAAAAAATAAAAAAATAATGGTGATAAATAAAGTAATTCTTAAAAAAAATAAATGTAGTCATCTGCCAGTCACAGTCAGTCACGTTGTTAATGTCCAAGCCCTGCAGGAAGGAGGCTCGCACCCTCCTGTGTAAGGGCCCGCTGGTCCACCCTTTACCCTTCCTGGACAACCGATGGCCGTCTACCTGCAGCCAGCTCTTTGTTTGCTTATTTTTGCTAAGATTCTTGCCATAGGGTGCTTGTGCTTGTCGGAGAGAGACAGAGAGACGGCAAGAGGGAAAGTGAGGAATCACCTCCGGGGAGAACTGCTGCACCTCAGTCCCCTCTCTACGCTTCCTGGCACCCTGGGCACGCACGCACACGCAACCAGTGTGAGTTCTAAGCCGTCAGGTCCGGGAGTTGAACCGCGGTCGGCCATGTGGGGTCTAGCACTTCAGACACTGTGTTACCAGCTGGCCCCCGCCCCCAGCCAACTCTCGAATATCCTAAGTGTTTATTGTGAGTGCATTTAAAGTTATTCTGAATATTTAATTAAAATGGAAAGTCTAATACTGCCTTCTCAGTGTTTCTTTTTTCTTTTTTTTTTTAAGAGTTTTCTTGCTACTTGGCATGTGTGCTTGGTAGAGAGACAGAGAGAGGGAGACAGAAAATGAGAAATCACTCCCCAGAGGGGATGGCCATGCTGCAATCCATTCTCCATTCTCCTCTCGGGATTTTGGACACTCATGCACACACACCCACCCAGTATGAGTTTCAAGCTGCTAGGTCTGGGACTCGAACCGTGGTCAGCCATGTGGGAGTCCAGTAATGTAACCATTGCACCATCTGCTGGTCCTCTCAGTGTTTTTAAAATAATTATTTAATTTAAAATTTTCAATGAATTTTTTTCAAGTCATTAATTAATTAATTCATTTACTGTTTAATTTGACCAGAGAGAGAAAGAGAGGGAAAGTGAGAAGTCAAACTGCCAGGTCTGAGACTTAAACCACAGTTGGCCATGTGGGAGTTCAGTGCCTTAGCCATCATGCCACCTACTGTCCTCTCAAATAATTATTTAATTTTACTTATTATTTTTTCAAACTTGCTATAGGACACATGCACTCACCAGAGAGAGACACAGAGAAAGAGAAAGTAAGAAAGCAAGCTGTCAGTTCCAGGTCTTGAACTGTGGTTGGCCATGTGGGAGTCCTGCACCTTAATCACCACGCCACCTGCTGGCCCCTGCCTTCTAGTGTTTAAATGCCTGGAGAAATAGATAGCAGGACCCAAATTACAGTGACCCACAAACTGACTACTAAAATATAAATAGGTCCAAGAAGTGTTAACAACCTGCCTGCAAGCTTTTTAAAAAAGAATTATTTAACTTTATTTATTATTGTTATTTTCCTGTTTGACCAGAGGGAGACAGAGAGAGGGAAAGTAAGAAAGCAAGCTACCACATCTGAGATTTGAACCATGGTCGACCATGTGGGAGTCCAGCACCTTTAGCCACCATGCCACCTGCCAGCCCCACAATTTTTTCTTTTTTTTTAAATAACTTTTTGCTTTTGGGTGTGTGCGTTCACTGGAGAGAGACAGTGAAAGGGAAAGTGAAAAATGACCCCTTGGGGGGACGGCCATTCCACAATCCCTTTTCCATTCTTCCGAGATCTTGGCACACATGCACCCAGTGTGATTTTCAAGCCACTGGGTCTGAGACTCAGATTGCAGTAGGTCATACATAATCGCTATGCCATTTGCTGGCCCCAGTGTTACACAATTAAAAAAAATATTCCTGGGGCCAGCAGTTGGTGACGTGGTTAAGGGTGCTGGACTCCCACATGGCTGACTGTGGTTCAAGTCCTAGACCTGCTGCTGGTTTTCTCACTTTCCCTCTCTCTTTCTCTCTCTCATTCTATCCCTCTCTGGTCAAATTAAAATACATATGTAGCGGGGCCGGCAGGTGGCGTGCTGGTTAAGGGCAGTGGACTCCCACATGGCTGACCATGGTTCAAGTCCCAGACCTGGCAGCTTGCTGTCTCGCTTTCCTTCTATCTTCTCTCTCTCCTTTCTCTCGTCAAATTAAAAACAAATGAAAGTAAATAAATAGGGGCCAGCATATAGCATAGTGGTTGTGTTGCTGGACTCCCACATGGCCAACTGTGGTTCCAGTCCTGGACCTGGTGGCTTGAAACTCACGCTGGGCACATGCGCACACGTGCCCAAGATCCCGACAGGTGAATGGAGAAGGGGGTGTGGTGTGGTCATCCCCCTGGGAAGCGGTTTCTCACTTTCCCCTCTCACTGTGTCGCCTCCCTCTCCAGTGAGTGCACGCATCCTAAGGCTAAAACCTCTAAAAACAAATCAATAAACAAAATTAAAGAAAATAATTTCTTTCTAAAAAGAAATATTCTTGGGGGCCAGCAGGTGGCGTAGTGGTTAAGGCGCTGGACATTCCCACATGGCCAACCACAGTTTTGAGTCCCAGACCTGATGGCTGGCTTTCTCACTTTCTCTCTCTTTCTGGTCAAAATAAAATAAAATGAATAAATAAATTAAGTAATTTTTAAAAAAGAAATATTCCCAACCATATTCAGCTTATAAGCAAAGTGATGTATAGTGATTAAATGTATAAAAAAGAAAATAAGGAAAATGGACAAACCATTCTTAGCTGATAGTTTTTCTTTTAAGGTTTCTGCCATAGGGCATGTGTCCTTACTGGAGAGAGACAGGGAAAGTGAGAAGTCACCCCCAGGGATGATTGCCACATGGCAGCCCCTGCTCCTTTGTCCTGGGATATTAGTCACACACGCACAGGTGCCTGGAATGATTTTGAAGCCGCCAGGTCCAGGACTTGAACTGTGACTGGCCATGTGGGAGTCCAGCATCTTTACCACTGTGCCGCCTTGTTGACCCCAGCTGATGAGTTTTAAAAACCGTGGGCTGGGGGACCAGTAGATGGAGTATTGGTTACGTTGCTAGACTCCATATAACCAACCATGGTTGGAGTCCCAGACCTGGCGGCTTAAAACTCAGGCTGGCTGCGTGCATGTGTGTGCCCAAGATCCGGAGAGAATGAAATGGAAGGGACTGTGGTGTGGCTGTCCCCCAGCGTGATTTCTCACTTTCTGTCTGTCTGTCTCTTTCTTCAGTGAGTGCATGTACTCTCTAGCAAAAATCTCTCTTAAAAAAAAGCGGGGGCAGTGGGTGGGTCTGGCTCCCTGACCTGGTTATTGTAGTCAGATCCCACAAGGTCAACTATGTGACCTGAACCCTGGCCCCGGCCCTTGTAGCTTGAAACACATGCTGGGCGTGTATGCATGTGTGCTCAAAATCCCAAAAAGAGGCGGGGGGGAGTAGGGATTGTGGCGTGGCTATTCCCTGTGGGGGCTGTTCTCCTCTCCCCGTCTCTGTCTCTAGTGAGCACATATGCCTCTAGTAAAAACAAGACAGGAGAAATGTGGGCTGGAATGGGTCTATATAGTTCGCCGTCCCCTGCCCTGCCTCATAGGCTGTGACGGCGCACATAGTTCACACGTGAGTCCTTAGAACACGCTGACTGCCTGGTTAGTTGCTCCATGTTTGTTAGGTGTTTGCTGACCCCTGGTTACGTGCTCTTCTTTGAGTTTCTGCTGCCCGTCTTTGAACTTTTATTTTTTTTAATATATAATTATTTATTTTATTCATTCATTTATTTTGATTTGACCAGAGAGAGAGAAATATTGAGAAAGCAAGCTGCCAGGTCCAGGACTCGAACTGTGGTCAGCCATGTGGGAGTGTCCAGCACCTTAACCACCATGCCACCTGCTGGCCCCCGCTGCCCATCTTTGAGTGCTTTCCTATTTAGTGGGGTGGGCGGGGCTGCCACCCCTGCGCATCTCAGCTGCTCCCCTTACTTGAGGAAGTCCTTATGCTTTGACTTGTTTTGTGCACTGTTATGGTTGGTTCCTTTATATAAGATTTTTTTCACTTAGATACTTTCCCTTGATTCCTTTTTATAGTTTGTATTTCTCCTCTGGGACTCCCTGTCTGTATTGGGAACATACATCCTTTATACCTTGAGCATAGTTAGGGTTGCTGCTTTACAGCCTTTGCCTGGCTGGCCCTCTAGCACAGCAGTTAATCCCTGCACCTAGAAAGCCGGATCCCAGGGCCAGCAGATGGCGTGGAGATAAAGGCGACTAGACTCCTACATGGCCAGCTGCACAGTTCGAGCCCAGGCCCTGTGGCTTGAAAATCATGCCAGGTGTGTGTGCGTAGGTGCACAAAGTCCTGAGAGGAGATGGCAGAGAAGGAATTGTGGCACGGTTATACCCTTGTTGGGTGTTTTCTCACTTTCCTTCTTCTGGTCTCTGTCTCCCTCGAGAACACATGCACCCTATAGCAAAATCTAAAAAAAATAAAGCTGGATCCCACATGGCTGACCATGGTCGGAGCCCTAGCCCTGGCACCTTGAGAAACACCAGATGTTGTGCATGGGTCCCCAAATCATCCACAATGGGGAGATGTAGGAAAAAGGACGGTGTGATCACGCCTTACGGGGGCATGTGCCCTTGTGAGCGTGTACATGCTGTGGTGATAATCACAGAAAAGAAAGCCCTGCTCTCTCCTACTTGGCCCTGGAAGTCGGCATCCACTGGCTGTGTTTCCATTTGGTGTAGTTTCTTCAGTGAGTGCATGTACTCTCTAGCAAAAATCTCTCTTAAAAAAAAGCGGGGGCAGTGGGTGGGTCTGGCTCCCTGACCTGGTTATTGTAGTCAGATCCCACAAGGTCAACTATGTGACCTGAACCCTGGCCCCGGCCCTTGTAGCTTGAAACACATGCTGGGCGTGTATGCATGTGTGCTCAAAATCCCAAAAAGAGGCGGGGGGGAGTAGGGATTGTGGCGTGGCTATTCCCTGTGGGGGCTGTTCTCCTCTCCCCGTCTCTGTCTCTAGTGAGCACATATGCCTCTAGTAAAAACAAGACAGGAGAAATGTGGGCTGGAATGGGTCTATATAGTTCGCCGTCCCCTGCCCTGCCTCATAGGCTGTGACGGCGCACATAGTTCACACGTGAGTCCTTAGAACACGCTGACTGCCTGGTTAGTTGCTCCATGTTTGTTAGGTGTTTGCTGACCCCTGGTTACGTGCTCTTCTTTGAGTTTCTGCTGCCCGTCTTTGAACTTTTATTTTTTTTAATATATAATTATTTATTTTATTCATTCATTTATTTTGATTTGACCAGAGAGAGAGAAATATTGAGAAAGCAAGCTGCCAGGTCCAGGACTCGAACTGTGGTCAGCCATGTGGGAGTGTCCAGCACCTTAACCACCATGCCACCTGCTGGCCCCCGCTGCCCATCTTTGAGTGCTTTCCTATTTAGTGGGGTGGGCGGGGCTGCCACCCCTGCGCATCTCAGCTGCTCCCCTTACTTGAGGAAGTCCTTATGCTTTGACTTGTTTTGTGCACTGTTATGGTTGGTTCCTTTATATAAGATTTTTTTCACTTAGATACTTTCCCTTGATTCCTTTTTATAGTTTGTATTTCTCCTCTGGGACTCCCTGTCTGTATTGGGAACATACATCCTTTATACCTTGAGCATAGTTAGGGTTGCTGCTTTACAGCCTTTGCCTGGCTGGCCCTCTAGCACAGCAGTTAATCCCTGCACCTAGAAAGCCGGATCCCAGGGCCAGCAGATGGCGTGGAGATAAAGGCGACTAGACTCCTACATGGCCAGCTGCACAGTTCGAGCCCAGGCCCTGTGGCTTGAAAATCATGCCAGGTGTGTGTGCGTAGGTGCACAAAGTCCTGAGAGGAGATGGCAGAGAAGGAATTGTGGCACGGTTATACCCTTGTTGGGTGTTTTCTCACTTTCCTTCTTCTGGTCTCTGTCTCCCTCGAGAACACATGCACCCTATAGCAAAATCTAAAAAAAATAAAGCTGGATCCCACATGGCTGACCATGGTCGGAGCCCTAGCCCTGGCACCTTGAGAAACACCAGATGTTGTGCATGGGTCCCCAAATCATCCACAATGGGGAGATGTAGGAAAAAGGACGGTGTGATCACGCCTTACGGGGGCATGTGCCCTTGTGAGCGTGTACATGCTGTGGTGATAATCACAGAAAAGAAAGCCCTGCTCTCTCCTACTTGGCCCTGGAAGTCGGCATCCACTGGCTGTGTTTCCATTTGGTGTAGGTCATGAGCCAGCCCCACGGCCTAGTCTTTGAGGGAACTGGATTCCATGTGACCAGCCATGTTCGAATTCTAGCCCTCAAGGCTTGAGAAACATGTCAGGCCTGTGTGCCTGCATGCCCCACACCTTAAAGGGATGGAGAAGTGGAAAGGAGGGTTGCAGTGTGACCATGACCCACCGAGGGTACTTTTTTCTCCAACCATGTCTCTGGCGAGCATGTACATCTTCTGGCAGAATTAATTTTAAAAGTATGGATCACATGGTTTCTTTGTAAGTCTAATAAATCAGTATTTAGCTTAGAGATTTTAAATGTTGTACATTGTTGAGACTGTGTTCGGTTATGTTTCTCTGGAGCTTTTTTTTTTTTTTAATTCCCATGAGGTGTGTGTGGTGGAAGCCATGCAGCCAACACGGGCAGAACATGGGGAGCTGCCTCTCATGTCTAAGCAAGGGTTGGCTGAGAAGAACTGGAAGCTGCAGCCACGAGCTCAAGGTTTCAACTGTGCTGTTGTACTGGTTTGTGCTTTCAATCTCTCTGCCATGGGCTTTACTGTCGTTACAGTACCCTGGTACCCCATAAGGGTAAAATAACACCCCCAGCCTTACTGTAACTTTTACAATAATCCTGAAGGAATGCAGATCCCTGACGGCAGTGAACGGGAATTGAACGGGAATTATTTCCATGAGACTCACCCCACCTGTCTGGAAAATGTCAATAAAGAATGCTGCACTCACTTCTACTGGGGATTACATAGATAGCATTAGAAAGGTTTGGGTTAGTGGAAAGCTACTAAATTGGTGAAACGACCTCAGTAGTTGGGAGAGGCTCAGGGGCTCATCCATGAGGTTCTGATACCCCAAACAAAGGCCATGAGTCACCTCTGATCTCAGGACAAGAAAAAATTGCCGCTCCCCTGAGCCACAGCCATTGTATAGAACAGCAGGTAGAGAGAGGGTCACAAGTACACAATAACCTTTAGGTCAGTCGTTAAGCTGCTTACCCCAGAGATAATATAGATATTCCACTTTAATATATATTAACCTTGTCTTTACTTAGCCAGATAGGATTTCCATCTAGACCTTTGTAATCCGGCAATCAGCTGCCACGCTAGCCTGAGGCTGAAGTTCTCAAGCTGGCCTGGGACTGAAGTTATCAAGATTCCTGAAAGCCCCCTCACCCAAAAGACCATTCCCGGTAATCAAGATCCAAGGAGAGAATGCACCAGACAAATGGACTCCCTCGCCCTGAGGATTGTGACTGTTTATACCTAAACAAAACAGAATCATGTTTTATGATTATTGTTCCTATGCTTTGAATACTTTACTTTTTAGAGTAAAATCTTTTACTTCCCCTCACCCCTCCTACTCCTGTAAAAATCCTTCAATAATAAATATGTATGTTTCCTAGCCATTGAGGCTGCAGCCTCGAGCTGACTCTGACTGTGGTCAGCTGAGAACATGCTGAAGGGCATCGAGGTCTCTGCCTGATTTCTTCTCGCCCACGTCACCTTTCTACGAACTTCAGCCCACCCTGGCTGGAGCAGGTCTCCAGCATGTGTGCGCTCACGAGAGAGAGAAAGCATCCCCCAGTGGAGTGTGGACATGTCACAACCCTTTCTCCATTCTCATCCTGTGTGGACCTGGGGCATGCACACTCATATGTGCCCAGTGTGTTTCTCAAACTGCTGGGGCCAGGATTCGCACTGATGTTGGCCACGTGGGATTTAGCTGGGATTCTGTTCTGGTTGTTTAACTTTGTTTTTTTTTCTTTTGGAGAGGTTCTTGCTATAGGATGCATGCGCTCACCAGAAAGAGACAGAGAGACAGAAAGCAAGAAATCACCCCCCAGGGGGGATGGCCACATCACAATGCCTTCTCCTCCATTCTCCTCTCGGGATCCTGGGCACACACGCACACGCGCCTGGTGTGAGTTTAAGCCGCTGGGTCCAGGACTTGAACCATGGTCAACTACATGGGAGTCCAGTGACATAGCCATTACACTAACTGCTGGTCCTGCAGGTTGTTTGATTTTAATTTGGGCTACTTGGGGTGGACCTGCATGTGTGTAGCTCAGGGTCACTTAGAGATCAGGGCAGGTGCAGGACTGGGGCCTCCCTCTAGCAGTCGTCTTTCCCCAATTCTTTCTTATTCAGCCCTTGTGGAGTCCACCTACCGAGGTCATGGTACAAGAGTGTGGCCTGCTGGCCTAATTCTTATTATTTTAACTATTGTATCATTTTATTAGGAATAATTCCAAATGGGTTATGAAAACTTACTGAGTTTGATGAATTTTTCAAAAACTTATCAAGATAGGTTTACCAATAAACAAGACATCAAAGCAACTGTCACATACTGGCAAAGAGCCAGGCTGATACCAAAAGCAACATGCAACATAAAAGAGAAACAAAGGAAGACAACCTGCTGAGTATTGAAAGCCATCTCAATATAAACTCTGCAACCAGCTCAGAACGAAACAGCTATCAAATCTAAATCATACTAAGAAAAAGGTAAATCTGACTGATGAAAAACTAGGACTTAATAATAGGGGAAAAATATGTTTCTCAGTTCAAGAGCTAAGTAGTGTCTTGGAGCATTTCCCTGGCTGATATAAGCAGTATTAGAAAATCTTTTTGGCAAGGGAGAGAAATAAATACAATGGAATGATACCTTTTTAAATCAGCAGACTGTCTCAGGAATGAGGAAGGCATCGATAAAGTAGAAAGGGGGTAACCCTAAACATTAACTGTGGTCTCAAAAGACATTTATTTAAAAGTGTCAATACCTGAGCTGGACTGCAGAGGGGCTGCACCTGGCCTTACGGGCTGAGAAGAGCGCCAAGGTCATTGCCGTAACGAATGCTGTGGAAGAGAACCAGGGCTCCCCGGAGGCTCAGGAGGTGGAGGACGCCAGCCCTCCTGTCATACAACAACCCACTGACCCAGCAACTCCCACTGTGGCAACCATGCCGGAGCCTGTGGGGGCTGATGCCAAGGACAAGAACACCACCAAGGCAGCCGGCGACGCGCCGGAGTACGAGGATGGCCGGGGCTTTGGCACTGGGGAGCTGGTGTGGGGAAAATGGCGGGGTTTTTCCTGGTGGCCGGCCGCATTGTGTCTTGGTGGATAACTGGCCAGAGCCGAGCAGCTGAAGGCACCTTTGGGTCATGTGGTTTGGAGACCGCAAGGTCTCGGTGTGTGTTGTGAAGCTGATGCTGCTGAACTTGTTTTGTAGCGCGTTCCATTAAGGCAACCTACAATAAGCAGCCCATGTACTGCAAAGCCATCTATGAAGTCCTGCAGGTGGCCAGCAGCCACGCAGGGAAGCTGTCACCAACATGCCATGACAGCGATGAGAATGACACTGCCAAGGCCGTGGAGATCATCAAACAGATGATCAAATGGGCCCTCGGGGGGTTCCAGCCCTCTGGCCCCAAGGGCCTGGAGCCACCCGAAGAAAAGACTCCCTACAAAGAAGTTTACACAGATGTGTGGGTTGAACTCGAGGCTGGTGCCTATGCACCATGCCACCAACCAAAAAGCCCCGAAAACTCCACAGAGAAGCCCAAGGGCAAGGAGATCACTGATGAGTGCACAAGAGAGTGACTGGTGTACGAGGTGTGCAGGTGCTGGGACATCGAGGATATTTGCATCTCTTATGGGAGCCTCAACGTCACCCTGGAACACCCTCTTCATCGGAGGAATGTGCCAAAATGGCAAGAACTGCTTCTTGGAGCGCACCAGCGCCATGACGATGGCTGCCAGCCCCACTGCGCCATCTGCTGTGGGCGCACGAGCGCTTGTGTGGGGACAGCCGCCGCAGGTGCTTGTGCGTGGAGCGTGTGGATCCCGGTAGGGCCAGGGGCTGCCCAGGCAGTTCTTAGAAAGACTCCTGGAACTGCTGTGTGTGGGCACAAGGGCACCTACGGGCTGCTGCAGCGGCGGGACGGCTGGCCCTCTTGACTCAAGATGTTCTTCGCCAATAACCACGACTTTTGGGTGGTTGACCCACCTGCACCAGCCGAGAAGAGGAAGCCCATCTGGGTGCTGTCTCTCTTTGATGGGATTGCCACAGGGCTCCTGGTGCTGAAGGACTTGGGCATTCAGGTGGACCCTCGGAGGTGTGCGAGGACTCTGTCACATGGGCATGGTGCCGCACCAGGGGAAGATCATGGACATTGGGTTTGTCGGCAGCGTCCTGCAGCAGCATATCCAGGAATGGGACCCATTCGATCTGGTGATCGGGGCAGTCCCTGTGATGACCTCTCGATCATCAACCCTGCCTGCAAGGAACTCTGCAAGGGCACTGGCCGGTCCAAGGAGGGAGGTGACCACCCCTTTTGGCTCTTTGAGAATGTGGTGGCCGTAGGTGTTAGTGACAAGAGGGACATCTCGTGATTTCTTGAGTCAAACCCTGTGATGATTGATGCCAAAGAAGTGTCAGCTGCACACGGCCCACTACTTCTGGGGAACCCTTCCTGGTTTGAACAGGCCGCTGGTGTCCACTGGGACTGATGAGCTGGAGCGGCGAGTGTCTGGAGCGTGGCCGAGTAGAGCCGAGTTCAGCAACGTGAGGACCATCACGGCCAGGTCGAACTCCATCGAGCAGGGCGAAGACCCGCATTTCCCCGTCTTCGTGAATGAGGAAAAGGACTGGTGCACTGAAATCGGAAGGGCGTTTGGCTTCCCTGTCCACTGTATGAACGTCTCCAACGTGGGCCGCTGGGCGAGGCAGAGACTGCTGGGTTGGTCGTGGAACGTGCCAGTCACCCGCCACCTCTTCACTCCGCTGTGTGTAGGGGATGGGGGCAAATGCAGGTAGTGACACAGTTAAACAACAACAAAACCCCCACAAAACACAATAAAACTCTTAAGAATGTGAGGATGGAGAGAAGTGTCAGCACCTAGAAGAGAAAAAGGAATTTAAAACAAAAACCACGGAGGCGGAAGTAGCGGAGGGCTTTGCCTTGCAAAAAGGGTTGGAAATCATCTCCTGGTTTTTCAACGTTCATCTTCAGTCCGATTTAAAAAAATGAAACCAAGCTCCTTTCCCTCCCTTACCCTACTCCCTTTTTATTTTTTGGCCTAAACTTTTTGTTTTCTACTTTTTTCAGAGGGGTTTTCTGTTCGTTTGGGTTTTTGTTTTTTGCTGTGACTGAAACGAGAGGGTCATTGCAGCAAAAATCAGTAACAAAACGTAACAAATATCTTTTTTTTGTTGTTGTCTCTAGCCTGATCAGATAGGAGCACAAGCAGGGGACAGAAAATAGAGACACTCAGGTGGCAGAATTCTTTCCCAGCCACTGAGCTGTTGTGCCAGCACCATTCCTGGTCATGCAGAACAGAACCCAGCTAGAAGCAGGGAGACGAGAACACCACACAAGACTCTGCTACAGTATTTCAGGTGCTGCCATGCAGGAGACCTTGAAGAAAATCAGTTTCTAGACGCTGCTGTTACCTCTTGTTTACAATATATATATATACACACACACACACACATATATATGAGGTAGATATGATATATATATGAGTGTGTGTGTGTGTGTGTGTGTGTGTGTATATATATATATATGTATATATAAATAAAATAAAAGGTACTGTTAACTACTGTAAAAAAAAAAAAAAGTGTCAGAATAGCTTAAGGGAAGTAAACTGAGGACACTTCCCGCCTCCAAGAATTTCTGTAAAACCAAGCATATTGCTAACTAGCAACATACCTGGTAAACAATAGTTGGCAACACAGTCATTTTAAACTCTGGAATTTTCTGCCTCTGGACCCCGTTAATAACCATGGTGGAAGCTAACCTTGCTATACTGGGCTGGACCGATTCTGTCAGACATGGCCTTGGCTCGATGTCCAGTCTCACTTCAACGTTTTGAAAGCTCCTCGTGCAGCACAGGGGGCTTGTATGCGCCGTGTCCTGCTAAGTGACTGAAGACCCAGGTTATCCGTTACTTTGCCTGTCATCACAGCAGCAGACCCTGCTTGCTAGCAAAAAGCAGCAGCCTGCAACTCGCAGCTCATCTTCCTGGAGCATTTTCTGCAGTTCTTCTCCTTCCTGAATTCTCTTGCCATCATTTATCTGCCACAAAATAAGACCCTGGGTACTCTGGAGTAATGCCTCCAGAGAAGCCTTAGTCGTTTTTTTTTCTTTTTTCTTTTTTTTCTTTTTTTAGAGGTTTTTGCTGTAGAGTGCATGCGCTTGCCAGACAGACAGAGAGAGACAGAGAGACAGAAAGCGAGAAATCACCCCCCCCCCACCCCAAGGAGGGATGGCCACGCCGCAATCCCTTCTCCTCCATTCTCCTCTCGGGGTCTTGGGCACGCACGCACACGCGCCTGGCATGAGTTTAAGCCACCGGGTCCAGGACTTGAACTGCAGTCAACTACATGGGAGTCCAGTGACATAGTCATTATGCCAACTGCTGGTCTCAGGAGAGAAGCCTTATTCTGTCTTGACCACCAACATCTCATACTGTGAAGCAAATGTTCTTGTATTCTGTTTCCACACGAAAACCGCTGGTAGGGATGGTGGTGACATCTCTCTTAACTTCAGTTTGTATGCGTGGTGGTCATGCCAGCAGCATCCAATCCAACCATCAAAATGGTATCTGCTTCTTGCTGTGGAGTTGGGAGAAGAGGGAGGAGGTGGTCAGGCCTGTGATGGTAGTGCACCTGCCATGGGCAGAAGCCGAAGGGTTTGGGGCGTTCCAAGTCTTCTCCTTCCTGCTCCAGGAAACTGAGCCAGGAGAAAGAACACTGAGGGAAGATGGGCACGGAGGGACTGCTCTAGCAGCCTATAGGACGCAGCCCCCAGACCAGACTGCGGCGCGGCCTGGGTAGCCACTGGTGCTGCAGCTCCAGCTTGGCGTTAAAGCTCCAGCTCTACCTCATCATGTGGCGGCCTTGCCCTTCCCACCCCGCTGGCCTAATCACTAATGGTAAACTCTGGCTTTAGCAGGGTAGAGGTGACCCTGATGAAGCGACGGTGCTTTCTCGGTGGGGCACTAGAGAAGGGGTGACGGATGGGACAAAGCACAGGTCTTGTCGACACGGGGCCGAGCTGGGCGGGTGCAGCACCAGAGAACATGTGTCCCGGACACCGCTTGGGATGCATGGCTTGAGGCCCTCGTCCCACCTCTTTAAGCACCTGCAGCTCGGGGTGTCTAGACCTTAGCTCAGATGTAATGCACAGCATGTGTACATGCATGCTTACATGCACACGTGTGCACACGGGGCACAGAAACACACACATACACACTGAAATATGACCTTATTTGGTACCCGAAAGAACATAGAGTCAATAGAAACATGAAGAGATTCTTATCTCGCCGAGTCAAGGAAGTGCAAATTAAAACAAAGCAGACATATCTTTACTATCGAGTTTGTGAAGGCGGGGGTGGTGACACCCACTGCACTGGGAGAGCGCTGGGCGACAGCTCCGGCACCTCACAGGCATACCCCTCGCAATTCCTTCCTGCAACATGCTCATTCTGTTGATTAGAGACCTAGGCCCATAGTTATTTACTACCTTCATTTAAAACAGCATGTACAGGCAACAATCCGAGTCTCTACTGCAGGCATTATCGTAAAACTTTTTTTTTTTACATTTAATTACTATATGTCTTTAATCCAGGACATACACTGTTGTTAAAAGCATGAGATAGGATTTTTTTTTTCGTTTTTTTTTTTTTTTTTTTGCCACAGGGTGCATGCACTTGCTGGAGAGAGAGGCAGAAACAGTGAGAGAACTCACCCCTCAGTGTGGTTGGCCATGCTGCAACCTTTCTCTATTCTCTCAAGATTTTGGGCACATACACACACGCGCGCGCACACGCCTGGTGTGAATTTCAAGCCACCGGTTCTTGGACCCAAGCTGTGGTCAGCTATATGAGAGTCCAGTGACATAACTGCTATGCCATCTCCTGGCCCCAGCGAGGTAGGTTTCTACATGCTTATCTACAAAGTCGTTGACAGTAGCCAGAGGAACACTGAGTCCTAGACCTGGCAACTTGAAAGTCATGCTGGGGCACGTGTGCGTGAGTGCCCAGAACCCCAAGAGGAGAATGGAGGAGAAGGGATTGTGCATGGGCGTTCCCCCTGGGGGGTGATTTCTCACTGTCTCTATCACTTCCCAGTGAGTGCATGCACCCTATGGCAAACACCTGAAAAAAGAAAAGAAAGAACATATACCATTTATTTGAATAAGCTTAAAAGTATCTGGAGGGGCTGGCAGGTGGTATGGTGGGTAAGGTGTTGGACTCCCATATAGCTGACCAGGGTTCAAGTCCCAAACCCGGTAGTTTGCTTTCTCACTCTCGTCCCGGACCCGGTGGCTTAAACTCACGCTGGGCGCGTGTGTGTGCGTGCCCGAGAGGAGAATGGAGGAGAAGGGATTGCGGCGTGACCATCCCCCCCGGGGGGTGATTTCTTGCTTTCTGTCTCTCTGTCTCTCTCTGTCTGTCTGGCGAGCACACGTGCCCTATAGCAAAAACCTCTCAAAAAATATTAAAACATAGTAATAATAATGATCAATAAAATTAAATATTTAAAAAAAAGTGTCTGGAGATGGGTCGGCAGGTAGCATGGTGGTTAAGGGTGCTGGACTCCCATGTGGCCAATCATGGTTCAAGTCCTAGACCTGCTTCCTTGCTTTCTCACTTTCCTCTCTCTCTCTCTCGTCAAATTATAAAATAAAATAATTCTTTAAAAAAGTGTGTCTGGAGAGACTCATCCTGACTGCTCACAAGGGGCTACCTCTGGAAGAGTAGAGGGGACTCCAACTTGAAGTCTTCTGTGTTCTCCTGAGTCTGCATCATTTTCATGTTTAACACCTTCCTGGCCCTTGGGGTTTGCAGATCACATTGACTGGTGGGAGGAGAACGTTAGGTCTGAGCAAAGCCCAGGAGAGCTCGGCATCTAGCCAGCCCTTGCCTCTAGGGGCGAGTTCCGTGCATCTCAGTGGTGGTTCCTGGGAGGAACGCAGCATGCTTGCCAGTCAGCAAGCAAATCTCTGAAGTTGACATTCGGCAGCTCAGTGTCATGGGGATGCAAGCTGTCCCACCTCGAGATCCCCGGGTTGTGATCCGTGGTGACAGCCACCTCGGCTCTGCTCAGGACTGCCGCCCTACGATGACTCATGGTTTCAGATGTGGGCAGCCTGTCAACCCGCTGTGCCGTTCACATCACCAGTTGCTGTAGTCGTCTCCTGAATCCAGCGAGGGGCTTTGCTGCGACCCGGGGGCGATCTGGCGACAGGGCTCCTCCAGGCTGGATGGGACGGGGCACAGCTACCCAGGACGGTGAGTCTGACCTCTCAGGTCAGCATGAGCCTCAGGAGGCAGAGGGACCAGGAGCCTCTGTCCCTGGCCTTACAGCATAGATGGGAGCCTTGACTACAGTGGGCTGCAGTGGGGTGGCCAGGGCCGATGGGAGTGCTGGGCAGAGGGGACAGGGGAGCCTCTCAGCATGGAGCTGGAGAGTGGGAAATCACTTCCTCTCTTTAACCCCAATGCTCCCAAGACCAGTGCAACACCCTCGCTCTACCCTGGCCCGTAGCTGCCACTGGCCTTGACCTTTCTGTTCACGCGCAGCGGGATGCATACGCTGGCTAGGCCTGGCTCAGAGCCTCTGGTCTAGCTGCAAGAGGCAGGCAACAGGGGTGGAAAGCAGGCATGCTGGGCCGTGTGAAGCTGGGTGACAAGCTTGCCCTGGGGTCTAGAGGGAGTGCCTAAAGCCTCTTTCTCTCCACCCCTGTGCCTGTGTGGTCCTGGGACCTGCCTGCTCTCCCCCTGGCTCTTCTGTCCTGGTCTGTGCCCTTGCCACCCCACAGCTCTGCAGTGCTGGCCCCTCTGGGTCCAGTGCACACTCTCCCCGAGCTCCAGCCCATGTCCCCGTAGCTGTGTGCACACAGGTACAGCACCAGAACATCTGTGCAAAGTGCCCTGTCTGCTTCCCTCTTTCCCCATCTCTGTATGCCTCCAGCTTTCCTGCCTCCTCTCTCCGGCTCCCTGCCCGTCCCAGCCCCCAGGTGCACCACTCTGTCCACACGCTCTGCCCAACGGCAGTGGGGCTCCCACTGGAGCCAGAGGAGGCCATGTGCCACTGTGGGGCCTGCAGGGGGTGCTGACCTCGGCTCCCCTTTCCAGGCACAACCTCAGGCCCCAGGACCCAGTGCTTTGGGGGAGCCAGGGCTGGGCCTGTATTTCTTCCTCTGCCCTAGCAGAGAAGACCATCCTGGAGAAGGATTCGTTAGAACAACCCCCATCCATCCCCTCTACCTGCTTGCTGCTTTCATTTACTTATTTTATTTTCTAGTTTTGTTTGCCCTAGGGCGTATGTGCTTGCTGAAGAGTGACAGAGAGGGGAACCACCTCCCTCAGGGAATTCAGCCATGCTGCAGTCCCTCTCCTTCATTCTCTTCTTGGGATTTTAGGCATGCATGCACACATACCCAGGATGATTTTTAAGCCACTAGGTCCAAAATTAAAACTGTGTTCACCAGGTGGGAGTTCAGCACCTTAAACACCATGCCACCTGTTGGGCCCTTGCCTGTCACCTTCTTGGGTGGACGGTGAGAGGAATGTGGATACCCCCTTCCATGAAGAAGTATGAGCTGGGCTCTGGAGTGGTGCATGGACATGGGGCCAGTGGGAGCTGCAGAGCACTAAGGAGCCAGGGCTGCCCGGCCAGCCCAGGGTGTGGCCTCTGGCTTCAGGTTCCATCTGGCCTCAGGGACCTGGTCAGGACATGAGCGCCCGGGAGGGTGAGGGCTGAGCCTTGCTAGGGACCACCCTGGGTCTGGTAGAGCCTGTGGTCTGAAGCAAGAGTCCAGCTGCAGGGCAGCCACAGCTTCACGTGGCCCAGGGCACAGGGCAGACTGCAGAGACCAGAGCTGCTGAGGCTAAACCTGTCCATAGACACGGTGGGGAGGGGCTCTGCTGGGCCGCAGGGTCAAGCAGGCTCCCCAGCAGCATGGGTGTCCCAAGGTGGCCAGTGCCGGCTTCCTTCGGCTCTCACGGCTGGGGCCTGGACTGTCAGGTTGGCCTCCGTGACACTACCCTGACATCTTCCAGGATTGGGGACAAAGGCTGCAAGTGTCAGTGGTTGAGGCTGGGGAGACCTGTGCTCTCCTGAAATGAGGAGCCCTGAGAAGGAGGCATGGCACCGTGGGAGCTGGATACGGCCGCCCCCAGGCATTGCTCTCAGGAAGCTCATGGAGTTGAGAGCTGGTGGGGCCCGTGCTGAGATCAGGGAGCCAGGCGTCAGGTACAGAGTAAGACCCTGGTCTCTCTGGGCCTCAGTTTCCTCATCTGTAGGAAGGTGGTGGCCCTGTCCTAATCAGCTTACCATGTGTAGACAGAGTTCTGTGCAGAGGACAAGCTGGACCTCCCTGGGGTGGCCATGTAGCCACGTGCTGTTCCTAGCTCTCCGCTGCTCCCCCGGGGTCCTGGCCCAGCTTTTTAGCTCCCAGACACCCCTGTGTCCCGTCCCACCACCCCTTCCTGCATAGACGCAGTCTGCTGAGCTCGAGTCCGTCCCATTCCCTGCTCTCAAGCCACGTCATGTGCTCCCTGGTTAGCTCGAGGCTGGGCTGCAGACACAGTACCCCTCCACCGCTGAGGCCTGGGCCTGCTGTCAGCCAGGAAGTGGCTGAGTTCCCCCTGTCCTGGTGGTTACTCTGATCTGCCCTCAGGCACCTGAGGGTGGGCTGGCTATCACCACCTTTCCAGCCATGCTGTAGCTGGGAGACCAACGCCACCCTGAAGAGCCCTCCAGTCTGCACGCTCTGTCCCAGGACGGTGGTCTTCCTGGTCATGGGTCTTCCCAGGCGGTCTGTTCTGTGGGCTAAAGAGCTTCCTACTGGGAGTGGGAGTGGGGCAGGGTAGGGTCACAGCAATGTCAGCTGCTGCCTGAGGGTGTGCGTGCCATGGTCTGTGTTCTTGTGGCTCTTTATTCTCCCCCTTATCATTAATCAGACTTGCATAAGCAGCCTGGCCCGGCTTCCTGCTCAGGGGCTATCAGTACCATCTGGAGCTGCAAGTTGGGTGAGAGGGCGCCAGGGCCACCCTGGACCCAGACACTTTTTTTTTTTTTTTTTTGAG
>NW_006159653.1:35497-39686 GCF_000334495.1 Tupaia belangeri chinensis | reverse complement strand
GTTTTTGCTATAGGGCACGTGCGCTCGCCAGACAGACAGAGAGACATAGAGACAGAAAGTGAGAAATCACCCCCCAGGGGGGATGGTCATGCCGCAATCCCTTCTCCTCCACTCTCCTCTCGGGATCTTGGGCATGCACGCACACGTGCCCAGCGTGAGTTTTAAGCCACTGGGTCCGGGACGCGAACCGCGGTTGACTACGTGGGAGTCCAGCAACATACCCATTACGCTGACTGCTGGTACCCTGGACCCAGACACTTTCTGACACCCAGGCCCCTGTCTCCGGCCCACCTCTGGCCTCCCAGGGATCCCAGAACTCAGGGCTTGCACTTCGGCACCGAGAGCTTTGCTGTCTGGGGTGGTCTTCTTGGCAGGGCACCTGAGTGCAGGAGTGTGACTGTTCAGGAAGTGCCGTCTGCTGCAAGGACACCCTGCTACCCTCCTGCCCACTTTTCTGGGGCAGAATCCAGGGACAGGATTCAGAATCCAGGGAGAGAGTGCACAGGGTTAACTGTGTGACCTGGGCAAAGCATTCCCCCTTGGGACTTAGTTTCCTTGTCTGCAGATGGGGACGATTGGCTTCCTGCAGGATAGATGCCCAGGGACGGGGCACGCTGGCAGAAGGTGCTGGTCCCAGGAGGAGCCTTGTAGGGGGATGTGGAGGGGATGGCTCAGAGGCCAGGACTCCATAGGAGAGCATTTGTTCACTCCAGCCCAAGTCTTAGGTCAGCTCTGTGGCCTGAGTTTTAGTTCCTCATTGGTGAGGCGTGATGCCAGCCTCTTCTCTGGGACATGGTGAGGCTCCTGGTGGTGAGCCGCTTGGAGCACTCTGCTGGGAAGCCCTTGGGAGAGCAGCTCTCCCAGAGGTGCCGAGCCCAGACCCTCAGCCCTCCCTTGCAGGTTGGACCTTGGAGAGCGAGGCCCTGATGCGAGACCTGGGCAGCTGGCTCCTGCTCTGCACCTGCATGTGCAGCCGTGCCTGCCTGGGAGCCTCTGTCCCAGGGGCAGGAGGAGGTGAGGCCTGGGCACTGCCTGCGTGGAGGGGTATGGGCAAAGAGTGAGGGCACGGGGTAGGGCTGTCCTCTAACAAGCCCCCAGGGAAAGATTCGGCTCAGACCACGCCGGGGTCTGTCCTCCAGCAGTCAGCCTGGCCCTCGTCCCCACAGACCCTCGTTCCCACCCCGCCTTCAGGCTGCCTCTCTGGGCCTGGCTTGCCTATCACCAGCCAGGTCTCCCAGCCCTGCCCTTGCGAAGTTCTCCTGGAATCACTCTTGTGACTGCTTTGTTTGGGCATCAGCTGCCAGACCCTTCTCCTCCCACCCCCCCCACCCCTGCTTGGCTCTGCGCTGAAGTTCCCACGTGGTCCCTGATGGTCACTGTCCCCAGGGCCGAGTGCTGGGCCTTTCACCTGCCTCACCAACAACATCCTCAGGATTCACTGCCGCTGGTCCACCCCAGAGCTGGGCCAGGGCTCCAGCCCCTGGCTCCTCTTCACCAGGTGAGGCTGAGGCTGGGTCCCCCGGGGCAGGTGACAGGACTGAGGCGGGTCCTCCTGAGAGCAGTGGAGGGGGCCGGAACAGTGTGGCAGCCCCTGGGTGCTAACACCTGCCCTTCCCAGCAACCAGGAGCCAGGCAGCAGGCATGCGTGTGTCTTCCGGGGCAGCGAGTGCAGCGTGGAGCTGCCCCCTGAGGAGGTGCTTGTGCCATCCGACAACTTCACCATCACTTTCCACCACTGCCTCTCGGGGAAGGAGCAGGTCAGCCTGGTGGACTCTCAGTACCTGCCCCGGAGACATGGTGAGTGAGAGTGGTACAGCACAGGGCGGGGCAGGCGGGGACATCTGGCTGCTGTGGGCAGGGAGCGGGGCCCGGCAGCCCGTGACCCCTGTGGCCAGTGAGCGTTCTCAGTCCCTGCCAAGTGGGACCTGGAGTGCAGCTGCGCCTGGGAAGGGGCGGTCCCTCGTGGGAGGGCCAGGAGAGGTTTTGGCCGAGGATGAAGATGCAAGACTGAGCCGTGGCAGGACTGAGCCGCGACAGGACTGAGCCGCAGCGAGGCTGCCGTTTGAGTCTGGAAAGCACTTTAGTTAGAGCAAGAAAGACTCCAGAAGGACACTGGGAAAACTTCCAGCAGCAGATTTTGAAGGAATGGGGAGGCAAGCTAAACCACCTGTCTAGCTATGGGGGTCTGGACCCACTCCACTCAGGACCCTGGTCTGTGAGGGCCTCACCTGTGCCTGTGGGAACCTCTCAGACCCCAGTCCTTGTACTGACGGACACGGGCTTCCCTCTGCTCCAGTTAAGCTGGACCCCCCCTCCGGCCTGCAAAGCAACATCAGCTCTAGCCACTGTGCTCTGACCTGGACCGTCGAGGCTGCCTTGGAGCCAATGGTGTCACTTCTCAGCTATGAGCTGGCCTTCAAGAAGCAGGGAGAGGCCTGGGAGGTAACACTTGTGTGGCTTCTCCTGGGGGAGTAGCCCAGACAGACCCCCACGCCCCCACTGCCCAGGGCGAGGTTGACCTGCAGTGATGAAGAGGTGACCAAAGCCAGGTTTGCGGTGTGCACACGCGTGCTTGCACATATGAGTGTGTGCATGAGTAGGGTGAGTGTGCTGTGTTTGTGTGAGTGTGTGACAAGTGTTCTGAGTGTGCCTGTTCATGTTACATGTGTGCACACGGCTGTGTCTCTGTGTGTGTCCGCATATGAGGGGACCTAAAAAAGTTCACAGAAAAATAAAGTACAAGTTTATTTTGGTGCAAAAAACTTTGCAGTTCATGTATAGTTTTTTTCATATACACTTCCCATGCACTGTTTTAGTTTTTAGAGATTCTTGCTGTAAGGTGCCTGTGCTTGCCAGAGAGACAAAAACAGAGAGAAGACAGAAAAAGAGAAATTACCCTCCAGGGGAGATGGCCACACTGCAATCCCTTCTGCTTGCGCAGGCACTGACCCGAGCTTTAAGTCGCCCAGTCCAGGACTCAAAATGCGGTCGACTACGTGGGAGTCAAATGACATGACCACTATGCCTACTGCCGGTCCCAGTTTTTTTTTTTTTTTAATTGCCAGAGGGTGCATATGCTCAGCAGAGGGAGAGGAGAGAGAGAGAGAGAGCGTGGTTTTTTTTCCTGTAGGGCACGAGGAGAGAGAGAGGACACCCCAGTGGGGCGTGGCTCAGCAGAGAGAGAGAGAGAGAGAGAGAGCACACCCCAGTGGGACGTGGTCAAACTCTCGTCCCTTCCCTTCCATCTGTTCATCTTATGCAGATGCACCTGCCGTGTTTCTGAAAACACGAGGGCGGGATTTGAACAGCGGTCTGCCGTGTGGGATCTGGCTTCCTTAACCATGGCCATGGGCTGGCCCTCCCCTGAATCTTTGGAAGACCCCTTGCACAACTGTGCCTGTGCCTTGTGTCTGAGTGAGTGTGCACACAGGCGTGCCTATGTGTGTGGGTGTATGTGACATAGGGTGGTGACTGTGCCTGTTGCACACGTGCATGTACGAATGTGCATGCCAGTGAACTGAGCATGAAAGTACACCTGTAGATGTGTGTGCCTGAGTGTGCTTACATGTGTCGGTGTGCCTGTGTGAGTGTGCAGTGTGTGCATGCATGTGTGAGTGTGCTTACATGTGTCTGTGTGCCTGTGTGAGTGTGCGGTGTGTGCATGCACATGAGAGTGCACGTGTGAACATGAGTATGAGTGACTGAGTGTGAGAATGTGTTTTATGTGCAGGTGTGTATGCATGTGTGTGCACACTCAGAGGCTGATGGACCCAGCCCCCTCAGCACCTGCTGACTGCTCCCAATCCCACAGCAGGCCCGGCACAAGGGCCGCATTGTTGGGCTGACCCGGATCATCCTTGAAGCCGTCGAGTTGGACCCTGACTCCACCTATGAGGCCAGGCTGCGTGTCCGCATGGCCACGCTGGAGGAGGATGCGGTGGAGGAGCGTTATGATGGCCAGTGGAGTGAGTGGAGCCAGCCCGTGTCCTTCCTTTCTCCTCAGAGGCAAGGTGGGTGCTTCCGTGGCTGCTGCCCATCCGTAGCCCCACCCCACTTTCCCACCCAGAGTCCTTCCCTGAGGGGGTCACACCCAGTCGGCTCCTTACACGGAGACCTGAGATGCGGAAGGAGGGACACACACCTTGGGCATCCTGGACTCTGCAGTCGGTGGTCAGTGGCTGCTGCCTGG
>NW_006159653.1:11211-35213 GCF_000334495.1 Tupaia belangeri chinensis | reverse complement strand
GGCCGCCCGCGGGGGGCTGCCTCTTTGGGGGGGGGCCTGCCAGTGTCCAGGGTGCGCAGAGGCTCTGAGACTGCATGCGAGGAGCGAGCCTGGGCAGCGAGTCAGGCGCTTCACGGATGACAGGTCTCTGACGCCCTTCGCTGTCCTTTCCACTCTGGCTGAGGCCATTAACTGGGGCCCCTTTGCCACATGAGGAAGCCCCGACTGCGCCGCTCACAGCCCTGCACCCCTCTGGCCCGTAGGCCCTCCGACTCCATCCTGGGGGAGGCCAGACAGCACCCTGATTGCCATGTCCCTCTTTCTCCTGCTGAGCGGCCTGATCTACCTCCTATTCAAGCTGACCCCCAGGTAGGAGGCGTGTGCATGTGTGCACACGTGTGAGTGTGCTGCTTGCCTCCCCTCTCCACTATCTCACCCTGGGTGTGCAGGGTCTCCAGTTCTCTGCTCTAGACCAGTGAGGGGTTCTCAGATGTCAGGGGCGAGGAGAGAAGGGGTTGCTTTGGCCAGTACTGGAGCTGTGGAGGGACCCAGGGTCACTGGAACCAGTGGTAGAGGCTGTGGTGGCTCACTGACCCAGCCACGCAGTCTGGACAGCCGTGGGCACGTGCTGCACACGGGCCCTGTCCTCAGCCTGGCAGATGCACAGAGAACTAGACAGGACCCTCCTTAGGATCTAGGCCTCACGTGCCAGGGCACAGGCCCCGGAGAGGGCCCAGAGGAGACTGCCAGGTATGGACAGAACGCGGAGGAAGAGAGGGGAGGTTGTACAGAGTGAGCTAGAAGGCGAGGAGAGGGCTGCACGGGGCTGGCTGGGGGCTCCTGACTTCTTTTCGGGGCCAAGGAGAGTCCTTGAAGAGTGTTAGCGTGTGGTGTGGCCTGGTTGTGGGTGGAGAATGGCCTGCTAGGGCTCAAGTGGGTACGGGAGACTTGGGAGGGTGGGTGGCAGCCATGGAGAGGCGGTTAGGTGGGAGCTGGGAGTGGAAAGGGGGCACAGTGGAAGGCCCTGCCTGTAATGCGTGGGTGGGACTCCCGGGAGGGTCACGAGGCGGATGCCGACCTGTGGGGCTGGAGCCTGCTGTCCTGTCGGTGGGACAGGGAGCTGCAGGCTGTCTGTCAGCCGACAGCATGGCTGCAGCTGGTCACACTGCCTGCTTGTACCTCGGTGCAAACCTGTGCTGTGGGACCGCTAGCCAGGGAACCACGGGGCCCAGTGGAGTCTGTTCCTGAGCCTGGGAATGGATGCAGTGAGAGGGTGATCGCCTCAGCAGGGAGGAGGCAGGAGGGGGGAGCAGTGACCTCAGGCTCGTGGGTTGCCCTCTAGGACACCTGCCAGGTCCCTCTGATTGTCCCCTCCTGGCCTCAGGGTGAAGAGAAGCTTTTACCAGAACGTGCCCTCCCCAGCGGCGTTCTTCCAGCCTCTCTACAGTGTGCACCGCGGGGACTTCCAGGTGTGTGCAGAGCTGCAGGGCGTGGGTGCAGGCACTGCCCCGAGAGCTGGCTTGGCCAGAACATCAGTGTTGATGGACCGGGTGCAGCGTGGGGACCTTGTCAGGGCCTCGAACTTTTTGTACATACAGTTTAAAGTTAGGCTCATGTGGGTAAAGCCCACGTGCTAACCCTAACCCTCACCAGTTCCACTAGAGACAGACAAAGTGTGACCTTCCCTCACGCCTCACTGCCTCTGCTCACAGCCCCTCAGGCCATCTGCTTCCACCCCACCCTACCCCTGTCCCTTGCCACTTTCCCTGAAGGTGTCTGTTCACGGCTGTGGGGAGGAGTCTGGGGTTTGCTCAGCTTAGGGCCTCCCTGGCCCCCTGAGCTCCTGCCCAGGAGACCACAGTGGAGTGTGCCTTCCCGGCTTCCCCACAGCCCCCTGGCTCCATGGCTGATGGGGACCCAGCATTTCCCCCTTCGGGGTGCCCTGCTGGGGTCCGTGGGCCATGGCCATCAAGAACAACATGGAGGTGGCCACGGTGCCCCTGCAGACCCCCACCTACTTGCTGGGCTGGCCTTCACCTTCAGGCAGAGGGAGGGACAGGGACGGCTCAGGGGATGGTCTCGTTTCTTCCCCTCCAGTTCCTCTCTGTGGGCAGAAGACAAGAGTGGGTCCTGGGCTCCTCTCTGGGCCTGGGGCAGGCTGACCCCTGCTTTTCGCCTCCTGCAGTCCCAGGGTTTCCCTGCCTGGCGTGGGATGTCCTCTCTGCACTGTGACTTCAGCTTATTATGCAGAAAAATCCTCTTCTCTCTCAGCAAGGTCTCTACTTTTCAAGATTGTTGTTCAAAAATATAACTAAAACCCTTAAATTAACATACTAATTGTACATACTTGTGGGGTAGAATGTGACTTTTTTCAGTTCGAAGACAGTGTGTAGTGACTGGCCAGGATCATCAGCGAGCCCATTACGGAGTTTACGGAGTGTGCAGACACGCAGACCCACTGTTCCCCTGATGGGCGGGCGATGCCCCGGGCTCTCCCTGTGCCTCCGCCGTGGGGCTGCCGCCATGGCTCTGTTCCTCAGCAGCCCTTCCCCCCACACCTGCCCTGACCCGTCCTAGCCTCCCACGTTCCTGTCAGTCTCTCCTCCTCTATAAGGTTCTTCCAAAAATATAATTTGAAGCTTAAACAGAGCATGTGGTTCCTGGTGGAGCCCACCTCTGTGCCCTGTGGATGTGACTTTCAGGAACCAGGCAGCTGAGGACTGAGGCTGGCAGGCCAGACTGTGAATGGCCCCAGCAGTGCCATCTCTGCTCTGGGCACCCAACCCCTTTCCTAGAAAACTGGGTCACCTGCCAGGGATCGTTCAGATACTCGAATGGTGACTGGAGCCAGGGGCTGGCTTTGCAGGGTCTGCACAGTCATGAGGGGTGGTGTGGGGTGGTGCGTTTGTGGAAGCTTCTGGTCCCATCTCGGGGACTCCTTCCTTTTGGAGGTAGGGCCTCCCATGGCCCCTCTGAGGGGTCTAGGTCTGGTGGCCTAAGGCCACCAGTGGTGTCTCCTGTATGAGTAGGTGGGGCTCGGGTTGGGGTACCCAGTCCCCGTGTCTGCTGCTAGGCCCTGGGGCTGTAGGCCGTCAGAGCTCTGTCTGTCCCTGTGTATGCCCTCACCTGAGTACTAGGCCCTGAGTGGGGAGAGCAGTGAAGGCGTCCAGTGCAGAGCTGGGCGGGCACAGGGAGAGGGCAGAATGTTCCGGCATAGGTCTGTGTGGCTTCTGGGTGTGGACGGCCAGGAGGGCTTCCTGGAGGAAGAGGGAGGTTGGGCCTCCCAGGCAGGTCCTGAACAAGCTGCCTGAGCACTTCCCTCCTCTTCATGCTCTTCCAGGTCTGGACGGGGGCCCACAGGGCTGGTCTGCAGCAGAGCCAGGACCAGATCGGCACCCCGCAAGGAACCTTGGAGACCGGAGTCTGGGAGGCCATTGCCCTGCTCACATTTGGCCCAGCCCTTCCCTGGCCACCATTAGGCCCAGAGGAGGGGAAGATCACTAGCTTCCCGGGGGCCCCGAGCTCGGAGGAGGTGCTGCCAGCAGGGCGTGTGCCGCCAAGGGGGCAGCTTTCTGTCTACCTGCCACAGGAGGACTGGGCCCCCGCGCCCCGCCCCAGGCCGGCTCCACCTGGCTCAGAGGGAGGCAGCGGCGACTACTGTGTCGTGGGCTGCTATGGAGTAGGGAGCCCCACAGCCCTCCCAGGAAACACGCAGAGCCCTGGGCCCGTCCCAGCCGTGGCCTGTGTCCTTCACTGTGACCAGCAGGACCTGGAGCCCCAGCACGGAGGCACCTGTGTGGGATCTGGCCACAGTCTGAGGCAAGACCCCGTGCAACAGGTTGCATGAGGGTCTCCGGGGCGACAGCCTCCTTCCTGCAGACAGTGAGCTCAGGCCTGAGCGTTCCCAAACCCTGACTCAGCCAGCTGCATCATGCCTATTTTTTTTTTCCTGTGGGGAGTCGAACTAAGGTTGCTGGGCTGACCCCTGGCGTGGGCGGGCACTGGGGCTTCTGTGAAGGGGTCTTGCTGGTGAAGGCCAGGAGCCCTTCCTCACCCGCTGCTCTGCACCTGGAGGGAGGGGCCTCTGCTCCCCAAGCCTGGCTCTTCTCCTCTCCACTTGCCCTGTCCCCTCTGAGAAAGGCATGCTCCACAGCCAGTTCTGCCCTCAGCCCCTTCAAGAGCCACCCTGGGACCCGCACACACAGCTGAGGGGCCAGGGCCAGCAGCCCGTCCTTTTCTGGGCACCTTTCCTACTGACTGAGACTGAAGGGACACGGTGGAGGTCTAAACCGCTCATGTGTGGGAGAAGGGACCGGGCAGGTGTGAAGGTGTGGCCAGCTGGGGCTTCTGGGCTTCAGAGGCAGCAGGTGGAGGCTCTGACAGCTCCAGGGAGGTTGACCCCCAAACCTCATCCTTATCTTCCCACTGGCTTAGGAGGCTGAGATCTGCAGCCAGAGCACCCAGTCAGGGCTGAGAGTGACCGTGTAACAGTGGCTGTGGCCTCTGAAGGGCCCTGCTTCCGCCCCTCACCCTCTAGCAGGGTGGACCCGAGGAGGCGGCTATGGTCTAGAGAGCAGTGAGTGGACCAGACGTGCCCGGATGACTCCTCAGACTGGGCAGGTCAGGATAGCAGAGACTTGGCTCAGTCTGTGCTCCCTTGGAAAGCGTTAGGGGAAGGCCATCCAGGTCTCTCTCCAGCTTGCTTAGTTCTTGCCTTCTGACAGCAGAACTCTCATCTATTTTTCTTTTCTCTTTTTTCTTTCTTTCTTCCTTTTTTTTTTTTTTTTTCCTGTAGGGCACGTGTATTCATGGGAAAGAGAGAGAAAGTGAGAAAGCACCCCTGGGGAGATGGCCATACCACGACCCCTTCTCCTCCATTTCCCTCTCAGTATTTTGTGCACACAGGTACATGCGCCTGGTGTGATTTTCAAGTTGCCAGATCTGGGACTCGAACCATACAGCTGACCATGTGGGGATCTAGCACCTTTACTACCGTGCCTTCTGTGTGCATTCTGTGTCAAAATGTCTCATTTTTACAAGGACACAATCACAGTGATTAAAAAATGACTCTAATGATGCTGTCTTTACTTTTTCTCAATTGTAAGGGAGGCGCCCTCCTCAGGGCCTGTCCACGTCGACACCTGCCCAGCCTTCCAGCCCTTTGGGGCTTGGGCACACATGCTCTCTGCATTTCAGGCTGGCCTGCGCTTTGAACCCATAGCGGTCTCATGGCTCCCGGAACTGCAGGTCAGCACGATGATCTGAACCACTGAGGCTGGGCCCCTGATGTCTTCCTCTAGACCTGACCATCTGCAAAGACCAGGGCCACAGTCACAGCTGCTGGGCTCAGGGTTTGACAGGAGTGTGGGGGCAGGACTCAGCCTACAGCAGGGCCCCTGCCTTGGCCAGTGACCTCTGCAGGCCCCAGGCACCACGGCCCCTCCCAGGAGGATTCATCTCCTTCCTGGCTGTCCCAGGCAGATGGTGGGTGTGGGTGATTGCTGGTCAGGGATGGTGCTGGGTCCTCTGCTCAGGGAGGGCTGCAACGAGGCCTCTCAGTGGTGTGGGTGCTGAAGTTTTCAAGGCTAAGGTAAAACAGAGGCAGTTTGTCTCTGGGCATTGAGCCACAGGGCACCTTTCCTGGGGGTTCTCATGTCCCCTGAGCAGAAAGAAGTCCTGGAAGCCCCAGGCTCCCAGCGGCAAAACCCCTCTGGTTCAGAGGCACCCCTCACTCCCACATACCTGCAGAGACACCAAGCCTTTGTGGGGACCCTCAGTGTGGCTGGATCCTGGTCAGTGGGGTGAGGCAGGCCACAGAGTGGGAGGAGTGGACAGAGTGAGGGGCAGGCATCCTGAGTGCTAACCGAGTCTAAAAACACTAGCGTGAATCCACTTCCTGAAGCTGACCTCTGGGAGCCCCATGCTGGTGTATTTATAGCGATATGCAAGGCCCATGAGGCTTCACGTGGGACCTGGGCCACTTGATGACCAGATAAGTGACCCCCACATTGGGACCCCTCTTCCACGTGGCCAGGGAACAGACTTCCTCTGGGTGGCACCTGGAGACTTGGCTCTGGGCGGGAACCTGAGTATGAAACCTCTTGGCATCTGTGTGATTGTCAGGAAGCCCTTCCCCACCTGAACCTTGCCATCCCCCCTGCACGTGGGACTAGCCACACACCTGAGTTTGGTATCAGGCCCTTGAGAAGTAAAAAGCAAGTTTTCTTTGTTTAGTTTTAAATGTAACATCTACCAGATGGAAGTGAGATATGCCAAGGGTCCCAGGTGCCCTACCTCACACCGAGTGCTGAGCGCAAGCCTTTCCCTGCCAACCAGACAAAACCACCTGCAGTTGACTGTTATGGCCTGCAGTGACTGGGCGGTGGGAGCCCCAGCCGACACGGGCAGCATGTTGGAAAGATGAGGTACCCCGACAGAGGAGAGCTCGGTGTCCGAAGCGTTCTTTGTCTTGAGTTTCCCATCCAAAACAGATGCAGGTAACATCTCTGGAGTACTGATAGCCTAGCACCAGAAAATGGCACTGTCTGTGGGAAGCCCCAGACTCCCACGGCACAGAGACCCTCCCTGCCTTAGGGTTAAAAGCCCTGTCTGCTCCTCCATTATGGAGACGATGCCTTTTTAGAGAGATTTTCACTATAGAGCACACTCACTTCCTGGAGACAGACAGAAAGTGAGCACTCACCCCTAGGGGATGGCTACACCGCAATCCCTTCTCCTCCTTTCTCCTCTCGGGATCTTGGGCACGCACGCAGACGCACCCAGAGTGAGTTTTGAATCTCTGATTCTGTTACTTGAACTGCGGTCGACTACATGGGAGTTTGGTGACACAGCCACCATGCCACCTGCTGGTCTTGGAGATGGTACTTTGAGAGCTTGGACTCCGCTGCTGCCCCTGCTGACCTCTGCTGTGACACAGCCTTCCTCTAAACAAATTCTCATGGCCTCAGGAAATGGCTTCCTCTGTGACAAGCCATCTGGCCCAGTCGGTGTGAGTCGGTGTGACCTAGTAACAACGTCCCCTGAGCAAGTCCCCTCCTAGGGTCGTGTGCAGAAAATGCTGACTCCTCTGACTGAGATGGGGCATCCCTTGGAAACCACGGCCGAGGTCTGGGTTACAGGGCAAGGGTCGCGAGACTCCATAAGCCCTGAGGAGCCTTTGCTGATTGTGGGGTATCCGTCAGAGTGTCAGAGAGGAGACCTGGGACTGTGGTGATGAAACGGCCACTGGGCGGGGTGCTGAGAGGACAGTGTGGATGCCACACACGTGTCCAGAGGGTGGTTGGCCAGGCCTGGGCAGTGCTGGACAGTGCTGAGACTTGAAGGCCAGGCTGAGGGGGCACTGTGGGAAGAGGACTGTCCTGGGGACTGGATTTTCTTTTCTTTCTTTCTTTTTTATTGGGGTAAAAGTCATATAGTATAGAATTAAGTGTTGTAAAATGTGCACGTCAGGGGTATGCAGCCTGTACCGTCAGGTCTCAGGTCCATCACCAAGAAGGGAACCGTCCTGCCCACTCACCGAGCAGTCTCCGTTCTGCCTCCCCCAGGCCCCGGCAGCCACTGCCTGCTCCCTGCCTCTCTCGTCACCTGCTTGCAGAGCTCATGTAAGGGGACACACACTGGGTGACTTTCTGTGTCTGACGTCTTTCTTTCAGCCCTAGGTTTTTTTTTTTTTTTGGAGAGATTTTCGCTATAGGGCGTGTGCGCTCACCAGACAGACAGACAGAAAGTGAGAAATCACCCCCCAGGGGGATGGCCACGCCGCAATCCCTTCTCCATTCTCCTCTTGGGATCCTGGGCACGCACGCACACGCGCCTGGCGTGAGTTTAAGCCGCCGGGTCCAGGATGCGAACCGCAGTTGACTCCATGGGAGTCCAGTGACATAGCCATTACGCTAACTGCTGGTCCCCTAGCCCCAGGTTTTTGAGGCCCTTCCATATCACCAGTGCTCAGCTCTCTATGGCTGAATAGGGTTTCCCGCATGGACACATATCTGTCTGCCCACTCGTCCAGTGATGCACATCTGGGGTCTGTCCACGGCTTTGCTACTGAGGGCAGACTGAGCAGTTCTGCACACGGTTTGGTTGGAATGCCACGTGTAGCAGCACCTTCCTCAGAATGGGTCCTGTAATGGTTCCACGTGTGATGAAGGGTGAGAATTTGCCTTTGTGTGTGTGTTGATTCTATACACCCCAGCCTTCTGCACGCCCAGCGTGATGATCTTGCAGACCAGAGGCAGCCTCCTCCCACCTGGCAGCTTCGATGCCTCCTCCCATCTGCACTCCCCCATCCAGCTCACCCTCTCCCACCCTACAAGCCACTGTCGATTGCAGGTTTCTGTGCTTGCTCTTTCCTTTTTTTTTAAGTCATATAAATGGGATCAAACAGTATGTGGCCCTTCAGACTGGCTTCTTATTTTTACTTATTTGTTTTTTAGAGAGATTTTTGCTATAGGGCAAGTGCACTTGCAGAATGTCAGACAGAGACAAAGAGACAGAGAGACAAAAAGTAAGAAATCGGCCTTCAGGGGGATGGCCATGCCACAATCCCTTCTCTGTTCTCCTCTTGGGATTTTGGGCACGCATGCACACAGGCCCAGAATGAGATTCAAGCCTTTGGGTCCGGGACTCAAAGTGCAGACAGCCATGTGGGAGTCCAGCAATGCAACCGTTATGCCATCTGCTGGTCCTGCAGACTGTCCCTTTGCTTAGCAACATGCACATAAGACTCACCCCCATCTTCGCATAGCTTTCCAGGCCTTCCCTTTCTCTGGCTGAGTAGTACTCTATTGTGTGGATATACTCCAGCTCGGCTGCTCACTTACCTGTGAGGGTCTTGCTGATGTTGATGTCTTGAGACATTTGGCCAATAGGAAGAGGTCTGTGTTCATAATTGCACGCTAGGTGTTTTTGGCTTGTACTCATAGGTTTTCAAAGCAGGCATCTAAATGCCTAGGAGTCTTCTGTTGGATCATATCATAGGGCTATATTTAGCTCCACAAAAACCAGCCAAACCATCCTCCAGAGTGGTTGCATCATTATACATCCTACTGGCAGTGAATGAGAGCTCCTTCCTATTATAACTTATTTATTTTATATTTCAGCCATTTCTTTCTTTTTTTCTTTTCTTTCTTTTTCTTTTTTGGAGAGATTTTTGCTATAGGGCACGTGCGCTTGCCTGAAAGACAGAGAGAGAGAGACAGAAAGCGAGAAATCACCTCCCAGGGGGATGGCCATGCTGCAATCCCTTCTCCTCCATTCTCCTCTTGGGGTCTTGGGCACGCATGCACACGTGTCCAGTGTGAGTTTAAGCCACTGGGTCCAGAACTTGAACTGTGGTAGACTACATGGGAGTCCAGCAACGTAGCCATTACGCCAACTGCTGGTCCCTTTTTTATCTTTTTTATTTTTTTGGAGCATTTCAGCCATTTCAATAGATGGGCAATCCTGGGACCAGCAGGTGGTGTAATGGTTACATTGCTAGATTCCCATGTAGTTGACCGTGGTTCAAGTTCTGGACTCGGTGGCTTAAACTTCACGCTAGGCATGATGCCGATAGGAAAAGGGAGGAGAGGGGATTGCAGCATGGCCATCCTCCCTGGGGGGTGATTTCTCACTTTTCATCTGTGTCTTTCTCTCTCCAGTGAGCGCAAGCAGCCTACAGCTCAAACGAAAACAAAACAGATGTTCAATCCTATTTTGTTTTTAAATTGCTACAGGGTAGGTGCACTCACTGGAGAGAGACAGATGGAGAGATGGAAATGAGAAAACACCATCCCCAGGGGTATGATCACTATGCAATTCTTCCTTTCCCTTCTCCTCTTGGGATTTGGGGCATGTACACACATATGCTCAGCATGTTTTTCAAGCCACTGGATTTGAGACTCAAACTGCACAGTCAGCCATGTAGGATCCAGTCACCATAACCACCATTCCAGTGGGAATGGTGTTTTAATTTGCTTCGTTGATGTTTTAATTTGCTTTTCCTTCTTCACAAATATTGTTGATTATTATTATTTATAAAGTTATTTTTTAACATTTATTTTAATAATTTTTTTTATACATTCAATCACATTATTTAGCTTACAAAGTGACCATTTCAATATGTGAACATTTTTCCCCAGTCCAGTTGATTAAAATACCTTCAACAGATAACACCACCCTCCCATACCCTCAATGCTCTGCCTCCGTATCCCTCCTCCAAATGTCCTTCTCCAGGCCCTACTCCTCCACACACACCACATCTGGCATTCACACCCATCTCTTGTGTTTGTACATTCTTTAGTCAATCAGTTTCAGTCATAGAGTGTAGACACTCGGTATATATTAAGTGGGACATACAATGTCTCTCCTTCATAGCCTGGCTTGCTTCATTCAGCATATTCTTCCGTATTCTTCCACTTTCTGTCAAAAGCCAGGGTTTTGTTGGTTTTTATGGCTGAATAGTATTCCATAGAGTATACTTGCCACAGTTTTTCAATCCATTCATTTGTACGGGGGCATTTGGGTTGGTTTCATGTCTTAGCAATCGTGAATAGTGCTGCAATAAACATCAATGTGCAAGCACTTTTCCAGTGAAGAATTCTTCTGTCCTTTGGGTAGATACCAAGGAGTGGGATTGCTGGATCATATGGCAGTTCTATTTGTAGATTTTTGAGGAATCTCCAAATTGTTCTCCACAGTGGCTGGACCAATTTACATTCCCACCAGCAGTGTAAGAGAGTTCCCCCTTCACCACACCCCCACCAACACTTATCATTGTTTTTTTTTTTAATCTTAGACATTTTGACTGGAGTGAGGTGGTATCTCATTGTTGTTTTGATCTGTATTTCCCTTATGATGAGGGATGTTGAGCATTTTTTCATATGCCTTTTGGCTATTTGTATGTCATCTTTAGAGAGTGTTTTTTTTTCAACTCCTTCTCCCATCTTGTAATAGGGTTCATCATCTTTTCCCCAAACAGCTGCTTGAGCTCCTTGTGTATTCTGGTTATCAGTCCCTTATCTGATACATAATTTATGAAAATATTTTTCCATTCTGAGGGCTGTCGATTCACACTAATTACTGTCTTTTGCCATGCAGAAACTTCTTAGTCTGATGTAATCCAACTAGTCTATTTTAGGGATTATTACCTGTGCTTTGGGAGTCTTATTTAAGAAGTCTTTGCCTACTCAAATGTCTCCCAGAGTTTCCCCAGCATTTTCCACAAGTAGTTTTATTGTCTGAAGTCTTAGGTTCAGATCTTTGATCCATTTTGAGTTGACTGTTGTTAATGGTGAAAGATGGATAAGTATCTTATACGGTAAATGGAATGACTTTTCTCAGTTCTATCCCAGTCTGCCTGTTGTTCGTATATAGAAATGCTATAGATTTCTGTATATTGATTTTGTATCCTGCAACTTTACTGTATTTGTGCATTATTTCCAGAAATTTTTTCATGGAAAGCATTGGGTCTTCTATGTATACAATCATGTCATCTGCGAATAGAGAGAGTTTCACCTCTTCTTTTCCTATTTGAATGCCTCCCCCCCCCTCTTTTCTGATTGCGTTGGCGAGGACTTCCAGTACTATGTTGAAAAGGAGTGGAGAAAGTGGGCATCCTTGTCTTGTTCCTGTGTTTAGTGGGAAAGCTTTCAGCTTTTCTCCTTTCAGGATGATGTTTGCTATGGATTTTTCATAGATAGCTTTTATTGTGTTGAGAAATGACCCTTCTATGCCAATTTTGCTGAGAGTCTTGATCATGAAGGGATGTTGTAGCTTATCAAATGCTTTTGCTGCATCACTTCATATGACCATATGGTTTTTATCTTTCTTCCTGTTAATATGGTGTATTACATTTATGGTTTTGTGTATGTTGAACCAACCTTGCATTCCTGGAATAAAGCCTACTTGATCATGATGAATAATCTTTTTTATAAGTTGTTGGATACAATTTGCTAATATCTTGTTGAGAATCTTTGCGTCTATATTCATCAGGGATATTGGTCTATAGTTTTCCTTCCTTGTCCTGTCCTTATCGTTTTTAAGGATAAGGGTGATAGAGGTTTCATAAAATGAATTAGGGAGAGATTCACCCTTTTGGATCTTTAGAAACAACTTGAGAAGAATGGGGGTTAACTCTTCTTTGAAAGTTTTATAGAATTCAGAGGTGAAGCCCTCAGGGCCAGGGCTTTTCTTTGTTGGAAGGTTATTTATTACTGATTCAATCTCCTGGCTTGTTATGGGCCTATTCAGACTTCCTATATCTTCCTGGCTCAATCTTGGTAGATTATATGTGTCCAGGAATTTGTCCATCTCATCCAAATTGTCTAGCTTCTTGGCATATAGTTGTTCATAATATCCTCTAATGATGTTTTTGTATTTCTACTTTGTCTGTTGTTATATTGCCTGCTTCATTGCAGATTTGATACACCTGTTCCTTTCTTTCTTTCTTTTCTTTTTTTTGGAGAGGTTTTTTGCTATAGGGCGTGTGCGCTCGCCAGACAGACAGAGAGAGACATAGAGACAGAAAGCGAGAAATCACCCCCCAGGGGGGATGGTCACGCAGCAATCCCTTCTCCTCCATTCTCCTCTCAGGATCTTGGGCACACACGCACATGCGCCCGGCGTGAGTTTTAAGCCACCAGGTCCAGGACATGAACCTCGGTCGACTACGTGGGAGTCCAGTGACATAGCCATTACGCTAACTGCTGGTTCCCCACCTGTTCCTTTCTCTCTTCTTCTTAGTAAGTCTCACTAGTGGTGTATCGATTTTGTTTATCTTTTCAAAGAACCAGCTGCTACTTTCATTTATTTTCTGTATAGTTCCCTTTTTTCTATTTCATTTATTACTGTACATATCTTTATTATTTCCTTTCTCCTGGAGATTTTTTGGATTTTTTTTTGCTGTTGCTTTTCCAATTCTCTGAGGCATGATATCAGGTGATCCATGTGCCTTCTTTCCGTCTTCCTCTTATAAGCACTAATTGCTATAAACGTCCTTCTTAGGACTGCTTTTGCAGTGTCCCAAAGATTATGGAAACTCATGTCCTCATTGCCATTGGCTTCCATGAATCTTTTGATTTCAGTCTTTATTTCATCCATAGTCATGGAGTCATTCAGGAGCAGGTTATTTAGTTTCCATGTATTTGAGTATTTTTGAGGATTTCTCTTGAAATTAAACTCAAGTTTAATTCCATCATGGTCAGCGAAGATGCTGGATATAGTTTCTATGCCTCTGAGTCTGGTAGAGGCTTGCTTTGTGTCCTATAATGTGGTCAATCATCGAAAAGGTTCCATGTGGGGTGGTGAGAAAAAAGTGTATCTCGTGGTTTTTGGATGGAAAGTTCTACAGATGTCTGTTAAGTACATTTGACTTATGGTACGTTTAGATCCTTTATCTCTTTATCTATATTTTGTCTAGATGATCTGTCCCAAGGGGATAGTGCAGTGTTGAGGTCTCCAACAATTAGTGTATTGCAGTCTATCTCCCCTTTTAAATCTAACAGTCTTTCCTGCACATATTTGGGTGCTCCTGTGTTAGGCACATAGATATTTATAAGTGTTATATCTTCTTGATCTATTGATCCTTTTACTACAATATAGTGCCCTTCTTTGTCTCTTCAAACAGTTTTTGTTTTAAAGCCTAATTTGTCAGAAATTAGTATCACAACTCCAGCTCGGTTTTGGTTCCCATTTGCATGGAAAACCTTTCTCCAACCCTTCACTTTCAGTCTATGTATGTCTTTATCTATGAAGTGGGTTTCCTATAGGCAACAGATAGAGGGTTTCTGTTTTTTTTTTTTTTTCCCATTCAGCCAGTCCGTGTCTTTTGATTGGAGAATTTAATCCATTAACATTCAATGTTATTATCGATGTTACTGTACCTGTCCTGACGTTTAGGTTGTCCATTGTTTTAGTTGCCTTTTATTCCTTTGTTTCTGTCTGTTAATTCTTTAGTTTTCCTGGAACAGTACTTTCTTCAGCGTTTCTTGAAGAGCTGGCCTGGTGTTGGCAAATTCTTTCAGGTTTTTTGAGAAGACTTTAATCTTTTTTTCCCATATGAAAGATAATCTTGCAGGATATAATAGTATTAGTTGAAATAGTTTCTCTCTTAAAACTTTCAATACGTCTTCCCATTCTTTCCTTGCTTGTATTGTTTCTGTTGAGAGGTCCGGTGTTAGCCTGATGGGATGGCCTTTGTAAGTCACTTCTCGTTTCTATCTTGTCAGTTTTAGTATCATATCTTTATCTGTGGTCTTGGACAGTCTGGCTAAGATGTGCCTTGGGGAAGATCTTCTGGGGTTGATCCTATTTGGGATCCTTTGTATTTCTTGGGTCTGGATGCTTAAGTGCCTCTAGGCTTGGGAAATTTTCTTCCAGAATTTCATGGAATAGATTTTCCATGCTGTTATTATAGATTTTCCATGCTGTTATTAGTTTCTTCACCTTCTGGGATGCCAATTATTCTGATGTTTGGGCATCTTATGGAGTCTTGTATTTCTCGTATATTATCCTCATGTTTTTGTTTTTTTTTTGCTGTTGTTATTTTCTCTATCTTTTTAAATTTTTTAAATTTATATGTATATATATATATTTAGAAGTTTTTGCTATAGGGCACATGCACGCTTGCCAGACAGACAGAGACAGAGAGATAGAAAGCGAGAAATCACCCCCCAGGGGGGATGGCCACGCTGCAATCCCTTCTCCTCCACTCTCTTCTCGGGATCTTGGGCACGCACGCACGCGTGCCCAGCATGAGTTTTAAGCCATCGGGTCCAGGACACGAACCATGATTGACTACATGGGAGTCCAGTGACATAGTCATTACGCTAACTGCTGGTCCCTATTTTCTCTATATTTTTGATGTTTTTTTTTAGGTCAGAGGTTTTATCTTCTACATTGGAGATTCACTCTTCAGCATGATCTATTCAACTTGTTGATGGAAAAAATATAACCAACTGTAAAATTAATAATTAATAAGGTTTATTTTTAAGCCAACTGTGTGACTTAGGCCAGAGAAGAGGCATACATGCCTTTTCTTGGGGTGATCATGTACAGAGGTTTCTTTTATTTGCTTTTGAGATTGACAGATAACATTTAATTAAAAGATTTCCCATTGGTCTGGCCCAAAAAGGCAGGACATGTAGAAGGGGGGGGGCTTGTAGGTTATAGGTGGGTTCTACAAATTCTTAGGTCAGCGATTGGAAGGGAAGATCCCTGTCTTAGTTAAAGAAAGGCTTAATCTACATCTTAAGGAAAAGGGAAGTACCATGTCTTGGGAAGAAATAAGCAAAAGAATACACTAATCGGTTGAAATATACATCTCAAAGATACTATGCCAGGGACAGGAGGTAGGAAGAATTCTGTTAATAGAAAGTAAATGGTCTGTTAATGTTTGTGGGCATGACTTCCCCATTCCCCTTTTGAAAAGATTTTGGAAAAATAGGAAAAGTAGTCAGACTTCTGTCCACAGTCCCCCTGTTGGCCAAAAATTATTTTTTTGAATGCATGTAGAGGCCACAAAATTGACAGGTCCCACGGTGCTAAGGAGACTTATTCCTAGGAGTCAGGTCCCACGGTGCTAGGAGGCTCATCCTAGGAGTCAGGTCTCATGGTGCTAGGAGGCTCATCCTAGGAGTCAGGTCTCATGGTGCTAGGAGGCTCATCCTAGGAGTCAGGTCTCATGGTGCTAGGAGGCTCATCCTAGGAGTCAGGTCTCATGGTGCTAGGAGGCTCATCCTAGGAGTCAGGTCTCATGGTGCTAGGAGGCTCATCCTAGGAGTCAGGTCTCATGGTGCTAGGAGGCTCATCCTAGGAGTCAGGTCTCATGGTGCTAGGAGGCTTATCCTAGGAGTTAGGTCCTATGGTTACAGGCAGTGGAGTCCTGGGGGAAGGACATGTCTGACACAATAGTCACTTGTTTTTGGATGAAGGAAAAATCAGGCCTAAAAGTTTATTAGGGGAGGGAAGCAATTCTCAAAAGTATGAATGGCAAAAAAAAAAAAAAAAGAAAAGTATAAATAACTTGACAGCAGTTTAGTATAATAGAGGTAAATGAGGGAACAATTTTTTTTGTCATACATAGTATTTTGAGATAAATTTATAACTGAGTGTTATTTTAAAAGCATTAATCTCATAAATTAATGATTTGAATACATTAGTATTAATAATATGTAAAATAATAATAATAATAATATAGTTGACAAATGATTTTTACATAAACTGATATACCAGATTAGGTTCTATAAAAATGAGGTGCATCTTTTGAGATTTTTTAGGGGCCCTATTGGAAAAACCCAAAAAGTGGTTATTTAGGTCTAAGAAAAATAATGTTTGAAATAGAAAAGATAAAGAAAAGTTATATTAACATGTCAGAAAACTCAATACAGTATGGGATACAACAGGCTTTTAAGTAACAGTATAATTATAAAAAAGTCTAGTGACATAGCCACTACGCTAACTGTTGGTCTCAACAACAACATGAGAGATGCTTTTAACAAACTCTGACCACAGCCTTGTATTTATTGTCAAGCAAGTCCACAGAACTATTCCATCCTAGTACCACAGATGGGCTTAGGTCACAGTGGCATGTTATTTGATCAAGGTGTCAGCCATTTGTGTGACCCTATCTCATCCCATACTAAGATAGCCTTTTAGGTAAGATGGGATTTAACAGTTTTTGGCTTTCAGATTTCTCTCTAAGGGTTTTACACAATACATTTAAATATAACCTTAATAAAATTTTTTTTAAGAACTATGTAAAATTTTACTAGAGAGAGAGAGAGAGAGCAGGAAAGGAGGCTGTCGGGTCTGGGATTTGAACTACCTTTATTTATGTGAAAGTCCAGTATCTTAACCATTATATCACCTGCCAGTCTTCTTAACTTTGAGTTTTTTGTTTTTTTAAATAATTTGACTTGTCATTTATTTTTAACAATTTTACTATTAAGACAAAATAACTCTAAGAATTAGAAACCAAGTGAAAAATTTTTTAGTTTATATTAACCCATAGTAACTTAACATAGTATTTTTTTTTTTAAGATTTAAAATTACTTGAAAACTTTATAACATTATACTTATAACAACCAGATTTAAAAAATTAATGCCTGGGCTATTTAAATATTAAAAGATACCAGAAAGTCAATTACTTATTTTTCTATTTAACTTTTTATAACATATTAAATATGTAGACCATAATGAATATTAGATATTTATCTTAAGTTGTTAAGTCTAAAATTAATTTTTTACTAAATCAATAATACCAAAACAATTTTGTTGTTTGATTGGTATAACCTAGGTTGACAATTATGAAGTCATTTTTAACCTTTATTTATTTATTTGTAGTAGATTTACTTAAGTCACGTGAACTTGAAAGCATTTGGATAAAATGCTAAGAGTGCTTTTTATTTGTGTTAAAATTCAATGGAATTCCTTAAGGACTTGGCCACATAAATATAATATACGACATATAAGTACAACACAAACGAATATATAAAGAGTTAAAAAAATTTCTGTGTTAAATTTACTCTTTATATCTGACTTTGGCAACAGGAAGGTTATCATTCTCCTGATATCCCAGATACATATACAGAAATTTACCACTGGAATGAGACATGGGAAAATAAAACCACCCAGGAAGTGCATCCACATGTGGATGCTAAATTTCTTCAAAGACTACCCTGGCCATGTGCGATGAGATTTAATTTTTCATGTGAGATATGTAAGTGCAGGAAAAGAAAAAGATCAACCAAAACAAAGATACTAGATACTAAGGATAGACTCCATCCCTGCCTGGGAGCTCTGATATTCTTTCCTCTGTTAACTCTCTATTTCAGTATTTTTTTCTATGACCATGTCTCTATTTCTTCATGAGCATGAAACAAAAAGAATTTATTTACTGTATCTGTACTGGGTGCAGGGCCTGTGTGCCAACCTCCTACATCCTTCTTAAAACTATGAATCCAACCTGAAAAGGGCGAAGACTGGGATAAAAACAAACAAAAACAAAGCAAGACTTATTAGATACTAAGGATAGACTCCTTCCCTGCCTGGGAGCTCTGATATTCTTCCCTCTGTTAACTCTCTATTTCAGTATTTTTTTTTTATGACCATGTCTCTATTTTTTCATGAGTATGAAACAAAGGAATTTATTTACTGTATCTGTACTGGGTGCAGGGCCTGTGTGCCAACCTCCTGCATTCTTCTTAAAACTATGAATTCAACCTGAAAAGGGTGAAGACTGGGATAAAAACAAACAAAAACAAAGCAAGACTTTTTAAAGGGGGCTTGGAAATTCAAGATTTATATTGTAATGACCCACAATAAAAGAAAAAACTGAGACTTTGGTTATGATAAAAAAAAAATAATGAGACAAAGGCTGAGAGAAGACTACCACTGAAAATATATAGGTTTTTAAAGGAATAACAAATTTTAAGATGTTTTACAAGATAGAAAATTGCTGTCTGCTAGTAACTGGGGAAAGAAAGACCCCAGGCCTATTGCTGCCAGAAAACTAATGATTTGTTTTGTATTAAAACAGAAAATGTTATCTAGGACTTTTGCAAATTAAAAAGAAGCTCACCAGATGAACACACCCTCTAAAACTGATAAAGTACATGATCAAACTCAGTAAAGACTTATGCACTTGAACAAAAATACGAAGATTACATGAAACAAAACTCTACCAGAAATGGCCCCTTGTAGCATGAGCTGCCCTGCTCTTTGCCCCTGCACTTAACAAGACTAGGCTTTCCTTCTTCCTATAGATTCATCATGGTGACTAATCTGCTAAATGTGTATCTTTCCAAAGTTTTATTTCTGGTAAGAGAAGGAATAAGAAAAAAACCCACAAAAAACAAAAACAGAAATTGTCCGGACAAGGGGAGTTTTAGGCGCCTTTAAAAAAAATTGAGAAGCAGCTTCTTTTATTTATATATTGTCTCAAATATATTCTTGTTAACTTTTAATTAAAAGGAGTTAATTTTGTTATCTTTTTTTGAGTATTTTTATAATAACGTAGTAACCTTATTTTTTAAAATGAAATACAGATTTTGTTAATTTAGCACGCAAAGATTTATTGAAGCTTCTGCCTGATAAAATTTTAACCAAGATCACCTTTTGTAATTTTTCCCATTTACCTAAATACCTGCAGGTCAAGGTGCCATAGACGTCATAAAGTTAACTGGTGTTCAAAAGAGGTCGTCCTTTTTGCCCTTTAGAACTGTACATATCTTTTCCATTTTTTTTCCCACTTTTTAAATGGAGAAACCGGCCTGTGTAAGTCTAAGGAGTTTAATGTGGTGGACCAGCGTGCTGCTTTTTTGAGCATCTCTCCACTAAATGTCACTCTAATGTCAAGATTACTCATTTTACGTGTCTCAGTTCCCTTCAAGAACCTAGCACTCTTGAAGGGGGCCGAAAACGCTTGAGTGGTCAGCTCTTATTTTGCGTTTACTGGATGGGCCTGTTATTGTGTGTGGATTCCCTGTAGGCCTCTACTAGTCCTAAGAGGGAGAAATTTTCCTTCCTCCAGACACTCCCCACTTGGCTCCCAGTCACCTGGGGTGCCTACCTAGCAGGGAGAAGCAACTGCCCCCTTTATCTTCGGAGCTGAGATACTCAGTCTCTCATCCGCCTATGAATAAGACAGTTCAGTTTCTCCAGTGCAAATGCATAGCAGCCAAATGAAGCAGTTTAAGAAGGCAAAGATGTAAGATCCCTTAGAACCCTTTTTTTAAAAACTAATGTACTTCCATACTTTTAGATTCTTAATTACTCAAAGAGGAAACAAAACACTACACCTTACTCAGAGAGCAAACTAGCCCCCTGCTTGAGGAGCATGAGACCCGCCACTCACCGCCAAAGGAGTGTGCAAAAAACATGACCGCCCCCCACCTGTGACTCAGTGCGGAAACCGGGACCCCTTGTGCGCCACCTGAGAGTCCCACCTGAAGAGTGCAAGAACCACACTCCTCAAAGGACAGCAAACTGCTGATCCTCACTAGGAGGATAGCACCAACTGCTACTCCTGACTCAGGAGAGCAAAACCGCTGATCCTCAGTAGGAGGATAGCAACAACCACTACTCCTGAGAGGAGAGCAAACCTGGGTTACCCAAAACAGATAGACATACAAGACAGACAAACAAGAAACCAACTTAGAAATAAACCAGACCGTCTACCAAATTTTGGGAGGTCCGAGGCCAGAGGACTTACTGGATCTCCCCTGAGGAGAGGCTCGGAGCCGGAGAGGCCACAAAGGGCCCACTACTGGTACCAGGCACCGGGTTCGAAGCGTCCCCTCAGAAGATTTCCAGTTCATCTCTGGTCCCTTCGTGGTCGCCATCTTGTCAACAGAAAAAATATAACCAACTGTAAAATTAATAATTAATAATTAATGCAGTTTATTTCCAAGCCAATTGTGTGACCTAGGCTGGAGAAGAGGCATACATGCCTTTTCTTGGGGTGATCATGTACAGAGGTTCCTTTTATTTGCTTTTGAGATTGACACACAACATTAAACTAAAAGATTTCCCATTGGTCTGGCCCAAAAAGGTGGGACATGTAGAAGCGGGGGCTTGTAGGTTATAGGTGGGTTTCACAAATTCTTAGGTCGCGATTGGAAGGGAAGATCCCTGTCTTAGTTAAAGAAAGGCTTAATCTACATCTTAAGGAAAAAGGAAGTACCGTGTCTTGGGAAGGCATAAGCAAAAGAATACACTAATCGGTTGAAATATGCATCTCAAAGATACTATGCCAGGGACAGGAGGTAGGAAGAATTCTGTTAATAGAAAGTAAATGGTCTGTTAATGTTTATGGGCATGACTTCCCCATTCCCCTTTTGAAAAGATTTTGGAAAAATAGGAAAAGTAGTCAGACTTCTGTCCACAAACTTTTAATACTTTCAAGAGAGTTTTTGATTTCCTCTATTATAGACTTCATCTCTAATAGCTCCATCTGATTCTTTCTCAGGGTGTCCATTTCTTCTTTCACTTCGTGAAAAGACTTCCTAATCTCTTGTAGTTAGTTGTCTCTTTTCTGTTCCAACTCATAGAATTTGGTCACCATGAGTGTTAAAAATTCTTTCTCTGACATTTTGGTAACGTAATTCATCTTCATGAAAGATGGAGGAGAGTTACTCTGTTCCTTTGATGGAGACATATTTCCTTATTTATTCAGACCTGAGGCTCTTCTACTTCCAGCCATTGGAAGATGTACTCACTTTTGAATACCTCTTAGGAGAATGTTTCACTGACTAGGAGTGTGTTTCCCTTTTGCTGCGAATTGATGTATGCCAAAGTCTTTGTTCTTTTTTTTTTTTTTTTAGTAAAGTGGTCACAAGAAAGATACTCTATTCAGGTGTCTGAAGTGCAGTATCTTCTTTTTCACAGCTGGTTCAGGACAAGGGAGGATCCCAGAGAACCTTATATTATTAGAAAATTTCAGATCTCTGATTCTAGACTTAGCTAGTCCCTCTGGCAAGGTGAAATATGTGGAAGAGAAGATAATACAAGAGAAAAGAAAAGAGTACAGAGGGGAATAAAGAAAAATAGAGGAAAAGTCGCCGCTAATGCTCAGTGCGCGATTTCACTAAAGGCCTGTAAATGGATCTGGCAGCTGCTGCAGCAAAAAAGACAGTCTGTGGGGAAAGGTAGAGAAGGGTATCAACAAAAGAATGGAGGAGAGCAAAGAAAAACAAAGAGAAAAACTGCCTGCTTGCCTAGGGGTCTGGGTGGGTCTTGTGCTGGGGAGTCTGGAAGTGAGGTGGTGGAGGCAGTGGTGCCCCTGCCTCAATGTCCCTACTGCCCAGAGGCCTGTCGATGGACCTGATGACCACTGCAGCAGAAAGGACAGTCTCTGCTGAGTATTATTTTTCAATACTTATTTTCTATCTGTATACCTTTCTTGGTGAAGCATCTATTTTAAAATTATTATTATTTTTTATTATCATTATTTTTCAATTTTGACTGAAGAGAGAGAGCAAGCCACCAGGTCTGGGACTTGAACTGCAGTTGGCCATGTGGGAGTCTAGTGCCTTTTACAACTATGCAATCTGCTGGCCTGGGGTTTCTTGTTTGTTTTCTTTTCTTTTTATTTATTTATTTTTTTAAAGAGAGATTTTTGTTATAGGGTGCACTTGCTAGAGAGACAGAGAGATAGAAAGGGAGAAGTCATCCCCCAGGAGGGATGGCCATGCCATTATCCATTCTCCTTCATTCTCTTCTCTGGATTTTGGGCATGCACACATGTCAAACGTGAGTTAAGCCACTGGGTACAGGACTCAGATCATGGTCAACTATGTAGAAGTCCAGTAGCATAACCATTATGTCATTTGTTGGTCCCAGCGTCTTGTTTTCTTATCAAACTTTATAGTTTCTTTGACTATGTTGTATTTAAGTCCCTTTTCAGATGTGTTTGCAACCTCTTCCCGTGTGTGGCTTTCTCCCCTAAATTGCCAGAAGGTGCTTGTGCTCACTGGAGAGAGGGGGAGGGAGAGCAGCCTGCAGTTCGGTCGTGTTCCAGTCCATCTTCAACTTATCCCTTCTATTGGGGTCTGGGATATACATGCACATGCTCCAGGATTGGATTCACACTGTTTAGTTGGCCACATGGGATCCGTTTCCCTTAGCCACCAGGCTATGGGGCCAGGCTCTACAGACTACATTAAAATGGATCTATTTGGGGGCTCTATTGTGTTTTATTTATCATTAGAAATTATTTTATTTAACTTTATTTATTCATTTGTTTATTTCAATTTGACTGGAAAGGACAAGAGAGAGAGAGAGAGAGAGAGAGCAAGCCACCAGGTCTGGGACTCAAACCATGGCCAGCCATGTGGGAATCCAGTGCCTTTAACCACCATTCCACCAGCTGGCCCCGGGTCTGGATATTTGAATTCATCTCTAGGTTTGGAAAGTTTTCTTCCAGGATTTCATGGAATAGATTAGAAATGCCCTGATTTGTCTCTTCCACTTCTGGGATACTGATTATCTGGATGTTTGGATGTTTAATGGTATCTAGTATTTCTTGTATATTATCCTTATTTTGGGGGGCTATTTTCTCAGCCTTCATGGTGAATTTTTCTAATTCATCAATTCTATCTTCTACATCTGAGATTCAATTTTCTGTATGTTTTAGTCTGTATGTTTTACTTTCAAGGGAGGTTTTGACTTCCTAATGATAGGCTTCATCTCTAACAGTTCCATTTGATTCTTTTTGATGGTCTGTATTTCTTTCAGATCATGCAAGAACTTCCTCACCTCCTGGAACTCATTGGTTCTTTTCTCGTAGATCTTAGATCTGTCTAGACACTCAGTGTGTGGAGGCTGAACAGCCAAGGGATGAAGTTAAAAGAGAAAGGGGAAGAAAATAGAAGAAGAGGAAAGAAGAAAAACGTTAAAAATTAAAAAGAAAAAAGAAAGAAAATAAAGACAATAAAATTTTATGTTTTAATTTTAAAAAGGAAAAAATGAAAACGGCACTGTGTGCACTCCACGTGAAAGCGATATTTCACAGCTAAGTTCAGTAGCCACCTCAAGGCCTTGTTTGTGCCTCTCCTAAAAGGGAGAGGGCAAGGCATGAATTAGCTAGATAAAGGAGGGACTTGTGGGCCCAGCAGTTGGCGCAATGGCTATGTTGCTGGACTCCCATGTAGTCGACCGTGGTTCGAGTCCTGGACCCGGTGGCTTAAACACAACAGGCGCTCATGTATGTGTGCCCAAGATCCCAAGAGAATGGAGAAGGGATTGGGGCATGGCTATCCTTCATGGGGGATGACTTCTCGCTTTCTGTCTCTCTGTCTCTGTCTTTCTGGAGAGTGCACATGCCCTGTAGCAAAAACCTCTCAAAAAAAAAAAAAAAAAAGAAAGAAAGAAAGAAAAGGAGGGGCTTGGAGGCCAGAAAATACCTTGAAAAATTAAAAAAAAAATTAAAAGACACAGGGAGACAAAGAGAGACAGAGAGATGGAGAGAAGGATACAGAGGTTGCACTACCACTATACAGCTGAATCTGGAGAGAGACCTCTCA
>NW_006159653.1:2426-11180 GCF_000334495.1 Tupaia belangeri chinensis | reverse complement strand
CAGGAAGTCTTCAAATTTAGCCCCTGGAAGCAAAATTTCACAGCTGAAGTTCAGTAGTCACCTCCCGGTTGGCTTTTTGTCTCCACTTAATCAGTGTGGGAGCTGATGGCTTTATTTCTGTTACACTTTCTGAATGTATGGCACTGAATAAAGAAAATACTGAATTTTAGAGACTCACCTGGGACAGCGGTGGGGGGCTGCATGGCGACAATAGCATGACCTGCAGCCTGGCTGCCCCCTCCCCAGTAGGGGGCTAACTGTGGCCCCTGGAGTGTCCTCAGGACTACCCCAGGAGGAGCGCCGGGACTTCAGCACCTTCCACCTTGCGCAGCAGTACCTGAGCGTCCTCCAGGGACCAAACCTGGGAGACACCCGTGGGTGGAGAGCAAGTGGTGGCCAAGCAGGATGTTTTTTCATCCCACCCATCCCTACCTCTGTGTCTGTTTAGTGCACAAATCCCACAGCTGAAACTGCGTGGAAAACAGGCAAGGTAAAACGCCTGCAGGGCGTACATCGTGGAATACGTCTGGGGCCACTTCCGGTCAGTTGGTCGGCCATGCGGCCCTCTCCTTCCCGCAGCTGCTCCGGTTGTCCGTCATCCGTCCGTCATCTGGCCAGGAGTGTGTCCCTCTCGGTGCCTTGCCGTCGGCCCCCATCGGTGAACGGGATTCCACGCTCCACTGCACTCCTTTTCCTTTTGCTCTTCCATAGGGTGTCACGGAGCTCCCTCCTGTGGTCACTGTGGTGTATTGCAGGGGACTATTTTGGGATGTGATGGGCATGCGTGTGTGCGTGTGTGTGTGTGTGTGTGTGTGTGTGTGTGTGTGAGAGAGAGAGAGAGAGAGAGAGAGAGAGAGAGAGACGCAGGCAAGCCCGTTCAGATTCTCCTTTTCTCAGTTTTATCCTTAGGCACATCGGTGATAGGATTTCCTAGTTTAGTACACACATGAGGCACAGATCTCCTAATCATTCACTGTGTGACCGGCTCTGTTAGCACTGTAAGTCCCGTACCGTTTTGGTTATTCACTCATCGATTTAGGGTGCTTGGCCCCACTGGGGAGAAACAGTGAGGGGAGAGTGAGAATGCACCTCCCCCCAACCAGGCGGATGGACACGCCGCTGTCAGGTTTTCTTTATTCTCTTCTTGGGATTCGGGGCTCCTGTGCCAAGTGACTGGTGTGATTTTCAATCTGCTGGTTTTGGGACTCTGATGTCAACCACGTGGGAATCCAGCACCTTCCCTTTTCCATGCCACCTTCTTCCCATATAAGGAATGTTCTTGGAAGTTCAAGTCTGTTTGGGGAAATTCCAGAGTTTTAGTTACCAAGAATTCCTTGTGATTCTGTAAAAGTAATTCCTCCCCCTCTCCAATGATGATCACATCTAGAACCACTCACAGAAGATTCTGATGTCTGTGTGTTTCTGGTTTGATTGCTTTCTGCAAAGTATGGCTTAGATGATCATTTGAATGGCTTTGCAGAAAGCAAACTCTTCTGATGTCCGAATGTGTTAGGAAGAATCCTTCCAGTCAGAGACTCTTTTCATATTCTGCTTTTTTCTAGATTATCTTCATGGCATCAGAGGCTGAGTGATGTTACTGCCACACGGTATGTATGGAATCTGAAAGCATTTTGCCATAATCAGTTCTAGCACATTGAGTGAGTTCTCTGTGAATTGTGCTATGGGTCTTAGTGAGGTTCGGGTCTGAGTGGGGTGTGCTGGGGGCCGCAGTGGGGTGTGCTGTGGGTTCTAGTTTTGTGCTGTGGGTCTCAGTGATGTGTGCGATGGTCTCACTGAAGTGTGCTGTGGGTCGCAGTGAGGTGTGCTGTGGGTACTATCTGCTGGTCCCCTTGGTCACAGATCCTGTTCATTTTCTTTCTTCTTTGAATATGATATTTGCTGTGCCAAATACTCAATAACATTCTTTTACTACCATCAGGTATGCACAGAAACAAAGGAAAGGCATTTTGGGGCACCCAGCAAGGTGGCCTGGTGGGTTAAGGGTGCTGGACTCCTACATGACAGACAGCAGTTCAAATCCTTCAACCTGGTGGCTTGTTTCCTTGCTTTCTCTCTGTCTCTCTTCCTCTCTGGCAAAATGACAATGAACAAACAAACTAATAAATAAGTAAATCAGTAAAAAAATTAAAGAATTCCTTGAAAAAAAATTAAAAAAGAAAAGGCACTTTTGGAATACTCAATCTAGTCACAAAGAATGCATTTGTCATTGGAAGGTTCATGGATTATGATTGTTTTTACAGAGTCTTCGTCTTGATGATGTTCGACAAGGCATCAGTATCAACTAGACAATGAATTCGCCGCTGAGTCATCAACTCTGGCCTTGCTTGACCTCGGCTGGCAGTGTCCCGCCTAGATCAGCCAGTGAGGTAGAGTCACAGAGACCCTTCCTCAGTCCAGCGGTATCACCCTGCGGTTCTTGCGGCAGTGACCACAGGCAGCTGTACCCAGAGCACCCTGGTCCTCCCTTTGATCTCAGGAGTCTACCTGGCGTAGGCCGATAGCCAAATAGGCAGCCTGATTTTGTCTCATCCCACAAGATGGCGGAGAGGGGCCTCTGGCAAGCGCTACTGAATGAGGCTCGGCCTGCAGAAACCCCCTCGGATGGTAAGGGGAGATTGGCCTCACCTCCTCAGTGAGTCTCGCCCTTCAGTGCACCACGCCCCCTGAAGGCCAGCAGGGGGCGCTGGACACCAGCTGGCCATCAGGCTGCCTCCCGCATCACCCTGTTGGCCAAGAGGGGGTGCCGGGCCTCAGCTGACCTGCGAGCCTCCTCCCACCAGGTCCGAGATCTCCAGCAGGGGGTCCAGAGCCACCTTCTGCCCCAGGAAACCCCGGCTCCTGCTTCCTTTCGGCCAGTGCCCCAGCAAGCACAGGGGCTTTTTGGCACCAAGCGGAGGGCACCACCCGGCTTTGGGTGACCGGCCGCTGTCTGGTGAGTAGCCAGCACCTTCCTGGCCTGGCCCGGTACCCAGCGGCACCCCGTCGGCAGAGGGAGAGGGGAGGGCTTGGGCTGCAGGGCCAGAACCGCATGTCTGGGCGTGTGGGGCTCAGGGCTGGGGTGACAGGATGATGTGGCCTCACCCTTCCCATCATAGCTGAGTGTGGGGTGGTCTGTGTCTCCACAGGTGGGAGACATTCAGGGCTCGGGCGTAGGGCGTTGGGAAAGATTGAGAAGAGAGACAGGGGAACAGTGAGAGCAGGGGGCGGAAGCTCTCTTGGAGCAGAAGCCAAATTGCCCCAGAGCAGAGCCCGTTTATTCCAAATGAAATCGGACAAGTGGCTGGTGAGTTTAGCTATAAAGGATAAGGGGCGAGCTACACAACGTTCTTTGTAGTTCTTTGCAGGTTCTATTCCTGGCACTAGGTCGATAGCTAGCACGCACTCGGTAGTCAGAGGACGTGTGGGATTGCGGAATGTCATCCAACATCCTGGGACACAGCCTGTGCCCGCAGCCCCGTCCAGCTGACCGTGCGGTCCCTGTGCCCTTCTGTCCGGGAATGGGGTTGCCTTCAACTCCCTCCCGAATGCTTCCCTTCTGGCCGTCTCTCAGGCCCAGGCTGGCTTCTGTCTCCAATGTGCAGATGCTCTGGGGAGCCCTCCCGCACCCCACCCTCATTCCCCTGGTGCACCTTGTAGGTGGCGTAGGATCAATGTCCTGGGATGCGAGGAGGCCTGCTGGTCTCCTTGGAGGCAGAACACACTCTGAGTTGTGTGCATTGTGGTGTTTGCATCGAGACCAGGGCATCGAGGACCGGAGCCTATCACTGTCCTGGCCGATGTCTCTGAGGTCCGGCCGCAGGTACTCGGTGCTCTGCCGTCTGAGGCCAGATGTGCTAGTTTATAATCAAGCTTCGTTTCTACCCAGGCCTTGGTGTGGTGGCCCCTGGTGTCAGTGGAGGAGGCACAGTTCCAGGAAGCTGCAGGTTTGCCCCAAGTTCTTCATGGGATGAGTCTTTCCTCTGTGGAATTGGCAATGGGTAAGTTGTTTTTCCTTTCTTTTTTTGTTACGTAAATTCATACACTATGCATGTCACTGTGCTAACCTTTGGTAAGGACGTGATTCCTTGGACTTGACTGCATCAGTGCCATCAGATAGCCATCTGTCTAAGTCAGAGCCTTTGATTGACCTGAAAGGAAATTTGGCAACATGAGGGAGTCTCTTTCCCACCCTAGTTCAGCACCTTCAGGCCTCTGTAAGCCAGACTTCCGGCAGCACTTCAGACTACAAATACGCACAGGCCCCTGGGAGCAAGACTTCTGGCTTTGGAGCCAGAACACACCCTTCCCCGACACCTTAGTGTTCCCTACTAAAGTGCCTTTGGAGTGCCCACAGTACCTGGGACATGGAGTTCCAGACCTAACCAAGAGACATTCTCTGCTTACTCATCTGTTCCCAAGCAGGAAACGTTCACCGTGGGCCAGGCATAGTTAGGGCCCTGCACTCTCCAGCATCTCCACATGTGAAAGAATAAATGGTGGAAGCTGTTTAGGGAGACTCATGTAACAGAGTTTGCACCATTCCCGAGGTAAGAACACTGACACGAACGTGAATGAACACAGACACCTGTGGACACAGCCGCGGTGCAGTGGCCCTCCTGAAGGAGGCACTTAGCCCTAAGGACGTACAAGTGAGGAGAACACTGTGCAGATCTACCGATCTGCCGTCCTGAGTCCTGCTCCTGTCAGGGTCTTCACCTGCATCCTGCACCCTACATGATCAGAGCAGGAAATGCAACCTCGGAGCCCTCATCTCAGGCCACAGTTACTCAAGGTAGAGGCGTTGCAAATGCAAGCCTTTAGGCCGGGTCTCTACCAGGCACTGCCCAGGGGCTTGGATGTGTGCTGAAGTCAAGGCCATGAGATGCCCACTGCGGCCGCTCCAATCTGCCCCCTCAGACTGAGGGAGGGGTCTGGGGGCAGGGAGGGCACAGAAGTTATCCAGCATCACTTTGCCTTTTAAAGAACAGTCTTTCTGATTGGCTATTTGTCATTAAAAAGGCATGTTTCTACTTTTTTCTCCCCAACTATATCATCTGTCCCTTCTCACAGTCCCTCATGAGGAAAAGCCAATCTTCAAAGTGTTCATAGAAAAATGCATGTTGTGAAAAACTACCCATTAAAATAAAACCATACTTTAATTCTGCTTTTCCACAAAGTTTTCAAAGTCCCCTCTTGGAGCTCTGACTTCTTAGAAACCCTAACAGTTTAAGTGACTACAGTCAGAAATCCTTTTGACTCACCCAACCGAAGTAGAGAAAACTACAATGTGTTATGCTTAATATTTGTGTTTGTTTAATTTTTCTAAATTTGATTTTTTCATTTCACTCTAAAAATATTTTAGATTATTTTAAAATAAAAACGTGGAAAATAATTATTATGTGCTTGGCAAAGTACCTTTTTTAAAAATGAGAAATGAATTGAGTGCCTTTGAATAGGACTAAATTTGAGCTCATATTGTAAATCAACTATTTTACTTTATCAATTAGCAGCAAGCACTTTTATTTACCACTGTGCAAGCCGGAGTGTGAGTGCCCCTTGTTAAACAGAAAGCTCACATTTTACTCTGTCTCATCTACTTTGTTTTATTAGTGTTCACATCAGAGGACTCCAGGCAGAAAGAGAAGAAAAGCTCAATGCGAGGATAAAGAGACAAGAGAAACTGGAGTAAAGTATGAGTTTATTTTGATAAAAAATGTTTTTCAAAATGCATATGCTTTTAAATTTTTCACAATACACATTTTCCATGAACTTTGTGAAGACCCTTATATCTCATAACTCCAAGGCACTCCTGGTGGTAATCTCCCACCCCTCCAGCCACCATGGTCTCTCTAGGCAAGGAATGGCAGGAGATGGCCCTGGGGTAGAAAAGGGACCTATTAGCAGCTGAGACCAGCATGGCCTCATGGTCAGGAGCCTGTGCTAACTCAGTGCTGGCTTCACAATTGCCCTAGGTATGGCATTGCTGAGTTATGCTTCAACGCTGTAAAATCAGCAGCTACTGTATAAGCTGAGAGGCTTCAATTTGAAAGATGCATTTGGAAAGATTACTTATTAAAGCCTTTTGCCTTTTCTTTTTCTTCTGTAAATCCCATTTCCATCTAAATGGAAGTAGAAGCAGACACATTGCTTTCATGATGCTCTTCCTGTTTGTGTTTCCATGGAAATGGACTCTTGATTAGGAAGGAGAAAGCTACGATCAAAGCCTTATAAGCTGGCTAGGAAAAGCCAAGAGTTTTTTACTGAACGATGGTCAGATTTTATTCAATTCAGGATGACATAATATTGAAGAAGCCCAAACTTACGGAAATGAACACCTATCCCCACTTCACCTTTCCCAGAGCCATGTGGTCTAGTCTGTGTTTGTGAGCATCCCTACCTGTGGTCATCAGGCACACAGTGGGGGCCCTCTATGAACATCTCTACTTGCGGCCATCAGGCACAGAGTGAAGACCCTCCATGAGCGTCCCTACCTGCAGTCGTCAGGCACACAGTGGGGACCCTCTGTGAGCATCCCTACCTGCAGTCATCAGGCACACAGCGGGGACCCTCCATGAGTGTCCCTACCTGCAGGTGTCAGGCAAAGAGTGAAGACCCTCTGTGAGCATCCCTACCTGCAGTTGTCAGGCATAGAGTGAAGACTTTCCATGAGCGTCCCTACCTGCGGTTGTCAGGCCCCTCTGTGACCACCCCTACCTGCAGTCATCAGGCACACAGGGGGGCCCCCGCAGCTTATGGGCCCCCACTACTACTCAGCACAGCAGCCTCACTGGGCATTGCATTTGAATATTTCCCCCTTAATCAGCGTGAAATAGAAATGCCTGACCTAATGTCAGTGTTGAAGAGCAATGAAACTTTGGGGATATCCTTGAGAGAATCAGCTGAGAGAGAGTCTGGGTTTCAGAGGAGACAGTCTGGTGTCGCTTTCTCCCTGGTAACCCAGCTGCTCTCTAAGAGCCCACATGTGAGTCAGGCTGATACTGTCCTCAATTCATGAAGCAGTGACACCTAAACCTCCTGCTGAGATGTCTACACAGACCATGTCTGCTCACTGCTATCAATTTCCACCCCCTTTTCATTTCCAAATGCTCAATATTTTTGCCAAAAGTGCTGATACAGTCTCTGTTATGACAGGAAGTTTACATCAGAGGTAGCACAGAAATGAATCACACTCACATTTCTGTGGATGTCCAGGGCCAGGGCAATTTATCTGGTATGTATTTATGAAACAAAACCATGAGGACTTTGGTATAAGCATACATAGTTATGTACAAAGTTTAATAATGGGACCAGCAGATGGTGTAATGGCCATGTCTGAACTCCTATGTAATCGACCACTGTTCAAGTCCCAGACCCAGTGGCTTAAAACTCACACCCCACACACGTGTGTGCATGCCCAGAATTTCAAGAGGAGAATGGAGAAGAAGGGATGGCCACATGGCCATCGCTCTGGGGTTGATTTCTCATTTTCTGTCTCTCCAGCAAGCACATACATCCTACAGCAAAATCCTCTCATAAACAAAAAGTTAATAATTTAGCCAAAACAGAATATATCAAGATCTGGTATAAAACCTTAGGTGGCCGTGTTGGGGGTCACCCTGGTGACTGACATGCAGGACGCAGTCTGCCTGTGCACTCAGCACTTCTGTTGTGCACTCACCCTGCATGTGATCCATCCCGAAGGACAGGCCGAACGAATCCTTGCCACAGTCAGCCAGTGAGCCTCATCCTGCATCAGCCCTGATGGCCTGCACGTTTTGTTTGTTTAATACATAAATTCACATGACATAACTGTCACCAGACTAGCCTTCTGTAAGGACACAAGTCCACGGAATTGACCACATCAGCAGCATGGGGCAACTGTCTGTGGACTTGGGAGCATCCTGATGACCTGAAAGGAAACTCAGCAACCTCAAGGAGTCACTTCCCCACCCCAGCGCTGTCCACTGTGCATCTGCTTTCTGTCTCTGGACCCACCTGTCCTGAATGGTCCACATACATGGGCTCACACACCGTGTGGCCTTTGGTGCCCTACCTCATTCATTTCTGTCATTTCTGTGGTTTGTCTGTGTCATGACATGCACGAGTCCTTCCCTCTTTTGATGTCTGATGAAATAGACATGAGAGTATTTACCAATGAAATCTGTGTTTCTCTGTGGTGATGTGTCTGTGGTGTGTTCAACATGGTGTCACTGTGTTGTGATCCCTCCATTTCAACTTCCCGAGTAGCTGAGACCACAGTTGTGTACCATCACACTGACCTTTCAGGGTGGACTGGAGCCTGAACTCGGGAACTCAGGCCTCCCATGTGGCCAAGCAGCACTGTCCAGTGTGTGCTACTGTGGTTGGTGCTGAACCTTTTTTAATGAGAGAAAAGAGAGAGAGAGACAGAGAAAGGGAGAGTGGCAAGAAGATGTATCTTTGACATGGTCTTGCTGTGTTGCAATCCCCTTGGCCCAGGCTCCCAGTGAGCTATGACTCCAGGTGTACACGGCTACACCTGGTGTGAGTGGACCAGTTCAGGCCCAGAATCCGGGCCTCCCCCATGTCCTCCACTCTTCCCAGTGGTGGCAATCCCTGTGGGCTACTGCAGCTTTGCAGGCACAATTTCTATGTGCATAGTACTCTGGGACCAACTGTGTGTACAAGATTGTGTAGCCATCCATCTTCAGGTAGGTTTTTATCTTCCCAATGTTGAACTCAGTACCTGTAGAATGCCAACTTCGGTGTCCAGTT
>NW_006159653.1:1147-2364 GCF_000334495.1 Tupaia belangeri chinensis | reverse complement strand
AGTCCTGGCAATTTGCTTGCTCTCTTTCTCTCCCTCTCTGTCTCTCTCTCTCTGTCTCCTTCTGATTACCATGACGGCCCTATGGAAAAGTTAATAATAGTAATAAATAAAAGAAAATAAATTAAAAAAATAGAAACAAAAGAGGAACACCAACTTTCTAATCCCCTCTTTCCTCAGCCTCTGAAAGTCACTGCAGGTTGGGTATTCCTCATCCAAAAGTCTGAATTGTCCCAATGCCCCAAAGTGGAAAAGTCCACACCTGACCTCATGGTCCAGGTGGCAGTCAGAATGCTGCAACACAAAAGCATTGCACAAAATTATCTTTGGCTCTGTGTGCAAAGTGTGGGTCCGATAGAAGCAATTTTGTGTTTAGACTTGGCGCTCATCTCCAAGACACCTCATTATGTACATGTAAATATTCCAAAACCAAAAAGCAAACTCATACTTCGAAGCACCTCTGGTGCAGGACACTCCACATCAGGATCTCCAGCCTGTGCTGTACTTCAGCTCCTATGAGTTGGTGTTACATGACATTTGTACTTTTGTGGCTGATTTATTTCACTAATGCATAAATGACTCCAGATTCATCCATTTGGTAACATATGTCAGAATTTCCTTCCTGTTCCATTATTTAGGATTGGGATTAGGAGTTTGGGGTCAGTGGTTAGGAGTCAGGAGTTGGGGGTTGTGGGTTGGGGTTTAGGGTTAGAGTTAGAGGTTTTGGGTTAGGGTTAGGGACTGGGGGTAAGATTGGTGGTAGGCAGTAGATTTAGGGGTCAGAGGTGAGACCTCCCACTCAAGGTGGGTGTCATAGAGAAACTCTCCAGGTGAAAGGTGGCGACCCACACATGCTGTGTACAGGGAGCATATTTGAGGGGGGCATCAGGTTAGGTTGGAGTTCACTCTGCCACAGGCTCTAATCCCCACAGTCAACTCCTTGCCAATCAGCAGACACCACTGGTCTGGGGGTGTGGTGAGACTTGCTCATACTTTGCTTCCCCTGTGAAGATGGGACCAGGTCCACTGGCATCACCAGGGCTGCTCACGAGGAGTGGCAAACCCTCATGGGCTGGTCTTTGGTGATCATGCAGGTGCTGGGGTTCCATTTCTCAGAGTGGCTGTAAGGAGGTGGATAATGGCAGCCTCCAGTGACCAGATGGCCTGGCCGAGTCACTCCAGCTTCTTCCCAGCACCAGGGACACTGGCCCTGGGGTGGG
>NW_006159653.1:0-323 GCF_000334495.1 Tupaia belangeri chinensis | reverse complement strand
TCCGAACAAAAAAAAAAAAAAAAAAAAAAAAAAAAAAAAAAAAAAAAAAAAAAAAAAAGGAAAAAAAAAAAAAAAAAAAGAACAAAATAAAAAAGTTCTACAGACAAAATCTTGTTTGGTTTACAAATATGTGGGCAAAAGAAAAAAACTAAAACAAAAATGATAGGAGGACCTGAGCCAGATTGACCAGATGTACTGGTCTCCTAGTTTGCCTGTGATTTGTTTAGATCTATGAAATTGATTGGATGTCACAGGCGAAAGTGTTTTATTTATTGGCTACTGGTTATGAAGGAATTGCTGGCTATTTTCAGTGTGGCAGAGTG
>NW_006159652.1:55689-62455 GCF_000334495.1 Tupaia belangeri chinensis | reverse complement strand
CCACAATTCAAGTCCCAGATCTGGCAGCTTACGACTCATGCTGGACACGTGTGAGAACCCAACATTCTGAGAGGAGCATGGAGGAGAAGGAATCATAGAGTAGCCATACCCCCGGGGGGTGATTTCTCGCTTTCTGTCTCTGTCTAGCACATGTGCCCAATAGCAAAAATCTCTTTAAAGACAAAATGTTGTCATAAATTTTAATGTACTGGGGGACTTCAAAAAGTTTGTGGGAAGAATGAAATTAAAGTAAAAGTTTATTTTGGTGCAAAAAGATTTTGAAATCTACACATAGTTTTTTTCATAATACCTATTTCCTATGAACTTTTCAAGACCCCCTTCTATGTGTATTTATTCTATGATAAATTTAATTTAATTTTTTATGTTGTAAATTCTCTTCAGTGTTGGTGAAAAAGCATGACCTACACAAGTGCTTGAGTCCTGCCCAATAATGCCTCTCAAAGTAAGAATTTTAATTGAGGGTCACAAATTATTCCTACATAAACATGTATGTCTTCCAACCTCTCCTACTTACATGGAATGGAATCTTGATAATGATTCATTTTTTGAGAGGTTTTTGCTATAGGGTGCATGTGCTCACCAGAAAGACAGAGAGTCAGAAAGCGAGAAATCACACAACCCCCACCTGGGGGGAGGATGGCCACACTGCAATTTCTTCTCCTCCATTGTCCCATCAAGATCTTGGACACACGCACACACACCCGGAGTGAGTTTAAGCCACCAGATTCAGACTTGAAATGCAGTCAACTACATGGGAGTCCAGCAAAATAGCCATTATGCCAACTGCTGGTCCTTAACTTTTAATCTAGTTGTCTGAAATAAATGTAAACAACCTGAAACCAGGTAATCATGAATACTTACTTTATATCACATAACAAATACCAAATACAAGAAGCATCAATCGATTTAGAATGTTCTCTGTTCTGTTTGCATTATTGTATCAGTAAGCTACTGCTGTATAACAAGCTATTCTAAAGTAAATGGTTTATGATAATATTTTTTCTCTTCTATCATATAATAGTCTATTTTCAATCTTCTGGTCTCTCTTTATGTCTTTAGTCAGGAATGAATCAGCTGAAGGTCTTCTGCTGAGTTCTTTCACATTTGGTGGCTTCCTGTCTGTAGGCTGGCTGTTTATTGTTGGACCAACTGGTCTCTGCTCCGCATGGCATCTTATCTTGCAGCAGACTAGCCTGGGCTTGTTCTCCTGTCATAGTTACAAGAGCAAATTCTGGGTTATCTGTCATGCTCCTTTTGTCTACATTTTTTTTTTTTAATTTTTTTGTTGTCAGCTGGTTTGTTTATGAACTTTATTTGTTTAGGGATTCACAGATCGTACAATGGTTACAGTGCTGGGCAACCATGGTTCAAGTTCCAGACCCAGCTGCTTGTAACACACTGTGTGTGTGTGTGTGTGTGTGTGTGTGTGTGTGTGTGTGCATGCCCAAAATCCCAAGAGGAGAATGGAGGAGAAGGGATTATGGCATGGCCATCTTCCTTGGGAGATGGTTTTTCACTTTCTCTTTCTCTCTGGTAAGTGCATGTACTCTAATGCAAAAAAAAAAGTTTGTGAAATACAAACTTGAGAGTAAAGTATAAGTTCAATATGGTGCCAAAAATATTGAAACACAGGTATAGATTTTTTCATGGTACACATTTTCTGCTGGGGGCCTGCTCCAGATGGGGGTGGTTGAGACTCGTACACAGGAAGGTGACACGGGTGATCAGAAAAAAAAATTAGACTAAGACCTCAATGCCTCTTAGCATGTTCTCAGCCGGCTACAGCCAGAGCTAGCTCCAGACTGCAGCCCAGTAGCTATTAAAACATATGTATTTATTGAGAGATGTTTAGGAAGTAAGGGGAGTGAGGGGAAGTAAACAATTTACTTTAAAAAACAGGGAATACAAAGCATGGAAACAATAATTATAAAACATGCTGTTGGTCTTGTCAGATCAGATGAAAATCAATCACAGTTCTCAGGATGAGAAATTCCATTTGTCTGTTGTATTTTCTTCTTAGATCTTGATTACTGGGAAGAGTCTTTTGAAGAGGGGGCTTACAGGAAGCTTGATAACTTCAGTCCCAGGCCAGCTTGATAACTTCAGTCCCAGGCCAGGGCGGCAACATAGCTGTTTACAAAGGCCTGGATAGAAATCTTGTCTTGTTAAGTAAAGACACAGTTAATATATGGACTATCTATATTACAACTAAATGGGGTGAGCCTATTGTCCATTTGGGGAAGGAAGGTGATCTTATAGCTCAGGAGACAACACAGGATCTTTTATTAGCAGTTTTTCATAGTCAACAGCACATAGATGAGAAACTCTTTGTAGATAGGGACTATCTGTTGCTTGCCCGAACCAGATAAGAACTTCTAGCTAAGATAGTAAATCTTTCTCTGGAGCCTTTAGGTTTGTTCATTCTGTTGTCACCAGTCAGACTTTTTCTTTTTTTATAAACCTGCGGATTCCTTTATATAATTTGCTGAGTCTGTCAATTAGTGAGTTCTTTTGTTTTATCTCTGAGTCCCTGTCATATGGTGAATGCACTAACTTGGCCTAGCATAAGTTAACTTTGGCCTGCAGCTTTAACAAGGGGTATTTACATAAAACTAGCCTTAAACTAACTTAGTCTACATATGCTACTGACGCTAATTTGGCTTATACTAACTTAACCTAACATATGCTAATTTTGGCTTAAAACAGGCAGGTGGGGGAGTCTCAAACTTCCTGGCCCTCGCTTGCCATCTTAGGAAACCACAGTCCTACAAGATCACTAATTGGCTTTATTGTAAAGTTGCAGTAAGGTTGGGGGTGATATTTTACCCTTGCAGGGTACCATAATAACAGTAAAGCTCACGACAGAGAAATTGAGTGCAGGTCAGTACAGCGAACAAGGGAGGGCTCATAATTTACCAGCTTGTGATGCCTGCATGGCCCCATCAATTTTCCATGAACTCTTGAAGACCCCTTGTACAGAGAGTACAAGCCTGAGTAGTAGTCCATAGTGTATATGTGCCACATAATTTTTAAAGAATTATTGATTGAATTCCATTTGTTATTATTATTTTTAAAATTTAATCAGAGACAGAGAGAGAAAGGGAAAGCAAGAAAGCAAGCCATCAGTTACAGGACTCAAACTATGGTTGTCCAGATAGGAATTCAGAGCCTTTAATCACCATGCCCTCTACCAGCCACTTGCAATTTTTTAAATCCAGTAATCCATTCTTGTGCATTTATGTTGATTTCATGTCTTAACAATTGTAAATAATGCTGAACTAAATGTGGATATATAAGTGTCTTTCTTTTATTTTTTTGAGTTTTTTTTCACTATAGGGCGCGTGCACTCACCAGACAGACAGAGAGAGACAGAGAGATAGAAAGCAAGAAATCACCCCCCAGGGAGGATGGTCATACCACAATCCCTTCTGCTCCATTCTCCTCTTGGGATCTTGGGCATGCACGCACACGCACCTAGCGTGAGTTTTAAGCCACCAGGTCTGGGACACAAAACCACGGTCGACTACGTGGGAGTCCAGCGACATAGCCATTACACCAATTGCTGGTTCCCTGCAAGTGTCTTTCTGACTATTTTCTTATTCTCTGGGTAAATACCGAGGAGCAGTATTAACACATCTTTGCTTTTATATAGAGATCATATTGTTTTGTTTTGTATTTTTGAGGGAGGTTTTTGCTATAGGGTACATGTGCTTACCAGAAAGACAGAGAGAGACAGAGAGACAGAAAGCGAGAAATCACCCACAAGGGGGGATGGCCATGCCACAAACCCTTCTCCTCTGCTCTCCTCTTGGGATCTTGGGCATGCACATACACACGTCCAGCGTGAGTTTAAGTCACTGGATCTGAGACTTGAACTGCAGCTGACTACATGGGAGTCCAGCAACATAGCCATTATGCCAACTGCTGGTCCTAGATTGTATTGCTTTTATATATATATTTTTAAATTTTTTTATTATTTATACGTTTCATTGTCATACATCATTTAGATTGTAAAGAAACTTTACCTCACATGATATACACCTCAGTCTAGCCCAGTTGAGAATACTATACACAACCTCATCAACAAATAATAATTTTAAATCAGGAAATGTAATGTCTATAATTCTGATTTTTATATCTCAATATTGCTTTGGCTATTCAAGGATTTTTCTTGTACATGTGTCATTTTATTAATATTTTTTAACCTTCCTAGATGATATGTATTTTATATATACATATATGTTTTCTGTATACATATATATACATATATGTGTTTTATAAATATATATATATATCTGTATCTATAGATATACATATCTATAGATATGTGTAAATATATATAGATATATAGATATAGATAGATATAGATAAAGATTCAGATACTCTATATCATAACAGCTTGCAAAACTTTTGGCTCCACGTAGTGGCACAATCAGTAACAAACTGAACTGCAGTGCTGGAAGCCAAGTGACTGACTACAGGTTTGGAGCCCTGGATCAGCCTGCAAACACGCTGGGTACATGTATACCTGTCCAAGATCCCATTGAGCTTGAAGGCTTTGGAAAGGGGATTATGATGTGACAAGACCTGTAGAGGTACTTCTCTCTTTCTAATACACTGACATGAGCTACCATAAAGGAAAATACATTTTTTAAAAAAGCAGATTTTTAAAAATTTTTATTTCTGTGGGTACCAGCAGTTAGTGTAATGGCTATGTTGCTGGGCTCCCACATAGTCAACCATGGTTCACGTCCTGGACCCAGTGACTTAAAACTTTCACTGGGTGCGTGTGCATGTGTGCCCAAGATCCTGAGAAGAGAATGGAGGAGAAGGGATTGTGACATGGCCATCCCCCCTGGGGGGTGATTTCTTGCTTTCTGTCTTTTTGTCTCTGTCTGGCGAGTGCATGCACCCTATAGCGAAAACCTCTCCAAAAAAAAGAAGTTATTTCTGTAAAAATTGTTGTTGGAATTGCAATAAGATTAAACTGTATCTCTGTACAAGGGGTCTTCAAGAGTTTATGGAAAATGTGCACTATGAAAAAACTATGCCTGAGTTTCAATCTATTTGGACCAAATGGAACTCACACTTTACTCCCCATTTTCCACAAACTTTTTTTTTTTCATTAGGGCATGTACACTCACAAGAAAAATAAAAAGAGAGAGAAAGCAAGAAATCAACCCAAGGAGGATGGTCAGACCACAATTCCTTCTCCTCCATTCTTTTCTTGGGATTTTGGGCTCATACACACATGTACTCTATGTGATTTTTCAAGCCACCAGGTCCAGGACTCAAACTGTAGTCAGCCATGTGGGTTCCAGTGCCTTAACCACCACCTACTGGCCCCTCTACAAACCTTCTGAAGTCCCTATGTATTTGTATAAAAAAGGAAAAAAAAATAAGTGTTAGCAACAGAGAAATTAATAATAATAAAAAAAAATTAATTAAAAAAAAAACACTGCAGTATACTCATGTAATGAAATACTACTCAACAAAACAAAGAACAAAGCAAATTTGATACACAAAACTGTGAATGGCTCCCAGAATAACTGGATGCAGTGTCATCAGATGGTGTGCTGGTTAAGGTTCTGGATTCCCACATGGATGACCACAGTTTAAGTCCCAGATTCAGATGCTGGGCTCATGTACATGCATGCCCCAAATCCTGAAAGAAGAATAGAGAAGTGTGGTCATTCCTTTTAGGGGTGATTTCTCATTTTCCCTCTTTCTCATCTTTCTCCAGACAGTGTACACACCCTATGGAAAAAAAAGAAAAACTGTAAAAAATAGATAAATAACTGTTTTGAGTAATGGAAGCCAGACCAAGAAATAAAAATGAACACAAGTTCCATTATTCCATTTACATGTTGAGATTTGATAGAACTGAGAAACTATTACATTTTTACTATGTATTAATTATTTTAAATAACAATATTGGTTCCTAATGTCTCCCAGAAGTTGTCAAACTATATACTTACATTTAATTAAATTAGTAGAATAAAATAAAAAATTTAAAAACTCAAACCAATACTTAGTGAAAGAAAGCAATTTAATAGCTACCTACCTAAGAAATATGTCAGGGAATGAAAAAAATAACTAAATGACAGCTCATCTGTCATATGAACATCAATCTATTAATTGTTTTGGCAAAAGCATTATGAATCTAAGGAATACAGAAACCATGAATTAAAAAGAAAATGTTTGCCATAATGCATGTATGCTCACTGAAGAGAAGGAGATAGAGACAAAGAAAAGAAAAGTGAGAAATCAAGAAGTCACCTCCCAGGGGAATGACCACTCTGCATTCCTCTCTCTTCCAATCTCCTCTCAAGATTTCAGACACATATACACATGCATCATGCGTGATTTTCAAGCCTCTGGGTCCAGGACTTGAACCAGAGTCAGCTTTGTGGAAGTCCAACACATTAACACCATGCCACTTTCTGGTCCCACAACTACAATTTTTATCAAAGGAATACAGTTCTCTCTTGTTAGAGAGAAGGACAGCAATTTCCTGGAGATTATGTCCCTATCGCAACTCAATGCTTTAGAGATTCAGGGGACCTAGTTAAGATGGATTTCTCAGTCTTAGATTTGGAGAAAACTGTCTCAGGATTGCGATAAGATATTACAAAGTTAGACTTCTGGAAGGGAGAGTTAATGTTGAAGGAGTAATAAGGACTGAATTCACTTGATTTTTTAAGCTGTCTCTTGAGAACAAAGATCTGGAGGAAATAGTTAACTT
>NW_006159652.1:53695-54592 GCF_000334495.1 Tupaia belangeri chinensis | reverse complement strand
GAGAGAAGGACAGCAATTTCCTGGAGATTATGTCCCTATCGCAACTCAATGCTTTGGAGATTCAGGGGGCCTAGTTAAGATGGATTTCTCAGACTTAGATTTAGAGAAAACTGTCTCAGGATTGCGATAAGATATTACAAAGTTAGACTTCTGGAAGGGAGAGTTAATGTTGAAGGAGTGAGTAATAAGGACTGAATTCACTTGATTTTTTAAGCTGTCTCTTGAGAACAAAGATCTGGAGGAAATAGTTAACTTGCTGTTCAGAGCAATGTCTCACAGGGAATGTACTCAGGGTTTGGAGTAATAAGAGGAAAATGTGTTTAATGAGCAGAGATACAGAGCTATAATTATCTCCTCCAAAGCTGTCCTTCAGTATTTGCAAACTTGGGCTGGACAGAACATGGTTATTTCTTTTACTATCTTAAGTCTGTCTCAAGAATCCATACTTCACTCCTGCTGTTTTCCCTGGTGACAGAAAGTCAGTTTTCCATTGAATCTTCCAGGAAGAAAGCCACAATTTCACACAGAGAATTTCCTTTCAGAGATTCTGTTCAGGTGAGTGAGCCCAATGAAATGGCATATAAAAGGTAATGCATTTATAATAGAACTTAAAAGAGGATAACAGACCGGGAGTTGACCAGAGAGGTTTTGCCAAACATATGCAAGGCTAAAATCATGAGAAGTTATTTTGACACATGAAATAGTGGGAACATTCCACAGCTCACAACACAGAAGAAAGTGGAAGAGAAATATACATGTTTTTTAAAAAACAACACTGTATATGACTCATAAATATGTATAACTACTTTATGCAAGTTATAAATTACAATAAAATTCATTTTAAAATCTTTAACTTTTACTTTATGAAAACTTAAAATTAAAAATGAACACTCCAAC
>NW_006159652.1:52773-53543 GCF_000334495.1 Tupaia belangeri chinensis | reverse complement strand
TTACATTTAATTAAATTAGTAGAATAAAATAAAAAATTTAAAAACTCAAACCAATACTTAGTGAAAGAAAGCAATTTAATAGCTACCTAAGAAATATGTCAGGGGATGAAAAAAATAAATGACAGCTCATCTGTCATATGAATATCAATTTATTAATTGTTTTGGCAAAACATCATGAATCTAAGGAATACAGAAACCATGAATTAATTTTTTTTTTTTTTTTTGCCATAAGGCATGTATGCTCACTGGAGAGAGGAAGATAGAGACAAAAAAAAAAAAGAAAAGTGAAAAATCAAGAAGTCACCTCCCAGGGGAATGACCACTCTGCATTCCTCTCTCTTCCAATCTCCTCTCAAGATTTCAGACACATATACACATGCATCATGCGTGATTTTCAAGCCTCTGGGTCCAGGACTTGAACCAGAGTCAGCTTTGTGGAAGTCCAACACATTAACACCATGCCACTTTCTGGTCCCACAACTACAATTTTTATCAAAGGAATACAGTTCTCTCTTGTTAGAGAGAAGGACAGCAATTTCCTGGAGATTATGTCCCTATCGCAACTCAATGCTTTAGAGATTCAGGGGACCTAGTTAAGATGGATTTCTCAGTCTTAGATTTGGAGAAAACTGTCTCAGGATTGCGATAAGATATTACAAAGTTAGACTTCTGGAAGGGAGAGTTAATGTTGAAGGAGTAATAAGGACTGAATTCACTTGATTTTTTAAGCTGTCTCTTGAGAACAAAGATCTGGAGGAAATAGTTAACTT
>NW_006159652.1:50339-52699 GCF_000334495.1 Tupaia belangeri chinensis | reverse complement strand
GAGATACAGAGCTATAATTATCTCCTCCAAAGCTGTCCTTCAGTATTTGCAAACTTGGGCTGGACAGAACATGGTTATTTCTTTTACTATCTTAAGTCTGTCTCAAGAATCCATACTTCACTCCTGCTGTTTTCCCTGGTGACAGAAAGTCAGTTTTCCATTGAATCTTCCAGGAAGAAAGCCACAATTTCACACAGAGAATTTCCTTTCAGAGATTCTGTTCAGGTGAGTGAGCCCAATGAAATGGCATATAAAAGGTAATGCATTTATAATAGAACTTAAAAGAGGATAACAGACCGGGAGTTGACCAGAGAGGATTTGCCAAACATATGCAAGGCTAAAATCATGAGAAGTTATTTTGACACATGAAATAGTGGGAACATTCCACAGCTCACAACACAGAAGAAAGTGGAAGAGAAATATACATGTTTTTTAAAAAACAACACTGTATATGACTCATAAATATGTATAACGACTTTATGCAAGTTATAAATTACAATAAAATTCATTTTAAAATCTTTAACTTTTACTTTATGAAAACTTAAAATTAAAAATGAACACTCCAACACAAATAAATATGACAGCTTCTAAACTTTTTACTGGGCTGATGGTTGTGAATAGAATTTCATATTTTTTTCTTAAATTACAACTGAGTTTGAACATATATATGCATATATATTTATATACATATATAAATATATATGAATATATATATACACGTTATATATATTTGATCAAGATATCAACTTCCCTGTGTTTATTTATGCCAATTTTTATACAGTTATCAGCACTTCAAATGACTTTTAAGGAATCATGATTTTTGGAAATGACTTTGGGGATACTTTTTGGTCATAAAAAACTTCTAATTTTAGTTAAAAATATGTCTATATAATTATTTAGTTATATTTGTTTATTTTTATTTTTTTATTTTTTATACATTCAATAGCTATACATCGTTTAGCTTGTAAAGTGTATTTACCCAATGTGAAATATGCCTCGGACCAGTCCAGTTGAGAATACTATACATGTCATCCTTAACAGGTAATAAACCACTTCTGTGTCCCACAACTGCCTTACCTTCATATTTATTTCTCCCTATCTTCTTTTGTTTAAAGATTTTGGCAATAGGGATATGCACTCACTAGAGTGATACAAAGAGAGACAGAGAGAGAAAGTGAGAAATCACACCCCCCTCCCACCCCCGGGAAGAATGACCACTTGACAATTCCTTCTCCATTCTCCTCTTGGGATTTTGGGTACACGTGCACACATGCCCAGTGTGGTTTTAAAGCCATGAGGTCTGAGACTTGAACTGCAGTCAATTATGTGGAATCCATTTACCTCAAGCACAATGCCACCAGCTAGCCCTCCATCACTAGCCATCCATTTGTTACTCAATATTGCTTACTTGTTCTCTACAGAGTGCCTTGAACATGGTCAATATTCAATTTATATTTCTCCAATGCATAAAATGATTTCTCTCTTTTTTTCATTATGATTGTTGAGAACATGATCTCTTGAGGATAGTTTAAGTGTCAGAAAGGAATTCCTAATAAAAGATGGCATGAGATTCATCTAAAGGAAAGCAGATTCATACATAAAACTTAGAACCTAGTGCCTTTATTGTAGAATGTAAGTGATAGCATCCTAGCATGTGAGTAATACATGCTTGTGTCATGTTCTGTCCCTTTTTATTTTTATTTTTTTTTATAGTAACTTCAACCACATGGAACCAAGAAATGATACACAAATTGCAGAATTCCTCCTTTTGGGATTTTCAGAAGAACCAGAATTGCAACCCCTCTTTTTTGGGCTCTTCCTATCTATGTACCTGATCACCATAATCGGAAACCTGCTCATCATCCTGGCCACCATCTCAGACTCCCACCTGCACACCCCCATGTACTTCTTTCTCTCCAACTTGTCCTTTTCTGACATCTGTCTCACCTCCACCACCATCCCAAAGATGCTGGTGAACATCCAGACACGGAGCAAGGTCATCACCTATGCAGGCTGCATCACTCAGATGTGCATTTTCATATTTTTTGCAGGGTTGGAAAACTTCCTCTTAGCTGTAATGGCCTATGATCGGTATGTGGCCATTTGTCACCCTCTGCACTACACAGTCATCATGAACTCCCGGTTCTGTGTGCTGCAGGTTCTGTTGTCCTGGATCATGAGTGTCCTAAATTCACTATCAAATAGTTTAATAGCATTGCGGCTGTCCTTCTGTACACATGTGGAAATCCCACACTTTTTCTGTGAAATTAATCAGCTGGTCCACCTTGCCTGCTCCAACACTTTAATTAATGACATAGTGATGTATTTTGCAGCTGGGGTGCTGGCTGGTGGTCCCTTTA
>NW_006159652.1:48415-50286 GCF_000334495.1 Tupaia belangeri chinensis | reverse complement strand
TCCTAGGTGTGTATCTTAGTGCTGCCATTACCCATAACTCACATTCAAGTGCAACAGCCTCAGTGATATATGCTGTAGTCACACCCATGTTGAACCCCTTCATCTACGGTCTAAGGAATAAAGACATCAAGAGGGCTCTGAAAAGATACTTGGGAGAAAAGCTGTAAGGACTGTTTTTCAAGGAGTGCCAGTGATTTCAGTACCATAAGCCTCAAAGCCAGTTATCATGATTGTTTAATCAGAGGATGATAACCATGTTTTCAAACTTTTTCCTTCTTAATTTTATGTTTTACATTCAATTACTGCATATCATCAGAACATATTGAATTAATTTACCCATAATTAATACTGTATATTAGCCTAATAAAAGATACTACCATACATATTGTCAACAGATAATTTTCTATTTTTGTGTTTCTTAGAAGTTTTCCTTCCATCTATTTCCCCTTGATTCCCTCCTTCTCAGCTTCTCCCTTTTCTCACCCTTCTCCCACACTGTCTTCACTATCCACAATTGTTCTGTCTTTATACTTCCAATCTTTCCTTTTCTGCCATAGAGTACAGACCTTTGGTATATATATTGAGTGGGGACATAGAGTGTCTCTCTTTCACAGTCTGGCTTGCCTTGCTTAGCAGTAAATCTCTTATATTCATCCATTGTCTGTCAAATGCTAGGGTCTCATGGTTTTTTATGCCTGAGTAGTATCCCAAAGTGTATATGTGCCACACTGTTTCAATCCATGCGTCTGTTCAGGACATTTGGGTTGGTTGCATGCCTTATCGATTATTAATAATGTAACAATAATGCATGCTTTCAAACTTTTAAAGGCCTTTTAGTTCTATCAAGGTTCCTGCTAAACCTCAGGAATCCTTCACAGTGAATTAACCTTAAGTTTCTTTTTTCTTCTATAGTTTCCTTTTCTCTTGCTCCGTGGTCAGCTATGTATTCCTTTCCCAGTTCCAACACCTCCTTGTTAGTCAATTCCTCAGGAACCACATCTAGAAGCTCCTCAATATTACCCTCATTCACACCCAAGTTAAAGTCATTCATCTTCTCAACCATAACTTTGTTTTCTTAAATCTTTTTTGAGAGAATTTTGCTTGTTAAAGAGAGACAGAAAGACAAAAAGTGAGAAATTGCCTCTTCACTCCATGGGGTGACCACACCACAATCCCTTCTCATGCATTCTCCTCTCGGGACTTTGGGCATGCATGCACACACACCTGGCATGAGTTTAAGCCCCAGGGTCAGGGACTTGAACCATGAGAGTCCAGGAATGGAACTATTATGCCATCTGCTTGTCCCTATGTAATTTTTCATTAAGGTGGGAGTTATTAGGTTCATATGCTGCTTTTGAGAATGATACACTAGAGAGTATGTGGTACATACCTTAACTCACAGCTGCTTAAGAAGTATCTACTAAGACAACAATGGGTTTTAAAAGGCATAAGAGAAAATTGAAGGAAAGAGATAATCTGAGGAAGAGATGGCGTTCTAATTAGAGAGGATGTGTGGGCCTTTGAGGGGAGAAAAGGCCTCGTACTCATCATTATGGTACGGAGGCTTAGCTGTTACATGAATGAAAAGAAATACAAGTGGATTGCTAGATGAGTGGTTTCTTGTGGTGGGTCTGTTTTCCTAATAAAGTAAGAAATAAATCTATTTGCTGGCAGGTTGTGGGAGGCAGACTTGTCTGTAGAAGAGAAAGTATAAAACAGTCATTTTGGGGCCAGCAGGTAGCATGGAGGTTAATGTGTCTGGATCCTTCATGGCCAACTTCCTGCTTGGAATCCTGAATCCAGTAGCTTGAAAATCACACTGAGTGTATGTATGTACATGCCCTAAATCTTGAAAGTAGAATGGAAGAGAA